>NC_046285.1:71681014-72281014 GCF_004115265.2 Rhinolophus ferrumequinum
GCTCCCTAAAAGGCTCCTGTAACCTCCAGCCTACCAAACCCCAGGCCTCTCTTTTATACACTCAACACACCCTGCTCATCGTGACACCATGCTCACGTGATATAGCTCATCATCAGAGCTATAACCACCACTCGGGTAGTCCAAAAAATTTGAATCAAACCACCATGAAGTACAATGCGAGGCACACAATACAAGCTTAGAAGATATTTAGAGTTGAAGCGAAATGTTCCCAGATAGAAGTCCCAGGGGGTCCTTCTAAGATCCAGACCCTGTGAGCTTGACTTACTGAGACCCCTCTAAAATACTTGGCAAACCGGTTCTCCTCCTTCCTCTTCCTCACGTTGCCCTGGAGAGCACAAAGCATGTTTGGTGCCAAATCCTGAGTGATGACGTTTATCTTCCTAATAACATTCCCCGGCTGCTATTTGAAACCAATGGGTCTAGGAGGCCAGGAGGCCAGCCAAGAGGAGATTCTGCCTATTGGTTACAGGCCTGGACTGGGGTCAGGCAGCCCTGAGTGCAAATTCAGGCTCTTCCACTTGTCAGTTTAGTGATTTTGAACCAATTATGGAACTTCCTTAATGCTCATTTCATGATCTGTAAAATTAGGCTAATGATAGTGCCTACCTTATTGGTTTATGGTGAGTATTAAATGATGGAACGAATGTTTAGCAGAGAGTGTTTAGCAGAGAGGCTGGCACAGAGCAAGGACTCAAAGGTAAAACGATCCTATGAGAATGGAGCCAGTCAAGTCAGAGGAGGAAGAGACACCAGTGAGGAGGCTACCTCAGCCATCTGTGGGAGGCACAGTAAGGAACTAAATGTGAAGAGTTTGCATATGCAGTTTGCATATGGTATTATGCATCAAGTAGGTTCTAAATACATGGCTTGAGACACAGATAGATGTGTATTACTGATTCGTCATCAAACTTGTATCAGTATGTTACAAGTTCGTATCAGTATGTTACAAACTTGTATCAGTATGGAATGGAAAAAACAGAAGATGGAAGTTTCAAGTACAGAATTCAAACAATCAAGACTTTTCACATCATTGGAGATTAGATAAACAAGAAGGAGGAGGAGCCCAAGATGACCCTTGCACATTGGGTGCCAATAGATGATGGTTCCATTCCCCTAGCAGTAAATGCATGCTGGGAATGGGGGAGTTGATGATTTCATGAGTAGTATTGAGACATCAGTGTGATTAGACTGTAGGTATATTTATTTAGCCCTAAGGATTTACCCTAAGGAAGAAATTGTGTGATGTTTATATAAGGTGCTCCAGCACCCAGTATAATGCCCGATATTGAGAAATTGCTCAATAGATATTATGGAGCTGAATTGTTGAACTGAACTGCTCAGCACAGGGATATGCTGGCCTTGTGTTGGGGAGAAGAGACGATCTGCCAAGAAGTGAGAGCAGAAAAAGAAGAGTGTGGACCAGAGGCAGAGGGCAGCACCTTCCATGGGGGACGGCTGCACTGAAAATGAGGGAAAGAAGAAAAGCGCATGAAACAAACTGAGACAGATCCTTGCGAAGGAGAAGAGAATTGAGAAAACGTGGGGCTCCAAAAACATTGAGAAGAAAGGACTTCAAGAATAACGGTTAGGAGAGTAAAAGCACTAGCCATTAAGGAAAAGATCAAGCAATTAAATTACAATTAAAAACTGTCCTTCAAAAGTAGCCATTAAGAGAGAGAAAAGGCAAGGCAGAGAGCAAAGAAGATATTGGCGACACAAATAACTGTCACTGGATATGATGGAGAGTATATGAAAAACTACTACAGGTAAGTAAGAAAATGAAAAGCGACATAGGCAAAAAGAGGCAAAGACTCGAAAAAGTACTTCTTAAAAAAGTAAAAAGTTATCCAAATGTCCAAAAATGTGCGAAAGCTTTCCAATTTGTAATCTTGGGAAAGCAAATTAAAAACACACATATGCCTGAAAGAAATGGTTTTATTACTAATGTATGTAGATTCTGAAGTTTTTGTTTCGTAAAACTTGAGGTTTTTGTATTTTCTTTATTCATGAGCTTTATAGATTAGAACGGTAATGGTGACGCTCATCATTGTGAATATTAAATGTGTTTGTGACTTTAGCTAAATGTAAGTATTCTCATCATTGTGAATATTAAAGTGTGTTTGTGACTTTAGCTAAATGTGGTAGTGAGAAATCTATGTAGTTACTTTATCTCAATAGAGAAATCATTTTCGATAATTTTAAAATTAAATTAAGTTAATTAAACTGACTTGCCAAGTTATGGTCAGGATTTAGAACTGTGGAAATTGGTAGATTGCTGGTGGGAGGGCAAATTAGGACAAACACTTTGGAGAAAAGTTTGGCGTTGTTTATTGAAGTGGTAGATACATGCAATCTATGACTCAGTAATTTCACTGTTAGGCATAGCCCACAAAGAAATGTGTGCCCACGCATCAAAAGACATAGGAGAATGTTCATGGCAGCACTGTTAATACTCCTCCATCTGAAAACAACCTAAATTGTCATCAACAGCAGAATGGATAAATACACTGAGGTATATAGTGTGGAACACTATAAGAGCAATAAAAATGAATAAACTATCGATGAATACAAGAAAACAGATAAATCTCACAAATAGGATTTTGAGTAAAAGAAGCCAAGTCTAGAAAAGTATATAGTGTGTGGTTCTATGTATATAGAATTTTAAAACAAGCAAAACTAAGTATTTAGGGGGATGCACCATAGTGGTAAGAGAATAAGGAACTAACTGACGTCAAGTCAGGGTAGTGGTTGGCTTAGGAGGGTAGAATGGGGATTGGAATTGTCACAGCCGACTTCTGGGATGCTGGTACTATTTAATTAATTGTCCTGGGAAGTGATTACATGGACAGGAATCCATCAAGCCCCATATTTAGGTGGTATGCACATTCTGTATGAATAGCTTACGTTAGAGTAAATATGTTGTTTTTTAAACAGGAAGATAAAAAATACAGATATTTCGTTGCGGGGATTTAGGTTGATAAGAGCAGAGAGAGACTCTTGCCTTGCGGGTTACTCACTGTTAACCTTAAAGAAAGAAGTTTCAGTAAAACTGTGGGAGCAGCAGTCACATTTTAAGGGGTTAGGAAAAAATAAGTTTTAAGAAAAGGCGACTAGCAAAGATTTCCAAAAAGTTTTCTGATGAAAGGAAGGAGAATGATAAAGAAGTAGCTCATTGGGTAGGAAGTTTAAATGTTTATTCTATTTTATTTTTAAGACTGTCGGAGATTTCAATCTATCTAGAGACTTCTAATTTCTCTGTAGAGAGACTGGAAAACAAAGATGATAGAAAAGACAATTGATGGATAAGGTCTAGGGTTATAAACCATAGGTGGTGGGGTTGATTGTCACAGGGAGGGGGTACTTCCTCAGTGATGGGCATAAAGGAAGAGCTCTGGGGAACAGAAAGGAGGGGATCAAAGAGGACAGCTGAGAATCAGAGGACCCCTTTCTACTCAGAAGGTGAGAGGTGCTAAAGTGACCTTGGGGATCTGACACAGAAGGTGAGAGGTGCTAAAGTAGTCTTGAGGACCTGAGAGAGTTAGACAAGCCCTAGGCAGATCCCAGGGTTTGTGAGTAGCCATCCAGATCCAGCTGAAGTTCGTCGCAAGAATATGGGCAGACTCAATAAACAAGGCTTTGGGGATTCTCGGGCAAGCACAATAGCTTGAGAATAATAATAGTAAATGGGGGCCGTGCCATTTATCATGGTCTGCATATTGACGGTAAGGAAAGGCATTGCCATAGATATGTTTGCAGGGAAAGTTCAGAAAGCTGAAGCAGCTGGAAAAAAATGTTTCCTTGTTTTTTCTCAATAAGGACAAGATTATTTGCTGAGGGTAGAAGGGTTGAGGAAGAGTCTTAGAGGAAGGAGAAAATTTGAGAGTCGTCGAGGGAAATGGAGGAAGGAGCTGATAAAAGTCAAGTACAAGAAGTAGCTGTCAACACTGAGAACCTGGCTGAGGGTCGAGGCCACGAGTCTGTTGTTGCATGAATCTGTGTGGTTGTTGGATGTTTTCCATCAGCACCAGCTGACAGAAACTGTAGCACTAATCCAGTGCCATGTTGTGCTGCATGGGTATAGCAAGGGAGTGTGGGACTGGGTGGTGGCAATTTGAAGATGCTGGCACAGTGGTTTAGGCTTTCACCTGGGATCCAGGGTTGGGAAGAAAGGCCAGGAGAGGAACTTCTGCATAAAATGGAGGTGCTGCTGTCAAAGAACAAGGGCAGAAGAAGTGGAGTCATGAGAGCATTAGAAAGATTGAAGATTGTTGTCATCTGGAAGGATATTAGACAATTGTTCCAATTGATGCCAGTTTCTAGGGTGGGAGTGGTGGCTGAAATGAAGAGGTCATCCATATAAGGATGTCTAGGAACTGCAGGGCTAGGTTATTGGATGAGTCTCTTAAATGAACATTGACACCTTCATAGGATGGTAAAGACGTTTCAGATTTTATGCCAACTATGACTGAATACTCTGGCTGCCTGGACTGTTGTGCTGAGAAGGATTCTGAAGCCATTTTAAGATAGAAAGAGGATCATGATGAATTAGCAATATTTGCCCATAGGAGGAGGAAAGAGTAATAAATGTGCCATATATTTGTGGTACCTGTTCAAAAATTATGGCAGGAGTTGGGATACAAGAAACTGAGTGTGGTATGACCCAAGAATTCAAAGAATGAGAGGTAGTCAGTGACTAGTTCAAGATTAATTTCATGCAGTAAATATTAATCACCAAGTTAATTTTATTTTCTTTCTAACTAGGATTTTTATCTTCTTTTCTTCATCTCTCCTCAACTAGTTACCACCCTGAACCTCAGTTCTGTCTATTTGAAAGGCCTTCCTTCACCAGCATTTCTGAGGTTGGTTCAATCAAAAGTCACTCAGTAGAAATCTATACAGCAATGTCCAAACTATTCTTGTGGAACCCCACTGGGCCCATAGAAATGCTCTCAGAATTTTGTGGAAGAGAAAGAAAGAAAATAAGGCCTTTTATAAAAGTTAAACTTTTATTATTTGTGAAATTCAATGGCCTATTTCGAGTATGATTGCTCTGTACTTGGAACAGTGGAAAGATGGGCTAAACTATAACTCCACTTTAATAAGCATGCATATTATTTCAATTAATACTAATGATCACCCTGTGGATTAGATATTATCACTATCATGTATTGTGTATTTTGTTATTTTAAATTATTTTTTAAATTACAAGAAAATGCATCTTCCTTATAACAGAGTACAGAGCTATGCGTAGTATAAATTGAAAGCCTCTTTCTTACCACATTTCATCGCTCACCCTTGTCTGTTTTGCTGATAGAGACAGTGGTAGAAGCAATAATGAAAGCCTGGTTTGTCTAACTGAAGACATTTTAATCTCTGTTTTATTATTTAAACACTACTGCCTAGCACTGGTCTTTTCAGGATAGGTATCACATGAACAGAAAAGATAATCAGCAGAGGTTCTGTGGACTGCTTTTTGTTCATTATTAACTAAACAGAAAGATAAGGCAATGTCAAGAAAATGAAATCTTCTGTGAAAAAAAGAAGTTTTATCAAGACAGGATGACCTAAGCTGGCTCTGTGTGTGATTCTGTATTTGCCCATAAAAGCAAGTGAACATATAGCTGAATTTCACTCCAGCCAAAGATGGAATAATAAGGATAGGGCCTGCCTTCCCACCTGAAAAGAAAACCTGGGCAAACTATGTGAAACAACCAAGAAAATGGACGTCAGCAATGAAGGACAGTGAGTGCTGTGATTGCCCCAACTGTCTGCCTGGAGAATATGTCCAGCGTGTGGCACTGACAAGTGGAATGCAGGTGGGCCCAGTGACCTCTCTGAGTGGGGGATCTCAGTCTTCTTATTAAAAAGCCTCGGGCAGTAGTACTGTAACAAAACCAAAAGCAACATTGAAAAGGTTTGAGAATGGAATGAACTGCAATAACTTCTTCCTTTCCAAAAGAATATCTCCCAGGCTGGGGATAGACTTATAGGATTCACCTAGAAATTCTTGGTATCCTTGGGACGTTCATTTAGGTTAACAAAAGGACAAATATTCCAGTATTCCTCGTGGTCCTACCACGCGCCAGCCTCTGTGGTGTGTGCTAAAGTCTCTGAATAAAACAAAACTGAGTTCTAGCCCTTTGCTTTGTGATGTTCTTATTCAGGTAGTTTCAGTCTGGGCTCTTCTGACAATTTATTCCGTATTAGCTTGTGACCAAAAGCCCCTATTTTGTAGTCAGTTCATCATTCTGTGGGTACCAGGAGAAGGCAAGACTGTGAAGTAGGGGAAATACAATTTTGTCCCTCTTCCCGTCCTCTCCTCCTTTCAAGGCTGTGGTGAGTGGAGGACCCCAGCGTTCTCAGCCTTAGTTGTAAATTGCTCTGTTTTGTCCAGCTTCTTCTCTAAGTACCACTCTCCACTCGGACTATCTCCTCATGACAACCTCACCCCTTGCCTGGCTTTACTTATTCTTAGAGCTCGAAGACCCCTTTGATGTATTTTGGCTCTAACCTAAGGCTTACTTCTTCTGGCCCAGCCAAACTCAGCTCTCGCCTCAGTCATGATGCACCCATAAGCAAATCTACTACCTGCAAGGAACACCATCTTTGTTCGGCAAGCCCCAGGACATTCTGTGGGTAGTACCCTGGCAATCAGCCCTTCCCGGGCTGGTCTGTGAATGGCTTGTGAATGCGTGAACGGTCAAGACCCTTCCTGGCTACCTCAGGCTCCTCTCACAAACTGCTCCTTCGCCATTTCCCATCCTTATGTATAATGTTCCCTCGCCCTCGCACGCCTCGCTCACCACCCCTGACCACTGCTCCTATTTTCACCTAACCAATGCCATTTTTCAAGTTTGGGTTGAATCCTGGCCCCCAAATTCATCCGTTGAAGTCCTAACCCAAAGTACTGCAGAATGTGACCATATTTAGAGATAAGTTCTTTACAAACGTAATCAAGTTAAAGTGAGGTCTTTTGGTTGTGCCTTAATCCAATATGATTGGTGTCTTTATTAAAGGGAAAATTTGGACAGAGACACTCAGGAAGAAGACAATATGAGGAGACACAAGGAGACGATAGCCACCTACAAGCCAAGGACAGAGACCCTCGCAGCCACCAGAAGAAACCATCCCTGCCGACACCTTGATCTCAGACCTCTGGCCTCCAGCGCTGTGAGGCAATACTTGTCTGTTGTGTAAGCCTCCCAGTCTTTGGAAACTTGTTATGAAGACTTGCTTTAAGCACGTTCAAGGGGAGTGTGTTCAGGATAACACCTGTGGGGAAGTTATCTAGAAAGAGACTAGACAATGGGAGGAGTTGACCTGCGATGCATCAACAGCTCAACTAATTCCAAAGTCACCCTGGAGCTGGATGGCCCTTGGGAGTGGGCCCCTCTTGATCATAAGGAGGTAAGGAGGGGAGGCCAGATCTTTAGGCACAAACAAAGCCCTCCTCCCAACACAGGTCAGTCTTCTAATGCGGGAGGGGGCTCCTTGGGTAAGGACGCTTTCTTTCTTTTCTTTTCCTTTTTTTTTTTTTATAGATGCTTGGATAAAGAAGATGTGGTATATATATACACAATGGAATACTATTCTGCCGTAAGGAAAGATGAAATACGACCATTTGCGACAACGTAGATGGATCTTGAGATTCTTATGCTAAGAAGGCTTTGTTTGACTGAGGGCAATTCCTGCAGAAGGACTCAGCAGAGAAGCAGCGGCCCCCACACTGGGGCTGGGAGATGGTCTATCTTGCAGCAGGAAGTGGGAGGTACCACGACACCCTCCGGACCAGTTTTGTCCCTCTGCTGCACCCCAACACCACTGTCCTCTGCTTCTGCTCCACAGTTCTCACCACAATGGTAATTTATTTGTACTTTATTGTACGTTTTTTAAACATGTATTTGTAAGATTCATACTTTGAGTGAATACTGAGCTGTAAATATGAGCAGACTTGGCTTGTTTATGCTCACTTTTATTTTGCCTATGTCTAGAAAAAAGTGCCTGGACTATAATAAGCACTTAATAAATATTTGTGTCTGAACGAATGAATGAACTGTTACAAATATACTCAGACCTGAGTGTGACAGGCTTATCACACTGAATCCCCAAAGCTCTGCAGCCCCCCTCCTCTCAGGTTACCATCTACCATCTATTCCAAACGGTTAATGAATGAGAGCAGATAAAGATGCTTTGGAATTGGAGTGAAAGGACCTGGGCATGAGTCCATGTTGGATTGGGTGGATCCTTTGGTGTTATGGACTGAATTGTGTCCCCCAAAGCTCATATGTTCAGGTCTAACCCCCAGTACCTTAGAAGATAACTGTATTTGAATGTGATTATGATTGACTATATTAGAATATGATTGTCAAATGAGGTCATATGGGTGGACCTAATCCAATAGCACTGTTGTCCCTATAAAAAGAGGAAGTGACACCAGAGATTCAGGTGCACAAAGGAAAGGCCAGTTGAGGACACAGCAGGAAGTTGTCCATTTGCAAGCCAAAGAGAGAAGTCTCAGGAGAAACCCACTCTACTAGCGCCTTGGTTTTGGGCTTCCAGCCTCCAGAGCTGTGAGAAAATACATCCTGTTGTTTAAGCCGCCCCGTCAGTGGTACGTCGTTATGGAAGCCCTTGCAGACTATCACGTTTGACCTCCCTGAGCCTCAGTTTCCTCATCTGTTAACCAGGAGTGGTAATTTCTACTTCATGGGGGAATGTGAGGATTGAATGAGATAATATATGAAAATCCCTGGGTCGATAGTGGGGCCATTCAGTTGGGGACCAGGAGGGGCACGTCTGTGCAGCATGGGGAATAATTTCAGCTTGGGACTTACTGATTATCAGGTGCCTGTGGGACATCCCGGTAGGCATTCTAGCAGGAAAGGACACACAGAGTGTCAGATAAGCATTAAATCAATATTAATTACATTCCTCTCTTCTCCCTGTCCCCAGATTTCCTTCTTCCTCATTTTCATGTGTTTCATAATCCAATGAGTCTGCCTTTCTCTGCCCAACCTCTCCACCACAACTCTTCTCCCTCCCACTGCTTTTAACCTATCAGCACAAGGAGTACAGCATCTATCTTCCTGCTTGGGTAGCTGGGGAATCGCTTGCTTTATGGAAAAACATAAATAATATAAATACGTAGAGTGTATGGGAGATAAATAGATGGCTTCAGAATAGAGCAGGGTTCCCTTTGTGTTACAAAGATGAGTCTGGGTGTTGTGGAGTGATTTATGAGGTTTTTGATAACACTTAATGTGAGGAGAGAGCTGGGGAGGCAAACCAACTCATTTATTAATATGAACTACTTCCTTCAAAAATTGTATATGAAAACATGGAAACAGAAATACCCTGGGCATGGATTCTCTGCACTTTAGTCGCTTCTGGGTTTTAAAGAAATAAATTAGAGTGCATTAAAGGATTAGAGCTCAGAAATTTTATCATAGGGTTTATGCTTTGAAATGAAGGAAGTTCTGTTCTAAGCTCAGTGTGTACGTGTGCGTGCGCGTGTGTGTGCACATGTGTGCACGTGTGTGTGCATGCATGCACAACACATATATGTGTGTGTAAGAAAGTAAACTGAGGGAGAGGAAGAGACCGAATATTTGTTTGTGTTTACTAATTTTTATGTTATCTCAAGCTGAAATCTTTTTTCTCTGGACACCTGTAGTCCCCTGATCACAGTATTAGTCAGGACTAACAAAATGGTCAGAAAGAAAAAAATACAAAGTTCACCAGAGAAAAGCCCAGATTGGACTTTCAAATCTGACCCACTCCCTTGCTTATTACCATTCACAGAATTATGAGCTACAGCATTTTCTAACCAGGAAGAGACACCAGCAGCACCTGGTCCACCTCTCTCATTTAAATGACAGGAGTGGGAGAAAGAGAAGCTAAATGAGCTCTCCAAACAACCCATGGAAGGGTCCATGGAACAACCCCACACAAGTCCGGGCAGGTTTTCATGCTGAAAGACCACTGATTGTGTGATCTGCATGAGAGTTGAGGTCAGGGATGGCAGGTTTCTGAAAGGGCTTTGCTTGAGTGTGGCTTTTTCATATATGACATTGAAGCCTATTTTGCAGTAAGCAGCTCATCTGCTGCTGGTTCCCTTGGTAGCATATAAGATGCCTTTGTGACAAATTAGAAAATGGCACCCCCTGCGTGTACATAACATGAGGAAAGAGACATGCCTTTGAGTAAAACAGGAAACTCTCCCTTTCCTACCCTGAGTAGGCAGAGTCTGCCCACAGTACATGGTTGGAAAGTGGAATGCAGGCTGGATTGTAGCTCCCACTTGCCCCTCTTCCGGGTGCTCTTCTGCAGAACAACCTGCCCAACCGTCCAGGGCAGCCCTTTGCAGAGAGAGCTATGTCCTCACTGTGGCTGAGGGTATGGCAGAGAGCTTGGGTAGCTAGAAGAGACCTGAGCTTCTCTAAGCTTCTCCACCATCTCTTTCCACCTCCTTCCTGTCCCTCCTCTTTTATTTCTCCTTCCTTGTCTCACTGTCAGCTAAAGTGGTTGGCATGGCCCCATCCTGGGCACTGAGATGCTATTTCAGAATAAAATGCAGTGTCTGTGATTCATACACCTGTGCCTAACCTTATAGGTCATTGGCTCAAGGGAAGCCTTGCTCAGATCTACACTTGAAATGTCTGTGATCATTTCTTTGATATATGAAAACCATATCGATACCACACAGTGGTTAATAGTTTTCTTAGGCTTTGTCTCCTGCCTTAACATATTCAGTGTAGTTTTGGTGAAGCCCAGAAGTCATAAGGTAGGGTCAAAAATACATGTTTCAGTCCATCTGTTTTCTTAGACTATTTTTCATAGCTATTTTTTTTTTGTTTTTTGTTTTTTGTTTTTTGTTTTTGAAAAACTGTATATTTATCTACACACACATAAAAAATCTGGGAAGGTAAACAACAAAGTATTAACAGTGGTTACCTTTAGGTGGTGGGATTATCGATGTTTCTGATTCTCTTCCTTTTGCCTTTTAGTGTCTACTTATCCATGTAAATCACATTGGTTTTCTCATATGAATTACTTTTAATTAAAACAAAAATTCTCATTAGTTCTGACTTTCCCCCCCGCAGGAGCTAGTGAGAGTAAAGTAAGCGTTCGAGTTTGAACGCCTGTTGCTCAAACAAAAGAGTTCACAACCAAACAGGTCACAACCACACGAGGCCAGAGGGAGAACGTCTTAGTCCTTTGCTCCCACTGGGACTGACAATGTAACGTGAGTTATGATTAGGTCAATCTTTGCAAACTTTGGTCTCTCCGTCTCCATGCACATACTTGTATCGGCCGCACCTCTCTGACAAGCGTAATTTACCAAGGTGTGCAAGACACTTAGAACGCTGAACCCTTCAGCAGAAGACGTGCGAGGAGCCAGTACACCACCATACAGCCAGTGGTTTTCAAACATCCTAAGGAAAGAAACTTCCAATTAACCTCAGCACCATAGATATGCCAAGAAAAAAACCTTCCACTAGGAGCTTACGTAAATAAAGTCTTCCCTTTATGCATCTTGTATTTAATGCAGAATGAAGCAGGTTTCCTACTAAGCAGCACTTGAAAAACATATCATTTAGATACCCAAAATACTGTAATGTGTCAAAGGAAAAACTCATCAGTTTTATTCTACTCAGCAAATTGTTGCCTTGCTAAAAATAAACATTTGCAGACAGCCGAGAAAGTTCCATTGTTTCTGGTATTGTCTGATAATGTAGTCCACAATTTACATTTCTTTCCTCAGTTCCTATCCTGGGGAAAAAAAAGAAAAACAAAGGAATTGAAAAAGGACTAAAAACTTCCCTTTTTATAATGGGATGCCATAAAAAGGTATTGGCTTAATTCTACATCAGCAAATTAAAATTTATTATCAATTTGTTAGTTTGTAAAACTAACATCACTTCATACACACCACAATCCATTATAAAATAGAAAGTTTAACTCTCCTGCAGTCATTCTGTCTCAGAAAGCAAATGACCTGCAAACTGGAGTCCACCGGATTACAAGCGTCACCAGAATTGCTTTGGAAACATGATAATGTACAAAATCACATCCAATACCCCACACGCTGCAACCAAAACCTTTTCTATGGATCTGAAAAGTCTTTGGGACGTATTCGTTGGACATCAGGTATCCGGCAAGAGCCGGTTCGTATCTGCTGACATTCTGCTGTCCTTCTGGCGGGGCAGCGTGGCCAGGTGCGCCATCCCAATCCTTTAGTCTGGATACGCGCATAACCACCATAGAAACTGTCAAACACGACGTCAAAGCCCAAGGGCAGTCACCCCTTTAAGTTGTCGCCCCGTGGGCGGCCGGAGTTGCAGGTTCCTCCTAACGATCGCTAGCCTCCAGCGCCTCTTCCTCCAACACCTGTTTGACGAAGCGGTCCGCGCCTGTCTCCTGCCTGAGGAAGCACCAAATGACCAAAATCATGAGGGACAGGCTGAAGGGCAGCACCTTCCACCAGGGCCGCTGCTGCTTCCTTCCCAGGGAATGCTCCACCGTCCAGCGGGACAGGTTGGCTTTGCTGGAGGAAAACAGAACAGGGCGATTAGCGTCTTCTTCTTCTTCGCCCTCGGCCGCAGGCTGGGCCCGAGCCCGGGCCCCGGGCGGCGGATGCAGGCTTCGGGAAGGCCAGCGCGACAGCCTCAGCGCCCGGACGGCCCCGGCCGCCGGCACACACAGGACACGGCACAACATGACCCCGGCACTGCACTCCTTTCATAGCTATTTCACCTCTCTCTCTAGCTGTTTAGCCTTTTTATTTGAGGTTGCCAAAGTAAATGTGGATGGACAATAAAAAAGGAATCCCTTCCACGATCCCTTAGGGCTAGAACTAGGCAGAAGTAATGCGAAAAGCACAAGATAAAGAGCCAGGAGGCCTAATATAAGCCCTTATTCTGTCACTTCCTAGACAAGTGATATTGGGCAAGTCACTTTACTATGCCAAGGTTTTTCCCCCCATTTGGAAAAAAGGGAGTAAAAATAAAGTCTAAACTTTTTTAAATAAAATAATTTTTGTAAAAATATCATAATTCCAAAACACTATGCAAATGTTTGTTATCATTTATTTTTATTGTATTTGTAGCTAATTAAAGATGACCACAAATTCTTTGCCAATCCTTCCATCAAATGGTGGAAGCCACAGAGAGAAGTCTCACGAGAAATCAGCTCTATTGGCACCTTGATTTTGGGCTTCCAGCCTCTACAGCTGTGAGAAAATATATTCTGTTGTTTAAGCCACTCAGTCTGTGGCATTTCCCTCCCATATAAACTCTGGACTGGCCTTGTGACTTGTTTTGACCAATGGACTAGAGGTCGGGAAACAGGGGAGGGAGAGACCTGGACCTTGGTGGGGTTGGTGATGCGGAGACCTTTCTGTCAGGGTTAGAGCTAAACTTTGCCTCACACAGTCAATCCCAGCTTGGGGATTTGCAAATTTAGGAACATGTGGTGAAACAGTGGAACGGGGCCTGGGAAAGGAGACAAAATGGGGCACCTGGGAAGATCTGAGAAAGAAAAATGATGTTTACACCAACACTAAGGCTTAAGTTAGGTGAAAGAAGGAGAGTGGATTATTTCTCTTACCCAAAATCCTTTCCACTCTGGAGAATGTGGTGAGATTGAAGGAGGAGAAAGCAAAGAAGAGGTGAAGATGGGATGGGGAAAACTACTCCAGGAGGCTGAAGCTGTAGTGGAAGCATGTGGATTTTGGAGCTTGACAAACCTGGACTTGTACTGGCTCTACTACTCACTATCTGTGAGACTGCATCTTCCACCTCTAGAACAGGAGCTGGTACGAAGGACAGGAGGGGAACAAGATTGGAGGTGGGAGAACCTTTGGTGAAGACCACCAGTGGTCTCCCAAACCCATCCTCCCCTTCTCTGGACATACGCTTGGTCTATATTTCCCAGGCTTCCTTAAACTTAGGTGTGGCCATATGACTGTTTATTCTGATGAAATGAGAGCAGACAGGATGTGTGCCATTTCCAGGCCAGGCCCATAGAAAACTCCCATGCACGTTTTCCCATTGTCATTCCCTTTTCCGGCTGAATGGAGTGTCAATGCCCCGGAAGCCCTTGAAAGCCACATAGTGAACACAGATAAGTTTTCATTACTCAGAGTCTCTGAAAAGATTGTGTCAAGGAGAGCTGCCCTACCAACTATATAATGAGAAATACATTTTTATTGTGGTAAGCCATTAAAATTTGGGGGTCTATTTGTTTCCACAAGTTAATACAATCCACTTAGGAGATTGTTGCACACCCCCAAAAAGAGATAATGAGGCTCTGGACTAGGGATGGGGCCGTAGGGGATAAATCAGCAAAGGGGGAGCTGTGGCCCCATCCCAGGAGCTTTCCCCACGTTCCTCATCAGACAGGACAGTGAGGACTTAAGGAGTTGGGCATCCTTTGGAGTCAAGTGAAAGCTCTACTGTCTGGAAGGAATGAGCAGCAGGATCCCCAAGCAAGTAACCACACAGATAATGAAGCTAATGGTCCAGAAACCGCTAGGAAAAGTAGTAGCCATGGCAACAGACATCCAGCAAGACCATCAAGAAGCTGGAAGCAGAGTGAACTGTCAGGACCACTGCAACAGGCAAACTTCTATAGCAGAGACAGTATGGAAGCAGTTTGGATACCCTGGGCAAGGCAGAGGTGGGGGTCCTGGGTTTAATTTGGGGAGTGTGTCTTGCACTTCCCCTTGCCTCATTCTCCTTGCCCCAACACCCATACAAAGCTTTAGGGGGACTCAAGCTACAAAGAGATCTTGGAATGGCGATTTGGTTGAGTCGTTTCCCCTTCCACGCTTCTATCTTCTTCCTATAACTTCTCGCCCAGATCCTCCCTGGCTGTTTCCTAGGAGAGTAAAGCTCAGGCTTCTGTGCTGACTAAAACATTCCCGCGATGAACAGAGCACATAACACTTGCTAATAACCCATTTGCAGAGCTGATGTGGAGTGTGGGTGGAGTAAAACAGCTCAGTAGAGAGAGAATGGAAGATTTGGGTGGGTCTCAGACGCAACTGCTCTGAGCCATTATTTATCCTGTTTTCTTTTATCCTCCTTCTCCCACTGCAGCCGAATTTCTCAGAGCTTTTACTAAGCGGTTAAGAAATCCATGCGTTCTTCATGGATTTCTTCCCCAACCTATTTTCTTTTGCTGTCAGAGTCTCTATTTCCAGTGATATTTCTTCCCCATTTTTTAACACAGCAAGCCTCGTGAAAACCTAATTGAACTTTTTTTTTTCCAATGTGAAGATTTACAGCAGAATGGAGCTGAATGGATGCTGTGCAGAATGTCGATTTTACTTCAGCAGAGCATCCTTTTGATGTGCCAAAAAAGACATGACAATCATTAAAGGATAATTTTTCAAAAAAGACAAAGTCATGACTCTCATCGAGCTATAAAATGAACATGTGCTAATTTGACTCATTAATGGAGAGAACCAGGCCCATATTATAACCGGATTAAAGGAGAAGTCAAAGAAGCACAAATTTACATTCCAAATTTATATAAAGTAAAAGAATGTTGAAATGAATGGGCAAATGGAAGCAAAACTGCTTTTTTCTTGGAGTAGGGGGAGAATTGTCCCTCCCCAGGACAGAATTCATTTGTATGTTTATGGACAATAATGAGTTTGCATTGCTATCAGTTACCTACAATTTTCAGAGTAAAATAGCTCCCGTGGAATCAGAGTCAGACAACCCAGGAGGGTATATTTCAGACAAGGCATAGTTTTCCATCGAAGTATAAATTTTTTTCTCATACATTTACACCAAATGCTTCTGGCCTGGGAATTCATTCACCCTGGCTTCTTCCATGGATGGCTTGGGCTACCTTAGAAAAAGCAGATTACAATTAACATATTACATTTATAACGATCTATGTTGAACTAATACTAATTTAGCTTCACTAGTAGACAAAAACTCTTCCTAATAAGCTCTATCTCCCTTACATTGTTATTGCTAAAATTTTATTTTTTTACATTGTGTTAAGAAGGAAACTTGGGTCAAATTGCAGTTTGCTTTGCAGTGAAAAAAAAAAGGAAATGAAACACCACTTATCAATGCAACAATCATTGGCAAGGGAAGCAATGTTGCTGTGAAAACATGGTGCCCACAATGCTTTATTGGTGGGAGGGTAGAGATCACACACACACGGCTGGTAGAGACTAGATTGTGGAACCAACGAGATAATCTTCATGACTATTTCTGACTGAGGAAAATTCCTCTATGTGGTTTCCCACACATGCTTCCTATAGGAAAGATATAATTTCACATTATGATAAGCTTGATGGTGAACATGTAGGTTTTTAGTCACTAAATGGAGTTTATTAAGTGTCTATTCTTGTCAAGACTCTCATCCCAAAGAACCTGGAAAGGCACTCCAACATAACACAATTCCTGGGTTCTGCCTTCCAGGAGTTTTTTGTTTTGTTTTGTTTTTGTTTTGTTTTGTTTTATCAGACTTGCAAAGGAAGATTAAAATTAAAGCTAGATAGTTATACAGCCAGTCTTTCCTATTAGCTCAAAGGAGAAGTATTTAATTTCAGCTGGGGAATGGAGGAAAGCTTTATAAAGTAAATGAAATTTGAGCTGGAACTTGCAGACTGAGAGCAATCTCAGTTGACAGACAATGGAGGAAACTGCATTTTCAGCTAAGGAAACAAAGCATAGAAGCTTGTGAGCATGTAGGGCTTAGGGGAAAGGTGACCAGCTGATGTGGCCGGAGCACAGATAAGGGTGTGTTGGGAGATGAGGCTGACTGTACTACGTGTTTCCAATGCTAGGATAAGGAATGTGTAGTAGATTTTATTATGGCTCCCAGCTCTTTACTGTTCCTTTCTGCAAGAGAAGTACACAACTCCAGCCATTTCCCTGGGGCTTTTAGTGCCTTCTTTCAGAGGAGTATACATTTCTGCTCCATTGATACTGGGCTTCGTCATGTGACTTTCTTTGGCCATGACCTGTGGACCTGATGTATGCCATGGTCGAGTAGAAGTCTTAAAAGCCTTTCTTTATTTCCAACAGCTCTCTTGCTTTTTTCACTCTGCCGGCAGAATGGCTTACCCATAGAGGAACTGCTCCCTCAGATGAGTTCTGGAATGAAGATGACCCATGGGGCTGACCCACAGCTGACCACACAATAATCCATAACTAACGTAAGAAATAAACCTTTGTTGTTGTAACTAAAATTTGGGCATTGTTTATTGCCACAAAACTGACCAATATTTTTTTTAACTTTACTCTGAAGAGAAATGGATTTTGAAAAAGACAACAAATGTTTTTCCTTCTCCCCTCTCTGGCAGTCCCATGAATTTCAGTGGTGAACAAAACATCATTTAAAATCCTCACTCAATTAGATTCAATTTCTTCTTCTATATCAGAGACATTTTGGGGATGGAGGAATTGAATAACAATATTTAATACTCACTCTTTGTAGCCACTGGATCAGATTCACCTGGAATCCATGTAAATCTGATAAGTAGCACTGTGGGCATCCAACATTTTGTAGCTGATGGCAACAGAAAAATCACTTCCTTCCAGATTGTTAAGGGTATTGTCAGTTTGCCAGACAGGAATAAAGATTTCAAATTTAAACTTGAAATTTATTTTTCAAAGATGGAATTTTTCCATTCAGGCTCAGCAAAGAAATACATAGATGTTTCATGCTGAGGTGACCACCAGGGAAATGGTTTAGTAATGCTGGCCACAACGCTTCAAGTTTATGCTGCCACCAATGAAAGTAAGCTGCGAGAGGGTTCACCTTCACTAGGTTAATGAGAACAATTTGAGAAGGCATTTGTTACTTCTGTTTCTTATGTATCACTTATTTGGTATGAAGAAGGGTCATCATGATAGGTGGAGAGTGCATGAGCTTAAATAACACTAGTAATCGTGATGGTGATAAAGATATAAAAAGAGAAAGAGAATGGGTTCTAGACGCCATTAAACAAGAACAGCATGCAAATTACTAGTTATAAGTTCTGGGGAAAGCTGCTTTTTAAAATCTCTGAAACAAAGTTTCTTCATTTATAAAATGGATGTAATAATACCTCTCTGCTATCATGATCATGAGAGTAATATAAGACAATGAATGTGAAGTACTTGGCATGTAGTAGGTGCTCAACAAACGTTGGTGTTTTATTTCTTCAACTTTTAGTTTTTAACCTGTTTCCTCACATGGATGTAGTTTCTTAACCCTACCAAAATTTTACTCATCCCACAGTGTCTGGTTTTATAATCTCAGTCTCATTTCAGTCTGTGATAGTATACATTCTCTGAAACAGCAGTAAAGACCATAGGTGTTCATTTTTTGAGTTTATTAAGTCATTCATTTGTTTAGTCAACAAATATTTCTGGAATACCTGCTCTGTACCAGGCACTGTTCTAGATGCTGTCAATCTAGCTGTGAACAAAGTTTCTGCTCTCCCAGACCTGACATCATAGTACAAGGAGAGGGAAAATAAATAAAAAAACAAATGGTAGGGCAAAGAATGATAAATGTTATGGAGAAAAATAAAATAGGGCAAGTGCTAGGGTAGGAGGGATACCATTTTATATCAGGTGGTCAAGAAAGGTCTCACTGAGGTGGTACTGGAGGAGGGGGAGGAAACCAGGAGGAACCTCTGGGATGAAATTTTAGGGTAAAAGGTGTAGCCAGTACAGAGGCCCTGAGGCAGAACAAAGCCTGGCATGTTCTGGGAAGGACATTGGGGTGATAGGGAAGAGTGATCTGGGGAGAAAACGGTGGGAAATGGGGTCAGAAAGGGAGATGAGGTCTAGTAGGTAATGGGAAGGACTTTGAGTTTTGCTCTGAGTGAGTTGGGACTCCATGGGAAGGCTTTGACTAGAAAAAAAATACATTATTTGACATATTTTTAAAAGGCTCACTCCATATGTTGTGTTGAATCTAGATTTCAGATAAAGAAAGAAAGAAAGAAAAACAAAGTTAAGGAGCTTTTGCAGTAAGAGGTGAGAGATAGTGGTAGCTTAGACAAGATGGCAGCAATGGAGGTGGTAAGAAGTGGTTAGAGTCTGGATATGTTTTGAAGAAGGAACAAAAAGATTTTCTGATAGATGGAGCATGTGTTGTAAGAGAAAGAAAGGAGTCAAGGATGACTCCAAGGTTTTGGTCTGTATTTTAAAAAGATTATGGAGGGAGAGGAATTGGAAGTATTGGGTCTAGAGGGCTTATTTAAGAACATTTGTTGTAAGGGAGAGCAGTAGCTATAGGGAAATGTGGAGTCCAGGGAGGTTTCGTTCTATTTTTGTAAGATGGGTGGTAATTCAGCACGGTGCATGGTGCTGGGAATGACCCAATAGGAAAATAAATATTGTTGATCAGAAAAAATAAAAGATAATTGCTGGATGTATGTTTGTGATAGGTAAGAAGGGGTGGGATCAGTGTGTAGTGAAAGGGTTTGGCTTTAGACAGGAACCCAACTAGATCACCCAGGGCAACAAGAGAGAAAGCAGGACATTTACGTATAGATGCAGTTAGTTGGGAGAAGTAGGAGTTGGCGGAATAGGGAAGTTCTCGTCTGAGAGCTTCTATTTTTTTTTTTCCTTTTTCTCTCCATTGAAATAGAAAGAGGTAAAAGGATGGACATGGTGCTGGAAGTTTGAAGAGAGAAGAGAACATGTACAATAGTGATCTGAGGAAGCAGAAGACTGAATGGATCTTGACCATGTAGAAGGACTATCAGCAGCCCAAGGGCCCACTTGAGGTTGGGAGTCACGAGTTTAAAATGAGACTTGTCAGTGTGGTTGTGGATATTCTCTCCAGCCACAATCATGCTAGGGTGCAGGTGAAGAGTAAAAGAGGACTTGGATTTAAGCAGAGTTTTACCAGGCAGATGTGATGAAGGAAAAAGGAACTTAAGGGAATATAATAAGGACAGTGAATGTAATGAGTTATTGTTTTTCGTTTTTTTTATTTTTATTTTTTATTTTAATAGTACTTAACACTGTTATTTAAATAATAAAGCATGCTATTTCATTGCCAATCCATAATTATACATATTTTATAGAGTGTATTCAGGAACTTAACGCTTCAGTACCCCTGTGACTAGCATTTTTGTGTTTTATTGTTTAAAGGATAGAATATCAGTTTAGGTGTGGGCCTATTTGGGTTCATCCTGTTTAGGATTCTCTGCACTTCCTAGGCTTGTATGTCTATGTCCTTTGCCAGATTAGGAAAGCGCTCAGTCATTGTTTCATCAAATAGGCTCTCAATCTCTTGCTTTCTCTCTTCTCCTTCTGATACCCCTATGATCTGAATGTTGTTATGCTTGATGTTGTCCCAGAAGTCTCTTAAACTATCCTCATTCTTTTTAATTCTTTTTTCTTTTTGTAATTCCGATTAGGTGTTTTCTGCTATCTTGTCTTCCAAATTGCAGATTCGATCCACTGCTTCATCTAATCTGCAGGTGATTCCTTCTAGTGCATTCTTCAATTCAATTATTGTAGTCTTAACTTCCTCCTGGATGTTTTTTATGGTTTCTATGTCCTTTTATTACTTGCAATCTCTTTGCTGAATTTCTCACTAGGTTTCTTGAGCATCACTATAACCATTGTTTTGAACTCTGTCTCTGGTAAGTTGTTTGCTTCCATTTCATTTAGATTTTTTTTCTGGATTTTTCTCCTGTTCTTTCATTTGGGATGCATTCCTTTCTGTCCTCATTTTGGTTGCCTCTCTGTGTTTGTTTCTATGTATTAGGTAGATCTCCATGTCTCCTAGTCGTGGCCAGGTGGCCTTTTGTAGTAGGTGTCCTGTGGGGCCGAGTGGCAGATTCTCCCTGGTCACCTGTGTTGGGTGCTCCAGGAGTGTCCCCTGCATGGGTTGTGTGTGCTCTCCTGTGACAGTTAAGCCTTGATTGGTATTGGCATGTCAATGGATGGCATTGACCCTCAGGCTGACTGGCTTTGGGGTTTGGCCACATCTACAGCATATGGGCTGCTGTGTGGGAGGCTTACCCAACTGGATGAGATTTGCCCCCGTGGGCTTTAGTGCCTATTGAGACTGCTCTTTGGGTGTGACACTTGTGGAGCTAATTGGGTTGTGCTCTGCTATGGTCTGAAGCCAGCCTCCAAGGGTGTTTGTTCTAGGGCCTCTTGGGAGGGGATCCAGTGCAGGCCCAAGTCAGCCACTGTCTGTGACTGGCTGGGGGCTACCTGGTGGGAGCTACAAAGCAATCTGTGTTTGTTTGCTGCCTGTGCTAAACCTGGAGGTGCATGGAAGAGGCCAGGCTTCAAACCGAGGATAGATGCCATGAGTACTGGGCCTGAGGTAGCTCCACAAAAAAGCCAAGACACCTGGAGGCCTGCTGCCACCTGCTGGCTCCCTTAAGGTTCAGCCACTTATAAAGCCTCATGTGGTACCTGAGTTGGGTGAGGCAGGGTTTCAGGGAGTCACTAGAGTGGGAAGATTTGTGGTCACCGGGTTAATGTAGACTCTGGTTTGGTGCCAGTGCTGAGCCTGGAGCAATTCAGCAAAAATCTCAGAGCACACCGAGGCCAGTCGCTGCCTGCATAGGGCATGTGGACTTGGATAGTTTTCGAAAAAAGAGTGCAATGCAGGCGGCTCATTGAGGAAAGTGCCTTCAGCGGCTCATTAAAGAAAGTGCCTTCAGCGGTTCTCGAGTTGGGTGGGGTGGGGTTCCAGCTGAATCAGCAGGGAGGAGCAGTGGAGCTCACCAGGCCAATCAGATTCAGATTTGGCCATGTGGGGGTGGGCTCAACATAGGAAAGATGGCGCCCGCTTGCTGGCGGCTCAGGAGAAGGACCCCTCACCAGGGAGATGCTGACTGTCCTCCAGTCCTCCACCTGAGGCCACACACCTCAGCCTGCCCCCTGTATGTCTCTGAGGCCCCCCTCCGCTGGAGCCCAAGGTGAGTGCCTGCGAGTGAGTGTGTGAGTCTGTGTGTGGGCCGTTTAAGAGGTTGTCTGGGTTTCCCTTCTGCCTTCCATCCCACCCAAATGGTCGGAATCCACACTATTTTTCACAGCCAGCTGCTGTTCCCAGCACCAGTACTACAGGCTGGAGAGCCTCACTCTTCCAGCGGGAATCTCCGTGGCAGAGATATCCCCCCTGATTCTCAACTGCCACAGGGAGGTTTGCGGCCCATTCTGCGTCTCTGTCCCTCCTACCACTCCCATCGTCATTTCTTTATATTTTTAATCATAGGACTTCTGCTTGGGTAGACTTTGGATGGTTCCACAGGTTGATTTTTCTATAATTTAATTGTAATTTTAATGTGTTCAAGGAAGGACACAGGCACACTGTTTATCTACTCTGCCATCTTGGATCTCCCTTAAAGGGGTATCTGTCTTCAATGCAGCAGTGAATTATTGTGAATGATGGGCCATGGAATGTAAGCTGAGTAGGGGGAAGTAAGATCTTAGGGGGGGCGAGGGACAGTGAAGGGATGGATTGTAAGTTCTGGTGAGATTGAAGAATTGTTGGAGTTGGAGTATTAAAAGAAGTGGCTGGAAAGATATGATCAGTAGGTCTGAGAGTGGAATGCACGAAATGGCCAGGTCTAGGGTGTGGCTATGGAGTATGTGACTGAGGCGAGAGAGAAGACAATCATTTATCAACGTTACCTGGGTCTTAGGTCTCCAGAAAGCACAGAGAGAAGAGGAGCCATATTTTGTAAGTTATTGCCTTTCTCCCCAACCACCTAGCACAGCACTGATTTTTATAGCAGGGCTTCATTAATGTTTATGAATAAGTATTGAATGAAAAGGTCAACCACTGAGATTTCTCTGCAATCTACAAGTCTTGCTGACTGAATGCCCACTGAGGAATACAGAAAAAAATCAGGGCAATGAGACTCAGATTTTCTACTATAATCTATTAGTTTCTGCATTTCTCGCCCCACCCCCACCCCCACCCTGCTCCAAAACCATTACCAAGCCATTGAAATCAATTAAAGGGGATCCCTAGCCTTAGAGGGATTAACGTTTCAATTATTCAAAGCCAACCATAGAATTCCATGGCAGGAGATGATTTGTAATATGTGAAAGCATAAATTTTGACTTAATTTTGAGCCTTAGCTGCTGAGTGAAACTAGCCAGCTATTTAATGTCTACATCTCAGAATTGCCATGTTATTTTATAGCTATATCAGATTTGTAGACATTCTATGAAAGGAAGAAAACAAATTATTTGTAAAAATTGCCTAAAAATGAAAGCAGTACTTTCACTGGGAAATCTATAAAGGTGTCTGCCTACAAACTTCAAAAATGTAAAAAAAACAAAAAACAATTTTTACATCATTTTACTTAAATGGGCTCACCACTTTTATCTGTATTTCAGCATGTTGCTATATACTCAGGCCAAAAAAGGTACACAGCATTGGGGGAAATTATCTTTAGCAAAAACTAGCATTAGTGACAATCTCAGGAAAAAAACAGAAAAAACCTTTTGGGGTCATGGACTGGAAGAATGAAAACAAACCAAGATTAAAAAAACAAAACAGAAACCTTGTCGGATAAAATGTACTGCCTTACCCAGCAGTGGAGAGATAATTGGGAGGCTGAGGCTTATAGCAATCAATCAAATCTGATCACACAACAGCTTTGGCAAGGAAGAGATCCGAGACTCAAGTTACTGTTGTTTTGGCAAGAGTCTACTTCCTCTCCACTTGCCCTGCCCACAGTGACAAGGTCTTCCTGGGGATTGGGAAGGACAGTAATCCTACCCTCACCCCCCACCCCCTGTGTGGTCCTCACCCTGTTGTTTTTCTCTGCAATCTACAAATCTTGCTGACAGAATGCCCAAACCACCCTATGCGATAGGTATTAGTATCTCACTTCAAGGATGTGAATTGAAGGTTCAGAGGGTCCAAGAGATCTGCTGAAGGACATCCAGCTCATACGTAGCAGAGTGGTGATTCAAACCAATCTTCTAGATCCAGGTCAAGCCTTTTTCACAGCCCTATATTCATGAAAGTCCAACCTGGGGGTATTTTGTCAGCTCAGTGGGGCATTCGTCCTAGCTTATTGATGATTCCAATTAGGATTACCATTTGGGAAAACAAGAACATCCTGGAAGCAGGTTTTTAAACTTGTCTTTAAGAGGATTGTGTCTCATATCTGTTTCTTCCCCTTTCAGTTCCACTCCCCTCCACGACCTTACCCCAGGTAATTATTGTATCGAAGCCAAAAATTCTGCCACTGTGCCTCTTTCTTCCAAACCAGTTTTTGCATTGATGTAGATTAATTTTTATAAGATACCAGCTTCATTATTTATTTCAAAACATTCACTGGCTGTTGTTCTCAGGATCAAGTACAAACTCCTTGGCTTGGCATTCAAGGCCTTTACAATTTGGCCCCAAACGATGTGGTAATTGTATGTCTCACTCCTCCACCCCTTGCCACCCCAGAGTGTTCATATTCCCGAATCTGAATCTTTATGTCCCATGTTCACGCTGAACGTAGTGCCCTCATCTCTTCTCTTACACCCATGTGTTCTATTTCTGTTCTTTCAAAGCGGAGGTCCATGCCCACCTCCTCGCAGCCTTCACCAAAACATTACAGCACTTGGTGATCCTTTCAGGGCGAGTGCCTTCTGTTTGCCCCTCCAGGTCCACTTTCCACCTGGCTCTGAGCCCCAGGAAGTGAGTTGCCATTAACTAGCTCTCTTACTCCCGAATACTGAGTTCTCTTTATGGCTTTCTTCCACCTGACACTCACCTTTGTAAATAGCCTTTTGAAAAAGTTAAAAGCTCCTAGAATTCCCAATTTGAATCTGACATCTGTGTTCTTCCAGGACCCTAACTGATATCGCCAGCCTTGTTTATTGCTTTGAATCAAATCCACCTTGAATTAACAGCTATTTTCCTTTGTGATCACATAGTCCCAGCCTAACTAAAGTTTCCTGACGGCAAGAAATATGTATTAAACTCCTGTGTATGCTTCAATGTCCCCCTGACCACCTCTTATCCCAACAGAATTTAGCACATCTTTTATTATTAGGTGTCCCTGTGTGAAAAACAACCACATTGGTTAGAAAAAGGAGAACTATTTAAAGCCTTAACAAACACACACTTGAAAGTATCCAATTATAATGGAAATGGGTAATTGAATGACTCCAGGCGTTGATAATGATATATTACACCTTCCTTTTCCAGGTAATTGGTTCCAATTTAGTCCTGCTCAGAATTAAGCTAATTATTCCAAACTCAAAGACATCTCCATTGGCCTCAGTTTACTTACTTCCTGGCCCATGGAGGACGGCTACGAAGGATAGAACTGACGTTAAGAATCTGACAACAAATGTTTTGTCCCTTAGCAATGACTTTTAAAAACCTGGAAAACAATTTTCTAGAAATCAAGAACAATCAAAGTTTTTATAAAAGATAAATCTACCTTCCACGACTTTTGTAAAGACTGAAAAAATAATAAATATAAAATACTGAGCTCAATGCCTGCCATGTGGTATTAGTCAGTGGGGTAGCTCCAGGCCCCCCGTTATATTCAGATGTATATAATATATAATCATATTAAAATACAGAGTTTTACATACAAAACGTACATAGGTTTATACATAGGTTTATTTATAAATGTATTGCCTAAGTTAAATGCAGCATCAACATAATACAGATTGTGCTTTTAGAAATTTAAGCTGAGAACAAAATACATATGCTTTTAGTTATAGTAAATATGCCATACATTAAGAGAAATGACTATTTCCCAAAATTTATAAGCAGGAGAATTGCTGCCTAAGACAATTTGCTGAAAATTAAATGTGATGTGTACAGTCTTTGTGGTGATTGTGAATTGTAGATATGGAAATGTTTTGATTAGTTTAATTGCCCTAGGCATAATAATTAACTATAAACTTAATCTCTTTGAATGGTTTAAAAACTGCTTTAAAACGAAAGACCTCTGAATCAGTTAATAAGAAAAGAGAGTTACAAAGAACGAGCTAAAAAGCATTTATATTTCCTTGTAAAAATCTCATAAGTAATGTGAAATTGAGGACTGCATTACGCTGAATCCTAACTGTAGGTTGGATTTGGGTGATTTGGGCTTGTTCAGATTGCCTCTATTTCTGCTTCTTTCTTATCCTGCTTTTCTTATGCTTCTGCTACTTGAGCTCTGCTTCTTTGCAGTCTTTTTTGGTCTTGGCGTCTACTATCCGGTAGCTTCTGTTGCCTGTCTCTTTCCGCGGGTCCACTGGCTCCCTCTGCACTCTGCTGTTGGCTGCGTCTGTGCGTATCTAATGTCACAAGTTGGGGGATCTTCTAGAAGATCAATTGCCACCCATACAGCATATCTGCTGGGCTGAGCTGTAGCACCAGATCAGTGCCAGCATAGAGCTGGCTGCTCTGGTTTAGGAGCTGCTCCAGACTCTACTCCAAACAAATGTAGCCAGGGGATGCTGATATCTCCATTTGAGAAACTCCTCAAAGTGGTCTGCGGACACAGTGGCACCACTGTTACTGGCAGAAGAATATATAACCATTCCAGGAGAATGACCTTTGAGGTTACTTCTAATTCTAAGTCCATGGCAGCGATTCCAAATGAGAGTCAATTAGCGTGTATTGGATGAGTATTGCATGCCAGGTATTCTCACATACACTGGCTCATTTACTTCTTGTAATAAACCAGGGACTGTTTTGTTTTGTTTTGTTTTGACCATAGTTCATGAATCTAAAATGCCAATAGTTGTAAGCTGACCATTATTTTACATACTACTAAGATTGAAAAAATATTGCCAATTAAGTTTTGATGCAATATTCTCTTAGCACGTAGCTTTTTCTTGTGTACATGTCTAAAGAGTTCTCTTAGACTTTATTCAGGCATAGCTTTTTACTACATATTTTTATACGTACACTGAAAGGAAAATACATCAGAATAAATTAGTTAAAGTATTCTGAAAACCTCTTTACTTTTGGAACCTGATTCTTCCAAATGACTTTTCTGTTGAGTCGTCCAAAGGTGCCTGTGTTTTTGTACTTGACGTGGTCCTCTAGGCCATCAAGGGCATTTGTGATCCTGCTGTGCTTTAAAGAGTGCTCCGCTATTGTCTGATATTTTCTTTCATGCTGCTGATACCCATTTGCTGGTTTTGATATGAGGACATTGTTTTTACATTATTGGCAGTTGTGGGCTCATGACACTTCCTCAAATTGTTCTCAAATGGACAAGGCTATAGTTTTCCAGTCAAGCCATCAGGAATAACAAAAAATCCACTTGTGCATAAGCAATAACAGCCGTGTCACGACTGCCCTCTGGTTGTCCAGACTGTAAGATGCTGCCAATTGCAAGATGTTAAAATGGCAAAAGGGAATCAACAAAACACATGTTAATCTCAATTTATAGATGAGGCTCAGGGCCGTTTTACCCGATTCCCTGTGGAAGAGGTGGGAAGAAAATTAACAGTTACTAACAGCTACTTCAGGGGGCGCTGTAGACCCTTCATTTGTGTTATGGCATTTGATGCTCAGAAAATCTCTTTGAAGTGCGTGTTACTTTGCAGATGAGAAAACTAGAGCTAGAAGATTAAATAACTTGCCCATGATCATAGATCATCAAATAGCAGAGCCAGAATGTAAACCCAGGTGTTTCTTGTTCTGATCTAGGCCAGTTCATAAAGATTGGAATGGAATTAGAGGATTGGGCAAGAAAGACAACTAAGATTCAGAAAAAGTGTTTAACAGATGAGCAAACTATCAGTATAGGGGACACACGAATGAGTGGATGCAGCTCCCTTGTGTCTGAGATCCGGTGGTTAACACTGTGTGAGTGAGAAACACTGTGTGAGTGAGAAACACTGTGTGAGTGAGAAAGCGGCCCCTGGCTTGCCGCCTCTTATACCCTAAGCTTTGGGTGGGGTCACATTAGCTTTCAAGGCCGTATCACATCGGAAGGTCACAGACTGACAGTCATATTCTTCATTCATTTCTTACCATTTCATCTAGCCTGCTATAGATTTGACCACGTCCTACTATTGAATCTGAAGTCCTTACTTTCTTTTTTCTGTTTGTTGTTGGTGGTGGTGGTGGTAGTAGTGAAGGTGATGGTGGTGGTTTGTTTATTTGTAGAATCCTACAAAAAGGATTCTATTTTATAAGGAAACCCCAAAGACATGAGTTACATGATTTTTCCCCCTTTCATTTCATCGACTAGATAGACAATAGTGACAGGAAGTTATCTAGTGTAAAAATAACTTGAAATGGGAGCACTGCTGTTTCAGAGTGTTGTACCTGAGATTAAGATTTCCACTGTGGCCAGAAGGGAATGGCTGGACCTAAGATTTCATCATTACAGATTACATTGCTGCTCCGAGCTCCGCAAACTGTTGGTGCGCAGCCAGGGGGCTGTGTGTCTAAAATGCAAAGGGCAAGAAGTCAAACCAAAATGAGGCTAGATCTCTCCACAAGATGGACGTGTTTAGGAGGTTCACTGTGCAGTTAGTTCCCATTGCTCAGATGCTTCTGGGGCATAGCTGTGGGAAGCAGGGCCATCTGCCTCTCCAATGAAGCCATGGCAGGCAGTCTAATTCTCAGCTCCACTAAATGCCCTTGGCCAGAAGTAACTGGTATGGACTCAAGGTCGCTCACCTCCTCCTGCATCCCGTCCACACCCAGGAGAAGCAACTCATGGAGAGGTCTCTGGGGAGCTATGTGAGACGAGGTAGATTTCAACAGATTTCAGCAGCAGTAACTACCTGCCTTGTATTGAGAACATCCCATTTTTCAGATGTTTCTCACATTTCATCTCATTCAAGCCTCACAACTATCCTATGAATATCTACTATTCCTGCCATTTAAAAATGAGGATACTGAGATTTGAAGTGGGTGAAATGAGTTGGCAATGGTTCCCATGCCCAGCAAATGGCGGGGTTAGCACTCAAATTGAGGTCTAAGTGACTGCCCAGACTCTCTTTTGTCGGCTAGGCTGCACTGCCCCACAGTTTGAACACCCAGGGCCTGGCTGACCAAACAAAGATTCCTACTGCACAAAGTTTTTCAAAATAAACAAGAAAAGAAATGCCTGCAGGTTGAGGAGAGCTCTGCTTCAATTAAAAAACCCCATAGATTTCAAAACAAACACGTGAGTAAACAAAAACAAGAGTTTTATATTTTGTCCTGCCTTCAAGGCTGTTTGCCCACGTTTTACATTGTTTGGCTTTGGTGCCAACCCCTTCCATTTTCTTCAGCTCTCTCTTTAACAACCAACCATCCTACATCCCATCTAGCTCCAAGCTGTCTGACGCCCTGACCCTGCCCTTTTGGCCCTGGCCTATATCCGAGCTCTACCCTGGCTCACCCCAATTTTAAAACCTACTGCTTTGGCACCTTTCATACCTATAATTATTATCTGAACACCTCTTCCCTTGAGTTCAGCAGACAAAGTTGGCAAAACAGCTCCAGACAGAAGGTATCTGGGAAATGGATGGGAGTTGAGAAGATGAGTCTCCCAGATTTCCTCACAAGGCCTTGATCTTCACATAAAACCACTGAATTGGACCATCCCAGACGCAAAAATATCTGCATGGCAAACCAAAGTTGGGGAGTCAAGTTCTGATGACATTCTAGGGTTGATTGTTGGGTCTCTGATGTTGGCGAGCTGGTAGCAGAGATGTCCATAGGGATTCAGGTCTACTCAGTCCTAGTTCAAGGTGTAGTGGTGGGGTTTCCAGGCGTGGAGGACTACGAATCTTTGGTGTGTGTGTGTGTGTGTGATTCTCACTGAGAAGGTGCAGTGCAGGAAGATTGTGTTGGGAGGAAAACTAGAAGCTGCGATTCAAGGAGGAAAAGGTAAGCAGATGTGAGGTATTTTGGAATTTCAAGTAATCTTTCCCTCTCATTCAAAAGCTTTTACTTTTATAAACCTGTCTTCCTTTTTTCTTGTTGGTCAATTTATTCACTCAACAAATACTCTATTGTATCTGCGTTCCTAGGACTCTACATTCACTTTACTCAGGGAAAAATTTCATTCTCATTCAATTTCCTTATGAAGAAGAACATTATTCAAAATATGCCTCCCGATAGCCTCTCTGGAGCACATGATTGACTCTTTGCTGCATCGTCTCAGTTAGTAAGACATTTCTCCTTAGGGAGGCTCAGTAAATGCTCAGCTGCCTCCCATAAAGGAAGTCCAAGGAAGATGCAGACCCACCATTCATTCTGAGATACATATTGTTACCTCAGTACCATCCAAAGGAGGATCCTGGCATAGCAGTGTGAGAGATTTGCCAGTTCTAAATGAATGATTTGCCCTTCCACTGGCATCCTATTGTCCTTAAAATCAAGAGCAGATAAGAAAGAAGAAAAGAAGGGAGGGAAGGGAGTGGAGAATAGAAAAAGGAAGGAAAGGGAAGAGAATGGGGAGGAAAGGGAAGGAAAAGAAGACAAAAACAGCCATTTTACCCTGCTGATCTGAGGAGAATAATTCACTGAACAATGAAGAGCATCCTAATCCAGGGTCCAGGTGTGTGTGTGTGCGTGTGTGTGTGTGTGTACACATGTATGCATGCATGTATGTGTTTATGAATACAGGAACATGTGTAGTTTTTGCTACTGCTTCTGAAGTTTTATTAAAATTCATCACATTCGATCCATGCCCAGGTGCTATTTATTTGCTTCATAACTAAGGTACAGCTACATTTAACTTACTAAATAGGCCAGGCTGAACAGCCCCCAGAACTAAACAGGAGATGCCTCTCTTTCTTTGACTCTGACTTAACATTCCTTGACTGAGTTGCTGATGGTCTGTTTCAATTTAGACCTATTTCTTCTCTCCAACAAGCGTGAGTTCCGGTCCAAGGAGAACATATATGTTCAACTTGTATCCAAATTGCGTGTCTTGGTGACCATATTAGTACAGAGGGTAATTACCAGGCTGAATGAGGCCCAAAGGCATTCTGCACAATGACTAGCACTCTCTCTCTCTTCTCATTCAACTTTCAACCTCAGGGTCAGCCAAAGGCTCTCCAAAGCTTTGTAAGGGCAGATGTTTCACTGCCGGATCGTAGTATCTATGTCTTGCCATGTTTCTTTTGTTCTGAGTTTTCATGGACTCTTACACAAGAAAAAATTCTATTTAAGAGAGTTCAGTTCTGTTTTCTTGGTAATTGTATTATAATGTTCATCAGAGTTACTCGTTATATGAGTAGTACCAGTGAGTTACAATCGAGTTACACAAGTATATACATGTTGTGTGTATGTTTGCTCTACTCCCACAGGTTATGACACTACGAAGGGCAAGAACCTTGTCCCTCTATTCATCTTTCTATGCACTTAGTAGATACTCAATAAATATTTATTGCAGAATTCATAATAGTTGTTATTTCTAAACAAATGCTCTTCAAGAATGGGTAAGAATTTTCCGGTGTTAAAAAAAAAGTTGATATTCCCTTTGGTAGAGAGAGAACAGGTCCAAATTGCTGAGTAGCGTAGAATTTGTTTAATGGTGTCAGCTTGGGCACAGCACCATTATTTCCAATAGTGAGTACCAATGTTAAGTGCTTACTACCTACAAGCACTGTGTTGGACGTCTCATTGTTTTTCTAATCTATTCAGTAACCCTGGATGTAAATTTTATCATTTTCATTTTAAAGGGGGGGAAGTGAAGCGTAGAGAGGTTTTCTAGCCTGCATAAGATTACACAGATTATGAGTAGTGCTGCTGAGATTCTTATCCGAGTATGTCTGCATTCATCCCCTGCATCTTCGCATTTCTCATACCCGAACACTAAGGAAGAAATAGAAACTTTAAAAATTACTTGGAATATGTAATTTATGCAGCAAGTAGGTTTTTCTGAAAGCAAAACTGTTTAGCTTTAAGTAGCACTTTAGAATATATTTAGTATCTGTGTACATATCACCTTATTTGATCTTCACCCAAGCCTTACAAGATACTATCTATATTTTTATAGTCTAGAGAATTTATAATTGTATTGAATCACAAAGACTGGAAAGCCTGCCCCAGGACACATGGACAGAAGTAACATAGCCAGAACTAATCACAAGATTTTTGTGGTTTCCAGTACATGACTCAAACTTCCAAAGATTCAACATCCCAAAGATAGCAAGAAATCCTAAAAGACGCAACAGAGAAGCAATCAGCAGATGGGCTGTAGTCTAACACTATGGAAACAGAATTGAAAGTCAAGTATGTGCTAAAACATAATGCTTACAGCATGTACATTCAAAGAACATATATAGCAACCACATATCAGTGAGTGTGGGGCATGGTTTCCATAGCAATATGATTTATTTCCAGTAGAACCTGTCAACTTAAAAGAGTAGGCTTTCCCTCATTAAAAGAAACAAATAAAAATTTCATCGATATTTGTTTTTCCACTATATAAAGCTCATATGGTTTGGTTATGGCAAAGAGACAGTAATTCTCGCCATAGAGCAAACAGGAAATAAGGTCACCATTGTTTGTCTGGAACAAAATGGATTCCTGTTAGTCTCAAGATACTGCAGCAAACAAAGAACACCGTGTACTAGACGTGTCATGCCAAGGCTGGATGTCTGGCTCCTGCAGATCTACACGTCAGTGCAACGCCAGCCAGTGTATTATAGTGCACAGAAGTTAAAATTGCCTTCCTTAAGTAGGAAAAAAAATTTAAGAGAAAGAACAATTTTCTCCAAGAAGGAGCACTTAGCCTCGAATGGGGCAGGAAAGCCTAGACCTAGAAGAACACAACAGTAATGAAAGCTAACATTTACTGTGTGCTTTCTCTCTCAGACACCATGCTAAGATTCTCCTACAAATGATCTCAGTTACTCTTCCCAACAGCCTCGTGAGCTAGGTGCTAGTACTATCCCTGACTTATGTGAAAACCGATGCGCAAACGGTTCCACATCTTGCCCAAGGGTACACAGTGGGAATGGCAAAGCTCGGATTTGAGTTTTGGAAGTCTGGCCCCAGAATCTGCACTTTTGGCCACTCTTCTACACCAGCAAGGAAATTTAGAAAAGAAAGAAAGAAAAGAAAAAATGTTTCTTGCCCAAGCTCCCACACAGTATCATAAGTGACCGAACTGAAGATCTTAGACTGCAGGTTCACTGGGATCTCCATCACGCCAGACTAGCTCTTCATGCACAAGGTAGGACATTAGGAGAACAAAGAGACGCGTGAGAAGCAGGATGATGAGAGCACTAAAGGCAACCCTTATCCTCATGCCTTTTAATAAACGTACTTGTTCCTCTAATTTCAAAGAGCTCGCTCCAAAACCCCCACCCACCGACAGCTCAAACCCTGCTACAGCTACTTGAAAGGTGTGCACAAGTTTTGGTGGGGCTACAATTTGATTAGCTGATATTTATTGAGTCTCATATTTGAACTTGAAAGTCCTCGGCCATACAGCGGTTGTTGTGTTTGGAGAAATGGGGTTGGATCTGCATTCCTTTTAGCCAAGCAGTGATAATGTTGTAAAATGACTGCATTCCACACACCAGCTATCTTGGCTGACCTTGTAGATAAAAATATCTTGATTAAAAACAGGGACTTTGGTAGCCACTTGATGAGACAGAAATCAAAAAAGTTTGTCTATGAAAAGTTTGAATATGAAGATAAGCATTGGACAGGCAGTTTTGTATAGTGATTAATAATGTCACTTTTAAGGGGGGGTTCAAATCTCAGCTTTAGTATCTAGTAGGTCAGTAACCTTGAGCAAGTTATATAACCCCTCTAAGCCTCAACTTCCTCATCTATAAAATGGGGCTAATAGTACTACGCTCTCAGTGCTGTAGAAATTAGGTGAGATAACCAATATTAAGCAGTTAGAACAGTACCTGGCACACTGTAAGCCTCCTCATCCCCCATTCCTTTGCCCTGTGTTCTCCAATAATACTGAACTTTACTTAGTTCCCCAAAATGCCATGCTCTCTAAGGCACCAGTGCTTTCCACTCTGTCTGGCAGGCTCTTCCCCTAACTGTCCTCTTGAAAAACTTATTTTCAGTCTTCAAGTTTAGCTCAGTGATTCATGACTCACCCAGGCACTCTTATGTATCTCTTCCAACCTTCCACTGTTTCCAGTAAGCCACCATTACAGTGCTTGTTAAATTGTAATGATTTGCCAGCATATCTTTCCCTTCATTCCACTCTTTGAGTACACGTTAATGCTTGGTGCCCAGCACAGAGACTGGTACATGAGGGCCTTCAATAAGTAGTTGTTAAATAGGTGAACAGGCAAATGCCAAGTTTCAATATAAAGTTCAGGCTTACGAGCTCTGGCAATTAAGTTCAAGAACTTGTTGAAACGATGTTGCTAACCATTTTTTTTTATATCAGAGGGATTATTCACTATGAATTTGTACCAAGTGGACTATCAGTTAACCAACTTTACTATTTGGAAGTGCTGAAAAGGCTGCATGAAAGAGTTAGACGAAAACGACCTGCACTTTTTACCAACAATTCATGGATCTTGTGTCACAACAATGCACCAGCTCACACAGCACTGTCAGTGAGGGAATTTTTAGCCAGTAAACAAAGAACTGTATTGGAACACCCTCCATACTCACCTGATCTGGCCCCCAATGACTTCTTTCTTTATCCAAAGATAAAGAAAATATTGAAAGGAAGACATTTTGATGACATTCAGGACATCAAGGGTAATACGACAATAGCTCTGATGGCCATTCCAGAAAGAGTTCCAAAATTGCTTTGAAGGGTGGACTAGACACTGGCATTGGTACAGAGCTTCCAAAGGCGAGTACGTCAAAGGTGAACGTAATGATATTCAGCAATGAGGTATATAGCACTTGTTCTAGGATGAGTTTGCAAACTTAATTGTCTGTCCTCGTATGTTCAATAAAATAAGAGACTCTCTAGAGGTATTAATGTAATACAATCAACCAGGAAGGCTCTAACCATAGAATCTAAAGTGCATTCCCATTTTGGTTTTAATTGAACTCTAAAGCTTTAAAAATTATAGATCAAACATAATTAGGCCCAGAAGAGATTCTAGATCATATTGTGACAGAAGGAGACTCGTGAGGCCAGTGGAAAGAGCCAGAGATCATGACCCAACTTGCACCAGAGACATTCCACAGGATTCTGATTCTTATTTTCTGTCCTAGCCAGCAAATTATCATTGATCTTTTGCCACCTAGTAAATATTCTGAATAATAATGCACTAAGAGACATGGGTATATAAAATCACACCAAGAATAACTATTGTTATTTCACACTAAACTAAGGGTCTATAGAAATAGTGATATCCCTTTCCTTGTTCTAAAGGGATGGCTAGTTCTTGGGAAGGTTCATCGTAATAGAAATAGAGCTAAGAGCTAAGTCTGCAAACCAGCCAATCCACACAGTTCAATGCTGCTCTGACCTAGACTGCTGTAGCAAGCAGGATACCAGCAGCAATCTGATAGAATATTTCCACATTTTCTAAATGAGAACTAGAAGAATATGCACTAATGAAAAACTTTGTAAAGACACACTGAAGAATGCCACCTCTTCTGTAGCCTGCTGACCAGCCAGGTAAAGCTGTATCAATTCACAAACAATGGAGAGAGTGAGACAGTTGTGTCAGAATAAACGCTGTGTATTCCAGAGGCTTCTGGGTAAAGGTCCCAGAGAGCAGAGGGAAAGGCAAAGCTTACTCTCAGGCAGATCCCATAAGAATTTCTCACTTCTAACCAGATTGCACAGGATAACTCAGGCTTGGAGGGGACTCTGCAGTCCCATCATTGGCTTTCATAGACTACAGTTGCTTTTGTAGATACCACCTGCAATGTCATGGTCGGAAGAGATGTGTGTGTGTGTGTGTGTGTGTGTGTACATGCACGTAAGAATACCACCATATATTCCTCAAGATACAGGACAATCTGATACTTTTTAAAACATCAATACTGGGGAGGCAGAAGTGTGTCCAAATGGAGACCTGCAGAATCCAGTTTACAGGGATTCTTCTGGCCGAGCCAAGGGGCAGCTCTGTATGTTGAAGCACACAGGCTGCAGAATTTGTGCCTTTTGCAAGACTGAAATCATGGCAGGTCCAGAAACTGATTCTCAATTTTAGTTCACCAGTATTAAAAAAAATATTTCAACTCTTCTACTCTCACAGGTAGAGTGAATTGTGTACTGGCCGCACATGGAGGCCTTGCTTTGATGATCTTATCCTTCAAGTTAAGGTCTAAAAAAAACTCCAGCTGTGAAAGCAACATGTGGATTCTAAACCATCTGTACCTCATCTGTTAAGTTCCCAAGCCCGGAGAAGCTAATGTCAACTCACCATGTGAAACTCAATTTGTACAATAAATTAGGAACTTGGGAAAAAAAGAATCCAGTTTACAGTTTTCATCACCTTCCCAGTGGGTTGTTTTCAGGTTTTCATTGGACAACAATGGTTATTCCCTACTTTGATATTTATTTCCACGTGGTAGGCACTCGATGCTTATATGCTCCCTCACTGATTCCTCCCCAGAGTGGAGGAACTAACTCTTACTGGTGACATTAGGGGAGGAACCAGTCAAAGGGACCTTGGTCCTTTCTTCTCTCTTTCTTCTAGGGGGTCAGCTGCTCACAAAAAGCAAGTGTTGTTTCTGAGTCTCTGTGCTGTAAGTTTTTCAGTTAGGACAGCTCCATACGGGGTGACTGGTGACTGTACAGATGAGCTTGTGATCAGGTGGGTAAGTCTGCCTGATTCTGGGGTGCAGTATTAGGAAAGTCCTTCTTGCTGAACTTAAACCTCATTCATGAGCATAGCCTTTACCAGCGAAAGAACCGATACATTAGTCTCCATCTGCCTGATTGTTCTGTATATACGAATTGGTTCAAAACTAGGTCAGGAAAAAGAGGTATATTTACAGGCTCCCTATAACCCCAATAGGTTTGCAGACATAGCTGATATTCCTCATTGCGTTACCACCTTGTCTTTGCCACAGCAGGACGGATAGCCTCTGGTCTTCAGAGAGATGCTCAATAATCAGGTGGATCTATAAGATAAGAGCCCTCGTCTTCAGTGTTTGCAATTTCCATGGTGCGAATACCAACACCATGCCTGATTGCAAGCTAACATCATTGAACAGGGTTGGAGGGAGACGTACACAATCCAGTCTCTCCAGCCAATAGGGAGACAACTCAGCCAACTTTCCGCCTCTCTGTAGAGCCAGAAAAAACATCCTTCCAGAGAGGCAGATGCCTCTAGCATGAGGCTAGATACACACTGTCCGCTGGAATTCCTGTTTGGTGATTGTTTGCTGCCCTAAGAACTCGCTCAACTATCGTGAAAGGCCAAGCTTTTGTGCCATATTCAGTGGCAAGTCTACTGTTGGTTCAATACATAATTAAAAGAAACAAGAGGATAACAAAGTCACCTTGCAGGTGGCCACACCAGGAGCCAGCCCAACATGGATTAGAAGGACTTTCTTTCTAAATTCCTGCAGCTATACATTTCCCTGGTCTTATTTTGGGATTTGGTAATCACTTCCCCGTCATGTAAGAAAGGTCATTTTTCTTCTCACCACATACACACAAAATGGTAACTGTGGATGGGACGGATGTAGTAGCTAATATTATGGTGGTTATCGTTTTGCAGTTTATCAATGTATCAAATCAACACATGGTACACTTTAAACTTACACAGTGTTATATGTCCATTATATCTCAATAAAATTGTGGCGGTAGGGGGAGGGAAAGAAAGAAGTAAGCAAAGGTCATTTTTCTGTTTCTAGACCTGATTTTCTAAGCAACAGATGTATTCGAGTTTGAATTCTGAATACTAGTTGAGTGATCATAGGTTGGTTGCTTATACCATCCTGAGCTTTATTTTCATATATGAAAAAAATTGAGATTGTGATATATTCCCAGAAGGCTGTTGGAAATGTTACAAGCAATGTTTCTAAAACACCTAGGATGGTGTGTGACTAAGGCATATATGTCTAAGGCATATAACAAATGGTAGACATGGCCAGTGATCACTCCTTTGTTGGGGCAGACGTACAGACAGCCCAAGGAGACGAGGTGGCGAGTGAATGCAGTTCCTTTCATTTCCTTTTCTGTTTCCTCAATTTGTGATGTTTACATTATTTTTGCCCATGTTGCCAAACTGTACCCTTGTTCTTTTTCCAATTCTACCTTCTTCTCGGTCTCCCCCTCAGTGGCGTGCAGGGGCAGAGGTGGGCAAAGGTAGAAAGACATCTCATCAACCAGTCTTCACTCTTAAGGGCCTACAGGAACTGTAAATAGCAGTGTGTGGAGGCAGGGCCCTTGCTCCTGGCAGTGGATAAAGAAATAATGTCCTTAACATGTTCTATATGATTAGCATTTTTTCATGTTATAAAATCTGCATTTTTAGTACATGCATAATACTCTATTTAGTACACATACCATAGTTTGTAATAATTCACTTAACTAGATCCTTAATTAGGTTGTTTTCAATATTTTACCATTATAAAAAATTCTTCATTGAACATGTGTATGTAAAAATTTTGCCCACATTCCGATTATATCTTTAGAAGGATATACATATACATCCTGGAAGATGTTGTAGTGTTTTTATATATAGCAAGCAGGAAATACATTCTTACCAGAAACACTTCTGAAACCATCCCAAGCCCTACCCAAAGAAAGCTGGGCAGTTTTCTTCATTGTCAAGTCACAGCGATGTTCTAGACTCGTTCCCTTCTCTGTGACTACTTCTTCCATTATTTTTACATATAACTTCCTAAAATAATCCAGTAGACGCAGGACAAAAACATAGTTCAGGATCTTAGTAAATCTTTTTCGTAGGGTGGGTTTCCCAAGAGGAGGATGGCCTCAATCAATGTGGTAGTCTGCTCTGTCCCGTGTGCCCCTGGCCAGTTACTCTCCATGACTGAAAGATCCTGGTACAGAAAAGAAGGTTTGTTTTCCTGATTCTAATTTGGCTCCCCAATAAGGTGCAAGGGGTGTGTCTTAATATTTGTGTCCTTCCTGCTAAAGCTGTAAAGCCTGTGAGATGCTGGTCTCAATCTGACAGTCTCCTGGACTCTGCATTCTGTGCCCCTGAGAACATCTCAGGAAATGGCAACTGCAGGACTGTCAGAGACATTATCAAAGCTTCTCCTGACAGAGTTTGGGTTTAATTCTTCTGTCCACTTTGAAAGGAAGCTTATCCCGTTCTATTTCTAAGCGTGGTCCATTGGTCTCCCCTCACAGTTGGTGCTCGTTACCATCTCCTCAGTCTTCCCACCCCCAACCTGCATTAGCTCAAGTAGAAAGTCTTCATTTCCCTCTAATTCTCCCTTTCAAAGGTGTGTCCACTAAACCTGCTTATTTTCATAACGGGAATGGTGAGCTGAGAGGGTGAGGAGACTACTGATTCCAACTCAGAGAACTAACAGATGTGGCATGTCCTCTCTTTGGGGTGCCACCATTGCCTTGTCTAAAGTAGGAAGCTGACCTTTGGGGTGCTGGAGATGGAAATGGGGTTGGAAGACAAGATCTAAAAGAGGCCCTGGAACCTGTGGCACAATGGGAAGGTGGGGCAGACCAGCCGCTGGCAGTGGCCTAGAGGGGCAGAGGTGGGCAAAGGTAGAAAGACACCTCATCAACCAGTCAGAACTCAGCATGCAGACGAACGGCATAGCATGACGAAATTTAAAGTGCTTAAAGAAAGAAATCGACAGTTCTTAAAAGTAACATTTTAAAATAAGAGGAAATCAAGCTCAAATTATTTTAAGTTTTGAAAAGGACAGTCCTATACATTTTTTGGGTAATGATGAAAACTCATTTACAAATTATGGGAGATGCTGGAAAGATCACCTCAGGTTCTAAGGAGGAGTTGTTTGTAAGTTTAGGGGAGGAGTGAGAGCTTCTCAAGAAACGTTTTTTTTTCCTGATTGAGGAAAGGTGTTACCACTGCTGTGTGACTATAGTGTGACCACAGTGTTACTTTTGCTGCTTTTGCTCTCTGACAGAAAAAGCGAGGCTCCCCTCCAAGTTGGGGAGGAGACGTGATGCTGTTTTTCTCACTCTGCTCACAGTTCTTCCTCGGTTTAAGGAATGACGACAAGACTAAAATAACAGTGAGCAACTATGGATTGCTGCAAGAACAACTATGTCACTCCATTGCGGAGTTAAGTTTCATACAAGCTGAGAGACACCCAATGGAAAGAAAAAAGTCATGGTTTTGTCTACAGAGAGATATAGGATATTTTAGGAACCATAATTAATGAAGTTTAGTTAATAAAATACTAAAAATATACACAGGTGTTTATTTCTTTAAACCTTGCTCAATACAAACAGCATGTTTAAATATAGTGTTTTTTAATGTTCAGATATATATATGCATATATATATACATATATATATATATTTCAATATCATATTTTGTAGAAAAGCAGGTTTCTTTCAATTCACTTACCTGCTATGCAGACTCTGACCAAAACTAAGAGACCTCAAGTGACCTCAAGTCAGGTGATCCAAATCGCAAGAATATTCTGTAAGGGAGCTGGGATTAGCAGACTCTTCAGTGGTGAATTTGCAGCCTAAATGTAAAATGACTAAAATGTAATCCCCTGACACAGAGGATGATGCTATGATTTTTTGTTGTTGTTCTGAGATACGAGCAGATACTTCAAAACCATAAGCTAGGTCCATTCTTTGCAATACCATCTCTTGAAAGCGGCTAGATAACAAAAAACCATACACTGCTCCCTTGCTTTCATGGACATTTGCTTTAGGAATCCAGCCACCTTGCTGTGAGGAAACCCAAATAAGCCTAGGCAGAGATATCACATTGGGAGCCACACAGAGGTGTTGGGGACAACTGAGCCCAGCGGAGGCCCTAAGCCACAGCCAGCCAGCCATACTGAGTGGAGACACCTCTAGATGATTCCAGCACCTAGCTAACCATTGAGTCTTCAGAAGCCACAGGCATTTGGAGCAGAAATGTGCTGTCCTTACCACGCACTGTCTGAACTAATGGACTCACAGAAACTATGAACTTAAAAAAAATTGTTGTTCTATCCCATCAAGTTTTCTTTTTTATTGCAGAAGGGGTAAATTATGCAACAGTCATGCAATAGTCAGTATCTTGGAGGTCCCCAGGTTAGAGACCCACTGTTATGGTCTCCAGAGAATAAATCTCCAATCTTCATCCAGGGTGGAGAAGAGGCAAGCACCAGTCATTTGGATTTGGGGAGAGGATCTCAGGATCTAACGGCTTCCTTAATGTACTTTCAGTCAATCTTGTTGTCTTTAATCACACACATACTCCCACTTGTAGGGGTCTTGGTGCCATCAAGTCCTGAGCCCTTTAAGGGATCTGCTATGTTGTTTTGTTTTGTTTTTTCCTCACTTTTTCCTTCTACCAGCTCAGGATTCAGCTTTCTCAGATCTGCTAAGGTCAGCTATCACTCATTCTTGTAGTTTCTCAACTTCCAAAAATGCATTGCTATAGTCTTCTCTTCGTTTCTTTTCCTTGAATTTATGCTTTAGAAAAACCATCTTATTGATGTGCTAGTGGGATTTTTTAAGGAAATGAAATTAAATGTTCATTTTAGCATCTCTGATTGGAATTTTACCTAGACTTTTTATTTTTATTTATTTTTAATTGAATTATAGTTGACATACAATATTATATTCATTTTAGGTGTACAACATAGCAATTTTATATTTTTATACATTACAAAATGATCATCGCAATATCTTTGCCCCGACTTTTTATATCACATCTGGATATATTGATTCCATCCCCTTTTGTTTATTTAATTAAAATAAATTACTCCAGAGTACTGGATACAAAAAGACTTGTGCTTTATTGGAAAACAGTAATGACAACAACATCAATAACAAAAACCTTTCCACTCCCTTTTTTTTTTTCCATTTCTCTGAGATTTGTCCAAATGCATGTGAGTCTGAGGGCTCCCCCTTTCTTTAGCTTCAATCCTCACCATCAAAAAACTTTTGTGCATGGTGTGTGTTGCATATTCGTAAGAAGCTATAAAAACACAGGCTGGTCCCTTAAGGAGAAGACAACCTGAAGATAGAAAGCAATGTAGAGAAAACACAATGAGTGTCAAAAAGCATGCCATGGTTGTAAATAAGTAGATTGGATGAAATATTTACAGAAGGAATGGGCTGAGAGTTGAGTACATCAGTAGGTGGTTTGGACCATGAAATCAAGAGAGTTTGAAGGTTTTGCTGTGGTCATAGCTGTTATCACTTTTTAGGACTGCTGACATGCCCCTCCCCACCCTTGCAGACAGCGCCTCAGAGGTCATTATTTGTGCTGTTGGAGTCTTCTGGAAATGGGAGAGTCCCCCTCTTGTTCTTTTTGCTTTGGAAGAAATGAAAACTGCTCCCTGCAGGACGCTCTTCTCTAACCTCTCAGCTCTGAGTCACAGGCTTTCTGTTCTCTGGTGCAGGTCTTCCACAGTGTTTCTGCTAATTTATTGCAAAAGGCTATGCAGAAAAACCGTCCATTACAAAATGAGTTCACTGTCACCTCCGCTCCCCCACTTCTTGATCTGCCAGTGTTGGACAGTCAGTCTGATATGGTGCTCCTACCATATGCTGACCCTTTCTAAACTCCAATTCTCAACATGGGAGTCTCTCTCTCTCTCTCACCAACCCACCCACCCACACACATTTAAAGAAAACATATACATATATATACATATATATGTGTGTATATATATATATAAAACACATATATGTTATATATATTATATATAACATGTATATATGTAATATATATTATATATAACATATATATGTATGTTATATATATAAACTCATATATATATATAAACTCATATATATATATTTATATATATATATAAAAGAGTTAAAAAGAGTTTTAAAAGAGTTAGAGCAGAACCCGGTGTGATTTTTCATGTATTCGCTCTACTCAATGTTCAAGCATCCTGTGATCATGTGAAAACCACATCTGTTCATTTATAAGTGTTTATTTACCTTAATAAATGTGAGGTAGGTAATCCTTAGAAGGACTACATGTGTTCAAGTACTTAGTTTTTTAAAGAATTTCTTTAAGTGTAACCTAAGCTAGTGTTACTTACTTTAAAAGTAGTGCATAGAAGCATTTTTGATAATTACATGCATCTGTGAACATATATTTATGCAAATGGTTTCATGTAGTTTAGAGTATTTATTTACTCAAAAGGCTAAGTTATTAAAGGAATGTAAAAATAGTTGGAAAATCAAAGAAGAAGTCCTTAAATATGTGGCAAATTGAATAAGAGAAAAAAAAGAAAGAAAGACGAAGAAGACGAAGAAGACTGGAGAAAAAGGTGTATCAGAAATGAAAAGGAGTGAAATTCCGTAAGACTCGTGAAACAGAAGCATCTGATGAGATAAGTAACAACCTATACTCAAGGTATAAGAACATAATAGCAAACATATCAGCTTTCTATAAACTTCAACAGAAAGTTTGATTGATTGATCTCACACACCACACATACTTTCATTTCCTCTGACACAAGTGTACTTCCCAAAGGCAGACAAGACTTTATGCATACTTCTATAGGAACTATTAACAAATCAAAAGGACAGATTTTGTCAAAGGCGCAGAATCTGCTTGTACCTCTGTTTTTAGTCACAGTTATACATTGTTCTCTCAATTAGTAATTCTTCCATTGAACCCATTCATTGTAGTATTGCTTACTACAAACTGAGATTTTACATCAAAACTGAGACAGTACATTAAAACAAAACTATTTCCTCTACCCTCATGACACTTCTGACATCAAATGTGCGAGGTTTTCCAGACTAAGTAATGTTCCTATTCTCAACAGAGTGAGTGCCCTACAATTTAACTCAATTTTGACACTAACTACCTAGAGTTAGCACAGACGCCACAAGTTAAGGACTCAGTACCACAGCGTGTGCCTCTACTTCAGAAGCCTTCACAAGTCCCAGCTTGTCATCTTCTGACTGACCAGCTATACATTGGAGATCCCCATGACCTCTACCTCTCAGGTTCAATGATTTGCTAAAATGGTTCACAGAACCCAGGAAAACAGTGTATGTCCCATTACCTATTTCTTACAAGGATATTTTAAAGAATGCAAATGAACAGCCCGATGAAGAGATACATAAGGAAAGGTCTGGAAGAGTCCTGAGTACAGGAACTTCTGTTCCTGTGAAATTTGAGGCACACCATCCTCCCGGCATGTGGGTGCATTCTTGTTCACCAACCCAGAAGCTCTCCACACCCCATTGTTTAGGGTATGTATGGAGGCTTCATTACATAGGCATGATTGATTAACTCATCGGCCAATGGTGAGTAACTAAATCACGTGCTTTTTCCCATCCAGATGGGATCATCTCTGTATTCCTGAGTTCTCTTTTTTTCCTTCCTCATCTCTCAAGTTCCCAGAATCCCAGTGAGGAATTCTGCATCACCTAAGAAGAACAATTTTGCATCATCAGAAACAGCCCTGGGCAGCACAGGAATCTTGGAACTCTAGTCCCAACTTTAGCATCAGCATTTGGAGCAGCTTTGATGAGAGCAGCTGCTCCACAGACATAAATGGATCATCCTCTGGCTTCACCCTGCTGGGGTTGACCAGGCCGGTATCCCAAACAGAAGCTCCATTCACTTCATCTCTCTTTCAGCTGCACAGGGTGGCAGAAACCCACCCTAGGCCATCGTTGAACCTGGGTAGGCTTGTTAATCAAAGTTTCTTCAGCTTCATCTAACAACAGGGGTGTGTTGAATAAAACTCCCAGGGTCAAGTGTTGGCTCTGCCTCCCTGAAGGAAAGCAGTGAAACAGGAAAGGCATCCAACCGAGATAAAAGCTAAGCTAACAAATGATAACATTTCCAAAACAAATCATTGGGCTTGAATGCCCTGGAATGAAACAGAAGAGGAAGGAGTGTCAGAGGAGAGCACAGGCTGAACCCAACCCCTGGTCAACAAAAGGCAGGGGGCTGACAGAAGACCTCGATATAAAATGCGTGTCTCTCTGACCAGTTTTTCCAAGAGCCCACCCTGCCTTATCATTCTGCTCTTCCTGTTTTCCCCATATTTCCTGTCTTCTTCACAAGATGCATGCTGAGAGGACATGCTAGATTGTCGTCCTGTGTTTCAAATTATTTTCACTGTTTTGTCTAAGAAAACAATCTATTGGAGAGAAACACAGAGCTGATTGAGAAGAAACAACCTCACCATTTTAGCATAGACAAGGAGTAGTGAGAAATGTGGACCAAATGTGACAATGAGAAGCTGTTTGATAGTAGAGCCAAAATCAAGCCCATGCCTCTAGGGTTGCACCCTTGCTCCTATACACTGGTCAAGCCTCCAATATAAATCACTGGTGATAAGACGTACATAGGTGATCTCTGAACCAGAGTGCTGAAGAAACACAGATGAGCCACTGGGGAGTGCTGCAGGAAGTCTTCTCATTTCATGATTTCTTGGTACCTTTTCTGTGCCAGATATTGTGCTAGATTGTGTCGACTTAAAAATAATATTGAATAGGTATTTGATCACCAAAAAGAATTTATTTGGGAAAAGGAAAAACACAAGGTTGCAGCCTAGCACATGCAGACATGGCAAGCCACATACATACACATTCTGGCCAGCATGCTAAGATGGAGGGGTATTTAAGGAAGGGAAAAAGGAAGTTAGAATCATAGCACTTTATTATAAACATAAAGTTCTTCCTGTAGGGTTCTTGCATGAACTTCCATAAACCCTAGCTCCTCCCACAGACCACCTCCCCACCCCACCCCTGCCTGATCATGTTTCCTTAAAGGTCCAGTTCATCTTTATCAGTTGGAAGAGGCGTCAAGATAAGCAATACACCATTGTGCCCCCCCCCCCAAAGGCATATCATCCAGCAGAGGAAATGGAAAAACAAGAAGATGTGACCCAGTCATTGAAGAGTTTCAACACGATTTTGTGACTGTCTTCATTAAAACTCTTTGCTTTCAAGGATGAACTTGAACTGGCCTTCAAGTGAGGATGGATTTTATTGGTGCTATATTACAGAAAAACCAAGTCTTGAAAGGGGCACTCATATAGTGAAATCTGAGTCAAATGGAATCAGAGACTTCAGTGCTTCTGAGAACTATTTTTTTTCCATCTCAAGCAATTGCATCCTTCTTTTGCTCTTTCTCTGTTGCTCTGCCTCTCTAGCAGAGTATTCGATAGCATTCAGCTACCAGAGAGAGACTATTTGTGTTCTTTCTTGAGTCCAAGTCTCAAAATGCTGGGAAGGGTGTCAATATTCATCATGATTTGTGTTCTTGCCTCTGACCAATCCATTGAGGTGAGGAAACTGATCCATATAAGAGCACAGAAGCGCCAGCGAAAACTTCACATTTACTCTCTTCACCTTGGTAATCGCCTCCAAGCTTCAGCTCCCTCACTTACTTGATTTCTCTTGGTTGTCTGGTTTTTTTGCTTTTGTCATAGAGTCTTGTATCCAGATTCTCCTTCTCTGCACAGATCATCCCAAATGATGAGGCATTTGAATGATCTATATGGTTTGAATCAGCTTCTCTACAAAGCATTGCCTCGATCTCTCACCTCAGCTCCATGAACACGAATCATAGGCTCATGATGTATACCCACCTGAGACGCCCAGATTCCAGGCACCCTTGCCTACATAGCGAAATTACGATGTCCAGCAAATGACCACATGGAGCTATTATATTAAGAAGGCTGGTAGAAATGTGGGTCTAAAGCCCAAAGGAGCGTGAGGATTGCTCCGATTTTGGAGAATCATCTGCCTGGAGATGACAGTTGAAGGTGTGGAAGTGTATATGATAGCCAAAGAAGAAAAATGGTGTGTGAGAAGAGAAAAGGACAAAAGAGAACCTGGAGTATCCTATGTATAAGGGATAGGCAAAGGATTAGAAGACTTCAAGGTTAGAGAAACAGAGAAGATGAAGAAAAGGGTAGGTTTTTGATTGACTGAAATGACCAACTTGTGTTACACTATAGGCAACTCTTAACTATCCAATGGTGAACAAGTGGTAGACTTTCCAGTTTCATTATTTTACCCTATTTTTCTATTTCTGGTCCTCTATTTCATTTCTTGATAACATTACCCCTTTGGGACTGGGAAAGCAGCATTTTGCTTCCAAGCACTAGGCCTGATAAAAAAGATTGACTGCAGTGGAGAATGGCTAAGATGTAAAGATTTTTATTTTCTTATTTATGGATTTTTATTCACCCCTCTAATAATGCATTAAAAATTTACATAATTCCAAAGTTGCTAGGATTCTAAGCAACAAAGTGACAGACTTCCAAATTTAAAAGACCAGGGCATGAAAGATTGCTTATTATTCTCTAGAAAGGTGTTTCAGTATAGGATATCCCTTTTTATGACATCCTGTTGTTCTTTTATTTACACACTTGGCGTTTTAACCAGAGCAGGAAATGAATAACTCTACTAAGAAAAAATATGTATGTGTTCATAATAGCATTCATTGCCTAACTGCTTTGGCCAAATTTCAAGCTTCTGAGTGTATGTCTAAGACAGTCATGTCCAGCAACTGTGAAAGGATACAACTATAAATTAACATAGTTATTGGAAGTTATAAGTGACTTAGATAAGTAGTTCCTCGCTCATCAATGATGTAAAATCTTCCCTAAGGTTTTGAAAATGAAATCTTGTGGGTCAGATTATGATTCTTTGTCAGGCAAGGTGCATGTCTTATGATGTGTGTTTAACAAGCAGCTCATACCAATTTTCTGCAAAAGCCATTCAACATTTGCTCCTGAAATTAACAATAATGGAAATTTTCCAGTGCCCTTCAAAAATTACTCTCTTTTTATACTTTGGATATTTATTACTTTCTTTTTATACTTTGGATAACGAGCCAACTGAATGAAATCAGAAGAGTCCTTCCAAAGAAGCAACACTTACAGTCAGTAGAAGTAGCAATTGTAGTAGTGGTAGTACCACTCTGGAGTATTGATACCAGTACCACACTTAGAGTAGCAATACCAGTATCACACTCAGTTGGGCACTTCAAATATTTAGTGGCAGGGATTATCGTGTTTGCACTGTATCAACCTTCACATATCCTACCAGTCTCCTACATATATCCATTCCTGTTTAAACCATATTTCCTATACTCTATCTTAGACATTCCCCTCCTGGTCCACACAAGGGCCCCCTTTTAAATGTGGGATTCAACTAGAACAAAGGGCAGCAGCAGGACTCACACGTTCTGAAGGCTCAATACTGCATTTCTTTTCTACACCAGTTTTGAGAGCAATCACTTCATTATTGACCTTGTTTACTAAAACACATTTTACAGAATGGTTTATGTACATCGTCACACTGCATTGAGAAAAATCTGTAAGTTGAAGGACGGGAGTTTTGGAAGCTGAGATAAACTTGAAGAAATGTTTCTCCCTGAAGAGCCATGGACAGAGAGAGAGAGGAATTGGGTGAAATAGCTTACTTACTAGTCTTAAGGATTAGGGGAAGGCAAAATGGATTAAGAAGTAGTAAGAAGCACAGTGGAGGAATTTGAATGCAAGATGGGATCACAAGTGAGATATGCGCAGAGAAGATGAGAACCAAACTCAAGCCACAATGAGATGGAATTTCCCAGAGTACCCCCTTTCACAATGGCCTATAAGTGTTTTGGGAGTAGGAAACGTGATTCATTAGATTAGGCTAGACAAGATATATTTAATTAAACATGTCAACAAAATCAGATGAAGCATTTATAGACTTCATCTTCATTGATGGTTTCTAAATGCCAAATAAAACCTTTGATCCTCAGTGAGGATGGTCATTAGTGCTACTCATAAATTATTTCCTGGTTTCATTCTCTGGCCATTGGATTTCTCTTCCCCTTTGAAGTCTGATGTGGTCATATGACTATCTTCAGCCAATGATTTGTGAATGGGAGCCTTGCAAGTCAATGTGCAGTTTGCCACATTTCCTTCTCATTGCTGAAATGACGAAAGCTTATGTCAATGTGATGCTTCTATTAGGTTGAGTCTCTGAGGGTTACCAGTGGGCTAAGCTCTTCTTCTGACCTGCTTTAGACATGTAGCATGGTTGAGAATTAGGATTACAAACTGGACAATTTTGAGAGTGAAAGGGACATTAGACACAATTCAAAACTCTATGGTCATCCTTGGGACACCTAAACTTGTGTTAAGCCACTGAGACTTGGGGATTGTTTTTTACTGCAGCATGACGTAGCCTATACTGATTGACAAATCAAAGCAGAGGTAAACAACTTACAGTAACCTATGTCAGGAAGGCCAACAGTAAACCATGCAGTCCTCACTAGAACTGCGCAAAGTTAGTAAGGATTGACCTCCAATGTCTAGGCCTAAGGTGAGGTCAGCTGTATTGCCACTGACAAGTGAGTGAACTTCTGGGATCCAGAGCTCTGGATTTCCAAGTGAAGGCTCTTCTCCTTCAGATCTTGCAAGGAAATACTTGCAGAAGAGATAGAAGGCAGCTGACATCAAAAAAGTGTTAGTATTGCCCAGAAAGGCAAACTCAGTCTTGCCTGTATGACCCTATGTGGCATTGCTTAAAATAGTCACCCTTTCTAGCATATGCAGGATGACTTTATTCCTTCTTTTGTGGTTAAATAGGAGAATGGGAAAGGGGATATAGGCTCTAACTATTACCATAATCAAAGCAGTAGATTCAAAACATCTTACTTCACAGTTACGCTCCAGCAGCAATGAGCACACCTAGCACCAAGATTTTGATTTCTAACACCATTCTTCAATGAAAGGAACCAAGATTCCTCAGAGAAACGGCTGATTCTAGGTCTAGGGTAGAGAAAATATAAGTTAATCTTGGAGCATCTCATAGTTCCAGAAAGTAAGAGAGTACTCAAAAAAACAAAAAAATGGGAGCAAGTCAAAGATACTTTGGAGCCAACTGAAAGAGCTCCCAATGGCCAAAGCTGGAACAATTTGAGCAATGAAATAAATAATACAGTATTGGATTATAACCAAAATATAAAATAAATATACATGAGTCATACTGATATAAATGATTGAATAAATAAATGAGAAAGAAGAGACAAATATTCCTTTCAGGAGAATTCATTAAATATTCATAGATACTCCCCATTTAGGAATTAATATCATAGTCTCCTGAGAGTGGGCTGGATTTAGTGACATGCTTCCAAAAGGTGAAGTATAGAAAGGGGAAAATAGTAACTTCATAGCGGCGAAACTCTATCTTACACTAGTGATGAAGGTTGGCATCAACTGTGATGTCACATGGATCACAAGTACCCTCCGAAGTGATGAGAAGGGCACTTCTCTGTTGTATTCTTTCCAGAAACCAAGTCGAAACATGAGTAAAAATGTTCAACAAAACCAGATTGGAAGATATTCTACAGTACTCTGCAGGACTGTCAAAGTCATGAAAAACAAGGAAAGACTGAGAAACTGTCAGAGATCAGAAGAAAATGGGGAGACACAACAACTAAATGCAGCGTAGTACCCTAGATTAGATACTGAAACAAAAGGAGGTCATAAATGAAATAACTCGTGAAATCTGGATAACATCTGCAGTTTAATGAATAGTTATGTATCAGTGATGATTTGTGTGTGTGTGTGTGTGTGTGTGTGTTAACATCTTTTTGTTTCTATGATCATTTCTTGATTGTGACAAATGTACCATACTGAGCGAGAAGTATACAGGAACTCTCTGTTGGTTATATTTGCAACTGCTTCCTACATTTTCAACTTTTCTATAAATCTAAAATTATTTACATCACGAGAAGAGACCTAAAATTATTCCAAAATAAAAATTCTACTGGAAAAAAAAAAAAAACAAACCCTCTTGGCAGCACACTGGCATCAGACATCCTCGTAAGCGACCCAGCTCTGGACCTCTTCAGGCCATGTTCCTTCTCAGAAGGCTGAGAACTGGCTCACACAGAGTCCGTGTCTTCCCTTCTTGACCACATTGCAGATACTGAAGACCCTGTAAATCCTTGCCCCCGTGTCTCCAAACCTGTGCAAGCCTCTTCTGAGCCTCCATCTTCTAAAGGGTGGGTTCTGTCATCACTTAGGCCCACCCAGGCCTTGGTGGTGGCCAAGGTAGTGTGGAAAGAACTTGGGCAGGACAGCTGGTGTGTCTACATGCAGGAGGCTCCCTGTGGGGTGAAATAGAGCAAGGGTATGGGAAAGGAAAGGGGGTGGGCTATCAGCATGGATTGCGAGCCAGGGGCTAGCCATCATGTTCTGGGGAGGAACTCAGAGGAGTCCAAGAATTCTAAAGTGGAGCCTGGCCTCCCAGGTCTTTATAAAAACATATTTGTGAGAGTAGGAAGACAGACTATATTAATTTATTGGTCTCTTATCTTGATGTAAAATAACTAGGTATTTAGTCACATGATGTTGAGTCTCCATTGGTATCTTGCTTGGGCCCTGTGTGTACCAGGGTGGGAAAGCCCATGGGCCAGTGACACTCTGGCCCTCTTAGAGTGTCACTCCCTGTGACACTACCTGTACCCACTAGAAGTGGCGCTAATGGCTTGTTGCCCTCTCACCTCTGCTCTGCAGCAATTATATTGTAGTAAAGGGTCCAGAAGCCCAGTTTAATAAGCAGAAGGCTGAGCACAGCCATCTCAGGATGGACATCATTATCTGTGTACCCCTACACCCTGTCCCAGGGCAGGAAATGTTATCTAAGTGGAGATAAAGGATATCTGGCTTTCCATACAGAAAGCCCACATGTCAGACTATATGTGGCTGGCTTTAAACATGAGGAGAAAGACACAAAAGGGTCATAGTTGGAGTCTGTAGGGGGAAAATGGCCCAGATCATTGCCAAAGTTTTAGGAAGGAACAGGCATAGTTCTGCAACTGGAGGAGTGTGTGCATACTCATATGTGTGTAGTGAACGGGTGGGAAACAGGTTTCTACCAGTCCATCCAGAAGTCAAACCTACCTTCGTTCAGAATAAGGCACCAGGCCCTCCCCCTCTGTATAGGTTCTGCTCCGAAACTCAGGAAAAAGCATCTGGAATCACTGTTTGCCTCACTTTCACCTGCTCTTAAGAAACTCAGAATATGCCAGAGCTCTTTTGTGGCTGGCAGCTTTTTATATATTTGTATTAATATAAATAATAAACAAATAAGTATAATACAATTTAAAATAAATATGTAAGTATAAAAATATATAAACATGTACTTGTCTATATATGAGCTACACACACACACACACACACACACACACACACACACACACACACACGTGCGCGCACAGGAAGCCTGGAGAAGACACCTGGCCTACCTAACATACCTGTAGCCCAGGCAGAACCACATTTCCAGCTCCCAGCTCCCCGTGTTCCCCACCTCCCACCCTCACTCCCCCTCATGCCCACCCCCACATTACCACTAAGGGGAGAGGGTGCCTGTGCTTCCAGTGGTGGGATGTTTATTCTCTGAGGTGGTTTGAAGCCCCTAATTGATCCTGTTTTTCGTTTCTCCCGTTGTCCTCCTGCCCACTGACCCCAGAGCAAGAGGGAAATAGTGACATTCAGAAAAGGCGTCTTTTTTCTCTAACACTGTAGTGCTCTCCCAGGTCCCACTTCCACCTTCATACCCATCGCCTCCACCCTCATGCACCTCCTGCCCAGGGATTCTGACTCACTTGGTCCAGGCTAAGGTGTCGTCTAGGCACGAGAAGTTTGAAAGCTCCCCATGTGATTCCAATGCACAGCCAAGGTCAAGAGAATCGGGGCTCTCACAGCAACTCCTACCTCCCCTTACCAGGCCTGGGAAGAGGTTTTGAGTGTTAGGCTAACCTCTCCCAACTTTTCTTGCCACTGAAACTTCATTCAGGCGAAAGATATCCTTGGGCATCTTTTCAGCAGTATTGGACAAGTCTATGGTGCTACTATGGACACAATAATAGTGAACTTGGACTTAATGGAATGTCAGTGGGCCCATAATATGCTCTCTTCCCTTGTTTGCTATTAGTACCATTTCTGGCACAGATAAAAATCAAAATAAAAATAGCTTACCTACTCTGATGTCTAGAACGTAAATACCTAAATCATTTCTTTATTTAAAAACACATAACCCCAGGCAATTTGGATCAAGACTAACAAAATATTTAAGAAAGCTTTTAAATTGTATAATTATAATATGTATTCTTAATCACTATTAGTCTTTTCATTTGTACAGTGGTCTTTTGCATATGAATCTGAAGGTACTCAGCAACGTTTTCCCCAGAAAGGATATAAGGAACCCTGAAGTGTGGCCTGAGCTCTCTGGAATCCTCATCCTGATCACCTGCCCTTGGGCCAGAGCACGTACCGTCCCAGGGGGAGCTCTGCAACCTCTCAGAGAGCCTCAGTGCTGATGCAGCCAGCCCAGCATCATGGACTGGCTGCTGGGCCTCGGCCGTCACAGGACTATACGTTTTCTATTCAGGGGAAGACGAGGAGGAGTAACCCAGAAGAGGATTTGAAAAAGAAAATGAGTTGGAAAGTCACCGATAATAGTCTCTGCCTCTTCATGGGAACAAACAAAGTTCATCTGAAAGGATAAAACAAATAAGAGCTGGCCTGGTAGATGACAACGAAGAGATCAGGAGTCATTGCAATCAGAATAGCAGACTACCCAAAAAGCTGGTTTTCCCTTTGCAACAGCATTTGCTCTTTGATTCGCGTGAGGCCGAGAAACAAGCCGTTTTCTACTTCCCTGGTGACAAGTCAATACTTTTGTTCCTAAGAATGACTGCTTTCATCTTTTTCTTTTACCTAAACGAAGTTCTTAATTGATTAGTGTTTAACAATGTAAAACGTTCCATCAGAAGTGTCGCGAGAACTTCTCATTCAGCTCAGTACAATATATGCTCAGGAATGTTTTGCTGACCTTGGAAGTCACTCCCTGGCACAAACACCCTTTGCACCAGTCAGAGCCTGACCTTTTCTTGGCACAGACGACCAACGAAGATTCTCACAGAAACCTTCTGACGGGAGAAGGTTTTAAGCAGTGCTAAACGCTTGACATAAATCCTCAAAACAACTCTGGACGTTGTAACTATTTCCATTTCACAGATTGGCCGGCAAATGAATAAAGGCAAAGGGAAAAGCAAAGGGTCGTGAACACAGCACATCCCCGTCATAGGAAAATAGATGGGTTAGGTGTTCAACAGAACTTTAATAAATCTGTTTCAGTTTGAATTATCCTTTTAGGGAGGGAGGTCCGATACCTGCAAAACGTGCTTGTGCACCCCAATCACTTCAGCAATGTTAAAATAGCATCTTAGAAGCAAACTCTGTATTGAGAGCAGACCAGTAAAATCAATTGATGGCACACCCATCAATAGAGTATTGTGCAGCCATTAAAAGTGAGGTCACTCTTATTGAGGTGGAAGGATCATCAAGATATATTAATTGAAGAAAGAAGATACAGTATGGTGTGAATGTTGTATAAAAAGTATATATATACTTTTATATCCCAGGGGTGCCAAAAAATGTATACACATGACTTGTAGTCATCTTTTGTTATCGGTATATATTCAGTATTACAATTTTAATACAGTTTTTCTCCTTTCTTAAAATGTGTGTACATTTTTTGGCACACTCTGTATATACCTTTTATATGTACATATATATATATATATACATACACACACCCACACACACACACACATATATACTTATATTTGTATATATTCTCTATTTGTAGGATACCTCTGGATGCACAAGAACCTGGAAACGGGCTGCCTCTGTGAGGGAAACTGAGTGGCTTTAGCAGTGGGTAGGATAGATTTTTGTTTTGCACCTTTTGTATTTTGTACCATGTGCTTATATTACTTATGAAAACAATTGTTGTCATGATTTAAAAGGAGGGTGAAGCCTTCAGTTAAAGCTCAAGAAAGTAAAGCCGCATTGGCTGTACCAATACACATTCCCACCAGCAATGTATGAGGGTTCCTTTTCCCCCACAGTCTCTCCAGCACTTGTTATTATTTGTCATATTGGTAATAACCATTCTAACAGGTGTGAGGTGGTATCTCATTGTGGTTTTGATTTGCGTTTCCCTAAGAGCTAGTGAAGTTGAGCATGTTTTCATATATCCGTTGGCCATTTGTTTGTCTTCTTTGGGGGAAGTGTCTTTTCAGGTCTTCTGCCCATTTTAATTGGATTGTTTTTATGTTGTTGTTGAGTTCTATGAGTTCTTTATATATTTTGAATATTAGCCCCTTATCAGAGGTGTTGTTTGCAAATATCTTCTCCCATTCGGTTGGTTGCCACTTTGTTTTGCTGATGGTTTCTTTTGCTGTGCAGAAGCTTTTTAGTTTAATATAATCCCATTCATTGATTTTTGCTTTCCCTTGCCTTTGAGGTCAAATTCATAAAATCCTCTCTGAACCTAAGGTCCATAAATTTAGTACCTCTGCTTTCTTCTATGCAATTTATTGTTTCAGGTCTTATGTTTAGGTCTTTGATCCATTTTGAGTTAATTTTGGTATATGGTAACAGATAGCAGTCTAGTTTCACTTTTTTGCACGTGGCTTTCCAATTCTCCCAGCATCATTTATTGAAGAGGTTTTCTTTTCTCCATTGTATGTTTTTGACTCCTTTATTGAAAATTCTGCCCATACAAAAGTGGTTTTATTTCTGGGTTCTCAATTCTATTCCATTGGTCTGTGTGCCTGTTTTTCTGCCAATACCATGCTATTCTGATGACTGTCATTTTGTAGTATAAATTGAAGTCGGAGTGTGATACCTCAAGCCTTATTCTTTTTTTTCTTAGGATTGTTTTGGCTATTCAAGGTCTTTTATGATTCCATACAAATATGATGATATTTTGTTCTATTTCTTTTTTAAAAAATGCCATTTTTATCTTGATGGGGATTGCATTAAATCTTGCTTTGGGTAATATGCTTTGGGTATATTGCTTTGGGTAATATGGCCATTTTAACTGTGTTGATTTTTTCCAACCTATGAGCATGGAATTATCTTTCCATTTCTTGTGCCTTCTTCAATTTCTTTTAATAACGTCTTATAGTTTTCAGTGTATAGGTCCTTCACATCATTTGTTAAGTTTAGTCCTCAGTATTTTTTTCTTTTAGTTGCAATTGCAAAAGGAATTTTTTTTTCCTGAAATTTCATTGTTAGTACTACATAGGAATGCAATGGATTTTTGTACATTGATTTTGTATCCTGCAACTTTACCTGTGTTTGTTTATTGTTTCTCATAGTTTTTTGTGGAGTCTTTAGGGTTTTTCTATATTAAAAAATCACGTCATCTTTAAAAAGTGACAATTTAACACTACTATGGAAAACAGTATGGAGGTTCCTCAAAAAATTAAAAATAGAATTACCATACAACCCAACAATCCCTCTTCTAGGTACCTACCCCAAAATCTGAATACATTTATCCATAAAGATATACGTACCCCTATGTTCATTGCAGCATAATTTATGGTGGCCAAACCATGAAAAACAACCACAGTGTCTTTAGGTGTATAATTGGGTAAAGAAGATGTGGTATATATACAAAATGGAATACTACTCTGCCATAAGAAAAGATGAAACAGTGCCATTTGTGACAACATGGATGGATCTTGAGATTATCATGCTAAGCGAAATAAATCAGACAGAAAAAGTCGAGAACCATATGACTTTACTCATATATGGAATATAAAACTGAAAGCAACAAATGAACGAGATAAACAAATAAAGAAACAAAAACTCATAGACACAGAAAACAGCTTAATGGTTACCAGAGTGTAAAGGGGAAGGTGGTAGAAGACGGAAAAGGGGTCCAAATATATGGTGATGGAAGGAGAACTGACTCTGGGTGGTGAACACGCAATTCAATATATAGATGATATATCATAGAAATGTGCACTTGAAACCTATATAATTTTACTAAGTAATGTCACCCCAATAAATTTAATAATAATTAATTTTTAAAAAAGAAAAGAAAAGAAAGTAAAGCCACAAACCAAGGTCATACAATGTCAAAAGTGATGAAGCTAGGTGTGACCTGGGTTTGTCTCATTCTAAGTTCTCTGGCTTTTCTGCTCTGTTCTTCGCCCTGTTCTCCCCGCCATCACTCCAGCTGATGAGATCTTGGAGCCTTCACCATCTTCAGCAGGACTGTCTTTAACCTCACCTGAAAGAGTGGGGCCTATATTGAAATACTAAAAGAAATCAAATGAGATCATCTTAGCTTTCTTGTTTTGATATCTTACAGATAATTTTATTCAGTGAAGCTTCTTTTTAATGTTTTATAGCAAACCAAGCTCCTGAATAATTTATGCAAGAAGAATAAAACAAGCCTATACTGTGATTTCAAGTTAGCACATTGAAATGCTCATTCATCTATTTCAAGAACAGTTAGTGAGCACCTATTATGTACCAGAGCCTGTACTGCATCTCAGATTACAAAACCGAGTAAGACGTCCCCCAGCCCTCAGAGGGCTGGGATGGAGGCCTGTTGGCAGACAAGTCAGGAACTCAAGAATCAAAACTATGAAGCAAAATGTGATGCCAACTGTAAACCAGATATAGAAAGGTGTGGAAGAGAGGAGTGGGAGGCACTTGCCATGCTGACCGTCACACATCACAGGCCCACAGGACCCAGGAGTTAGTGTGAATGAGCATCGGGTCCTGTGGGAATGGGTGAGCTCAGTCCTCATGTCAAGGGGAGGCCATTGCTCTCATCCCTGCTGCCGACTCCTCACCGGAACGAGGACCCACTGCTGCCAGGTTTTCCTATTTTATGTAAAAATCTCTTAATTTTTATGTAGTGGCTAATATATTTTTTAAAACCTCCAAGTTTCTCAAACAAAATGTGTGTGTAGATAAGTTCTGCCCACGGATCACCAATTGGAAACCCCTGTTTTTGCATTTTCAGGTGCTTCCTATACTTCCCCCATCAACAAATAGGTAGTTCGATCGCTGGTCCAAAAACAAAGGCCCTTATCTTTCTTTTCTCAGACGGGATAGAGGCAACTTCCAGTTCAGCAGCCTTCTCCCAGCCAGATGCACAATCACCAATAATTTCTCCCCTTACATTGTAAGTACCTCATCAGAATGGGCTTTGAGGACAAATTTGCAGTTCTGAATCTCCAGAGCACGTCTTCCCAAAGGGGATGCAGCAGCCCAACCCCACCCCGCAGACATACCTTTAAGAGCTGCCAGGAGAGTCACTATACCCATGACAACAGTCCGTCTCTCCTGCCAATTGTTCCCACCACTGCACATGGAGTGCAAGGAGCTGGGGCAAAAGAGAGAATGTGTCCGGAGACTTTGCTGCAGGATTGCCTCAGCATTGGAAGGGCACAGGAGAAAGGACCAAGCTCTAGATGTGGGGGAAATTTTCCAAAGATTACTTAAATGTGAGGACATTCCTGAGCCTAGAGCCAGGAAACTTGGGTTTGAGTCCTGGTTCTGCCACAGATTTGCTGTGTGTGACCTTTGAGCAAGTCATTGCCAGTTTAATATCCATTTGCTTGCCTTTACGATGCAGAATCTGATGAGAAAATTCTTAATGTCTCTCCTGGCCCTTCTCATCGCGATTCTCTCATCCTGATCTGAAAGTCATGGAGAAAGCTACTCTCAGCAAGAACTCTACGGGGTGACACATGGCAGATTTTAATGACAACTGTAGGGCCGGGTGAGAGGAGGGAGATTCCTCCAAAGGCATCCTAGTTTTCAGTAAGCCGTCAGATGACGATTGATACACAGATTTTTGTCACAGTGAGTACTTGTCCTCAAATGCTTGAATTAGGGTGGCCACCCAGCACGGGGCTAAGAGAAGTGAACCACTTGGTTTTCCCTTTTCTCCCCCTATGGACCCAGCTGGCGTGTCCAGGTGATAGACGCTGTGATGTGGAAGGACAAGGGGCCATGAAAGCACCAAGAGCAAACCATCTAATCCAGGGTCAAGAAGGAGGCTGGGAAACCTTCCAGGATGAAATCACCTTTACACAGAGACCTAAACAATGTGGGAAGGAGTTAGTCAGGCAAACAGAAAAGGGAAATGCATGGTAATCAAGGAGAACAGGGAAGCTAAGGGCCCAGAGTAGCAAGAGTGTCAGTTCACATATTAGAAGAATTGATGGAAATTCAGTACGGCTAGATCGTGGTACAAGGAGTTGGGGCGTGATAACAGAGAATGAGTCTGGAGACTTGAGCCCATGCCATATCATGACAACTATATTAAGTCATGAACTTCTATGACCAGTTCCTTGGTTCATTCATTTATTCATCCATCCGTGCTTCCCATCCATCCGGTCATCCACACATGCATCTATGTAGCTATCCATCTGTCACTTATCCAACAAATAATACAACGGTTCTCAAACTTGGCAGCTCATTAGAATTACATGAGGAAAGTTTAATATTCCAATACCCAGGCTGCGTCTCAGACCAGATAAATCAGAATCTCCACCAAGAAGTTCTAATGTGTAGCCAAATTTGAGAGCCACTGAAATAATGTGTTAACTCAAACACCTGTCAGGCTAAATCATGTCCTGAAATCAACCGTTCCACTTTCCCTTCATTGCTCTTCGCGTGGCTTCTCACCCAGGCCCATGATTTGTGTCTGACTGGGACATTCCATAGGACATCACCGTGCAAATTAAAACAGGTACCTCCTCCCTCAAGATACATCACCTCATTCTGTTCGAATTAGTTTTAATAAGATAAGCTGATTATACTAGAATAAAATCTGTCCATCTGTCATGAAACGGTAATAAACATAGAAATCAATAATATCTGCAATACAAATAGAGAATTCTTATATGTGGCAGGCTTGTACAGTGCACAACCCGTACAACCCTATATAATAACCTCATATAATCAATGGAGAGGTGTGCTTCCAGCTCCTTAATTCTCTGATCTGAGCACAGCCAATATTCTCTTAGACTCCTTTCCAATCAGGATGCTCCAGAAATAAGGAAAATTATTTCCAAAGTCTAAATACATACCCTCGGCACTGAGAAAGGCTTTTATTTTTCTGATTAGTAGATTTATTTAAATGAAAAGTCCTATAAAAAGCATAGAAATTAAATCATATTTAGTTATTTATTTAATGAGCCATCTTTATTAAAAATAATTATATTGCACGAAATTGGAAGTGTTCTGGGAAATCTGAGAGGATGGCTGCCAAACTCTAACTTCCAAACTGAAATTCTGCAGCTGTGCTCTCCCGTTCCCCATGATGGACATTTGTGCCCCGTTTCACTCTCTATGCCTGTTGGGTTCCTTGCAGTTTAGAGGCCACTGGTGACTTAGATGATTCTGACTGGAAGATGAGAGGTTCACAGAGCACCATCCTTGCCGTGCTCTCCCTCCACGGCCTCTCATGCAGAGATGGCTGCTTGAGAAGGAACACTGATCCCTGCATCTCTCTTTTTATTAACCCTTAGCCGGCATGCCATGATGGCAATGATATGGGGGAGCCTGGACACACTGATGGCCAAGGAAAGGACAGAGAGAAGTTGACAAGGGTGATCATCCCAAAGACCCACATGGAGCATTTGACCCACAAATAATCAGGAGGAAGGGAATAATCAGACGAGGGGTAGCTGTGCTGGGAAACATCATTTGTGAACTTGAGCAGAGCACCTGCTACCCACCCATGGAGGACAGAACAAAGACTGTTGACCAGCAGAAAATACAGAAAAAATAGTAGTGAAGCGCTATTTGTCCCCAAAGAAAGGAGGGTGGGGGGCAAATGATACAACTAAGCCCCCATCCTTCACAGATTTCTTTGCCCAAATAATCTAAGGGTATAGTGAAAAGACTCATGTTCTAGAAGATAAGATTCTAGTCCCAGTCTTACTATTAACCAGCTGTTCGATCTTGGGTAAGTCACCTCACCGCCTGGTACCTCTGAGTTCATATCTGTGGAATAAGGGGAAGAACTCACTGACCTCCAAAATCCCTTCCAGATCTAGAGGCAGCACAGCGAAGAGCAGAGACTCTGGAGCCAGGACACCTGGATGCATATTGTAGCTCTTCCTCTTGCTAGCTGTGTGACCTTGGGCAAGTTACTCACCCTCTCTGTGCCAGAATAAAATGGGATACAAATGTTACCACTTCATAAAGTTGCTGTGAGGATTGCATGAGATCACCTATGTAATGTGCTCAGGACAGAACCTGGCACTTAAAACATGCTTAATAAGTGTTCTACCAGAACAGATGCCACATGGGAGCAGTGATCTAGGTCTGTTTTGATCACTGATGTGGTCTAAGGACTGATAAAATTACCTGGCACATAGCAGACACTCAGTAATTATATGTTGAAAGAATCAATGAACCAGTACACACCTGTTAGAATGGCCAAAATCCCAAACACGGACAACACCAAATGCTGGCTAGAATGTGGAGCCACAGGAACTCTCACGCATTGCGGGTGGGAATGCAAAATGGTAGAGCCACTTTGGAAGACAGTTTGGCAGTTGCTTACAAAAGTAAACACTCTTAAGATATGAGCTAGCCATTTCACTCCTTGGTGTTTACCCAAAGGAGTTGAAAACTTAGTCCACACAAAAACCCACATGCAGATAATTTTAGCAGCTTTGTTCAGAATTGCCAACACTTGGAAGCAACAATCGTTTCCTTCAGTGGGTAAATAAATAAATAAATTGTGGAACATCTAGACAACGGAATATTATTCAGCAACAGAAATAAATGATCAAGCCATGAGAAGCCAGGTTATCCTTAAGTGCATATTACTAAGTGAAAGAAACCAATCTGGAAACGGGTGCATGCTGGATGATTCCCACTATATGACATTCTGAAAAAGGCAAAACCATGGAGATCGATGGCTGTCCAGGGTGAGAAGGAAGGGAGGATTGAACAGGCAGAGCACAGAGAATTTTTAGGGCAGTGAAACTTTTCTGTGTGATGTGGTAATGATGGATACATGTCATTATAAATTTGTCCGAAGCCATGGAATGTACAGCACCAAAAAGAACCCTAATGTAAGTTATGGGCTTTGGGTGATAATAATACATCAGCGTAGATTTATGGGTTGTAACAAATGCACCACTCTGATGAGGGATGTTGATGGAAGGAACGTTATTCATCTGTGGGGGCGAGGGGTGTGTAAGAACTCTCCGTACTTTCTGCTTGATTTTGCTATGAACACAAAACTGCTCTGAAAAATAAAAGTAATTTAAAAAATGAATGGATGTGTGAATAAGCATCCTGACTTTACAGCCACAGGACCAGGGTTGGCAACTGGGTCTTCTCCTGCCCCCCTGACCCTTTTGAGGCTTCCCACCATGGTTCTTATTATCACGTAGAGAATCTTAAGTAACAGAGAAGAACACAGTATGTAAAGTACAAAAAGGTACTTAGTTCCTGTGACAGATTGCATTTCCCCAAAATGGCTGCAACAATATTTTCAGTCCCACAAGCTCTTCTAGAACCTTGGCACTTCCCCACCAGGAGATGGAGTCCCCTCTGCTTACACATGAGCAGGTCTTTTGATTGCCTCACCAAGACCTCCAGAGTTGGTGGACGTGATGCTATGTGGCCTTCCAAGGCTAGATCATAAAAAGCTGTGCAGCTTCTGCCATGCTCTCTTGCTCTCTTTAATACTGAACTTGGGCTACTGAGCTGTCATGTAAGAAGTCCAAGGCTGCTATGCTGTGGGGAAGCCCAAGCCCAAGCTTCCCCACATGGGAAAGAGACGTAGGAAAAAGCCCTGAAGCCACCTGAAGAGAAAATTGCTGGCCAGCACCCAGCTGCTCCAGCACCTTCCCCTCCTCCCATTTCAGCTCCAGGTGGAGCTGACCGACCATAATTGCATGAGAGGTCCAGAGCCTGAACCAGCCAGCTGACTTGTCTCCCAGTTCCTGACCTAGAAACTATGAGAAATAATAAATGTTCTGTCTTAAGCCACTGTTTTGCAATGATTTTTTTCTGCAATAGATAAACTAGACAAACAACCAAGTCTGGCTATTCAGACCCACCTCTCTCAAGCCCCAGATGGCTATTTGGTCCTTGAGATGTTGGGACTTTCCCCAACACAACTTCTCCCAATCCACCTGGGAATTTTCCTCCTGGCAACACACCAAAACCCCAAGCTCCCATCTCCACAGTTCACGACCAAAGAAAGCGTCATGGATTACTCTACTAGCCTTAACCTCCAACTTTGCTGACCCTCATAAGATAACGAGGAAACTTTAACTCTTCAGCAGGGACCCGGTTTTCTCCCCTTGCTTCCAGTAACTGTTAGGCACCTCAAAAATCCTTTCCCATTGGCTCTTTCTTGAGAGGTTTCACATTTCCTTCCTTTTCCCATCATTCACCTCAAGTCTCAAATGACAGGAACTCCAGTGTCTTCTTTTGTCATTAATGTTTGACTGATTATGAAAGTAAACACTATAAATTCTACATCTACTCTGGTGAGCATAATAAAGAATTGATTCTAGGAGGATAAGATACATTTATCACGATGAAGGAGGAACTATTTATCATAATGGCAATTCAGGATGTAGATTTACACATTTTTAAAGAATAACTATACTTTGGGTAATCCTGTATGATAAAGTGTTCAAGTTGCTGTTCAAACAAATCTCCTCCCTTGATAAATTTAAGGCCTGGCTGCTCTTCTGGGACAGAGACATCAAAGAAAAAACAAGCTCGTGTCACACATAACATGTCTTGGATGCCTGGAAAGGAGTGTTTCAAAGTTGAAAACAGAAAGTAAGAAAGTGTAGCACCACGCTTACCATAGAGGACTGGTCTGATGTCTCTGAAGCAGCTCATAGAGCAGTGGAGAGAGCCTAGAATCTGGAGACAGACACCAGAATTTATATTCCAACTCTGTGACTTAACTAACTATATGACTGGAATAAGTAAGACCTTCAAGGCCCAATCCCTTCCTCTGCTCTATAAAATAAGATATTAACTGTATCTATATTTAAAAGTATATTAAACAATTGAAAAAAGCATTCAAACAAACACTTGCACATAAATCTTCACAGCCACGCTATTTACAATAACCAATAGGTGGAAATAACCCAAAATGATGAATGGATAAACAAAATGTAGTATAGCTATACAAGGAGATATTATTCAGTCATCAAAAGGAAGAAAGTATTGATACATGCTACAATGTATCATGGATGAACCTTGAAAACTTTGTGTTAAGTGAAAGAGGCCAGACACAAAAGGCCACGTATTGTGTGATTTCATTTATGTAAAATGACCAGAATAGAAAAAGCCACAGAGACAGAAAGCAGACCAGTGGTTGCCAGGGGCAGGAAGTAGGGAGGAAAGGGGAGTGACTTCCTAATAAGTACTGGGTTTCCTTTGAGGATGATGAAAATGTTCTAGAACTAGATATTGGCGATGGTTACATTAACATTGTGAATGTTCTAAATACCACTGAATTGTACACTATAAAATGGTGAATTTTCTGTTATGTATGTTTTCACACAACAACGCAATAAAGTATGTAAAGTACCTCATGCAGTTTCCAGCACTTGATGGGCATTCAATAAATAGCATTTCTTATTCTTCTTTGAGGACATTTTGTTAGGTTAGCTTGCTCTTTCCCAAAGCCCACATAATGAAGATGATCACCGTGCATCTCATTGGCAGAACCAAACTTACATCTGGAACTAAACATCTGGGAAGGAAGTCTAGGCAACATCCTACTAAAGGAAATGTCCGCAAAAGGCTCGTAGATAACAGGGAGCACAGAAGGGCACCGTGTTGTGTCTACAGGAATGACATTCTTACACTTACAGCCTCGTATGGTGGCTTTCACCGCTGGTTTTCATCACGATGGCCCCAACCTCAGGACACACCGTCCTGGGGCCCATCATCAATGATTCTTCTTCAGGACGTCTGGAGGGGGCCTTAGCATCTGAACTTTTAAAATCTCTACAAATAGCTGCGGGCCAAAGGCTTAAAAAGTAGGCCAGGATAAGAATATGAGGCGAGGAAGGAGAAGATAGAGAGGAAATGTTGTACAAGCTTCAAACAAGCCTGGGGAACTCCCAGCTTCCATCTGGGGGAAGAATGGGAAAGGAATCCAGGAAGGTTTCGTGGAAAAGACGGCATCTGCGGTAGGAAGAATTGGAATATGAGTTGACTGGGCAAAAGCCACTGCAGGTAGAAAAAAGTAGATGGCGCCAAGCCCGGGTGGTAGAAGAACCCCAGCCTTGTATGGGGATCCGCAGCTTGGTGTTGTGGCCTCAATGTTTGCGTCCTTCCCCAGTTCAGATGGTGAAACCCTACCCGCCGTGTGGCTGCATTTGGAATAAAGAATTATAGTTAAATGAGGTGACAAGGGTGGGGCCCTGATTTGATAGGATTCTCTCTCTCTCTCTCTCCCTCCCTCCCCCCCCAACACTTTCCCCGCCCACCCCACCCCCCCCCCCATCACATGCATGCACCAAGGGAAGGTCATGTGAGGTCACAGAGAGAAGGCAGCCAGCCGTCCACAAACCGGAAGGAAAGCTCTCGCCAGAAATCGAGCATGCTGGTGTCTTGACCTCAGACTTTCAGTCTCTGAACAAGGAGAAAACCATTTCTATTGTTTAAGCCGCCCGGTCTATGGTATATTGTTATGGCAGCCTGAGCTAACTATCACACTTGACCAGTGATTTGGTAGGTCATCATTGAGTCTAGAACATAGGTTAGATCCTGGAAGGCTTTGAATGCCAGTTCTCGGGTAGATGACATTTTATAGTAATTGCAGTTTTTATACAGTAATGATACCTGAGGTATTGTTTTGACTCTCACATAAGGAAGACCCAGTGTAAAGATAGGCTTGTGACTTCTGGGAAAACTCTTATTTGAAAATTAGCTGCTGCCCTCAAAACACCCTTGATAAATCTGTTCTTTGAAATTCTAGCTCTAAGATATACAAACTTCAGGGGATTTACTGTGAAGTCTGGGCTAAGTCTACCGGTGAGCAGAGAGTCTAGCTTATTAAGAGAAACTGCGTTTGCACCAGAGCTTCCCAATGTCTCCTTCTCAGTATTCATTGTTCTGGCAAGACACAGAAGTACCATCAAATAGTTTTTCCTCTTGGGCAACAAGATTGCTGAAGAACAAATGTAAAATCAATAACCCTTTCAAGAACAAGATGAGAAGGCCTGGTGGTTAGGGCTTTTCTTTATAAACTCTGGAGAGAAGAACCAGACGTGTTTGTTTCTAATTCTCCTCCGTCAGCAAAGTGATCATCAGCAGAAATCGCCAGGACACTAACGTTTTCTAGGACATACAATGATGCCCTTCATACACTTCTCTCTTCTGCCACATGTGTTCAGATGCTGAGTTCAGTGTTTCACATATGTTTCTTTTCATCTTGACAACATCTCTGAGTTATGTATGTTTACCCCATTTTATGGATGAGTACATTGAATTCCAGAGAAGGACAAATGTGTCCTTCTTTGGAAAGGAGCCAGGAAGGCCAACCCGAGTAGAATCTTAAGGCCACCTCCACTCTGCAGACCGTATCATTAGACTGAAAGGAAACCAGCAGCAGCCTGGAACAAGTTGCCAACCACTCCATCACAGAGGTTCCCATTAAAAAGTCAATACAAGAGAAAGGACAGTAGATGTCAGAGATGCTGCTTCCTTTGCTTTGGGTGTGACTGAGGCATGTGTATTTTGCAAACTCTCCCCCTGGTGATTCTCATGTGTGCCCCAAGTTAGAAATCTCTCTACTAGATCAGGCAGCCTCCAATCAATAGGTGCTGGCCAAAACTCTGCTTCGTTGTCACCTGAGTTCACCTACAGAGAAGTTCTCTCCACCAAAGACGCACAGCTCACAAGACATTCTATTCAGGGATCCTTTCAGGAGGATGGATAAAGCCCTTGGTGGCTCAATTAAATAGAGCTACCTATCTCAAGTGGGCTGAAATGCAATCAAAAAGCTATCCTTGGCTTTTATCACTGTAAGAAACAGCCATTAAAAAATATTTCTAATTATTTTGCAGAATTGCTATTAAATGCCTTGTGTATTGTTAAATAGTGCCCCCCCCCCCCAAAAAAAAGGTCCAAATTCTAACCCCTGAAACCTATGAATGGGACTTACTTGGAAATATGGTCTTTGCAGATGGAATTAAGTTAAGGATTTTAAGATGAGATCGTCCTGGATTTAGGGTGGGCTCTAAATCCAATGGCGGATGTCCTTACAAGAGAAAGGAGAGAGCATTTAGATACACACAGGAGAAGGACATGCAAAGATGGAGGCAGAGATTGGAGTGATGCATCTGTAAGCCAAGTAATGGCAAGAAGCTAGGAGAGAGGCATGGATTCTCCTCCAGAGGAACCAACCCTTGATTCCAGCTTTCAGAACTGTGAGAAAATAAATTTCTGTTGTTATAAGCCACAAATTTTCAATAATTTGTTATAGCAGCCCTCGGAAACTAATACACTTAGTATCTTATATCACATTTAACATCAGGGATTAGACCACAAATTTCCTTCTAGAATTCAGTACAAGGCAGTAGTGTGTCTCTCCAGATGAGCATGTATGCTACCCCTTCCTGAGCAAGGAGTAAGAGGGTTGTATCCTGACACATTCTGCACTTTTCTTGTCGGACATGTTAAGCGCTGGTGGAGGTCAGGGCGTGGATTCTGTGATTACCCATCCTGGGTCCCTGCTATAAACACCTCCTTGTTTTTCTGGTTTCTGAGCCCTCTTTCTCTTTGAATTTTATGTTTAATTTGTTGACTCTGTATATATGTAGTTTCATTATAAATCACCTAAAATCCCTTTTGGAAAGGGATGGCTACAAAATTATAAATAGTAGTAGCGTGGCTAAGAGAGTGGGCTCAGGAACCAAACTTCCTAGTTTCAAATCCCAGCTCTATCACTTAGGAGCTATGTTACCACACGGAAACTTCACGTCTCAGTTTTACCAGCTATGAAGTGGCAATAACATTAGTAGGTGACCTATAGTGTTGTTGTAAGGATTAAATAAGTCAATGCATCCAGGCAAAGCACTTAGAATGATGCCTGCCATGTAAAAGGATTCATTCAATGTCTGCCATTACTATTATTTGTCCCTATTACTGCCTCAGTTGAAACCCCCTGTTGGAGGTGCAGGGCATGCAGGATGAAGTTCAAGCTCCCTATGACAGCACACAAGGCTTCCCGTGACCGGCTTCTTCCTGGGGCTGCAGCTCGTCCCCTGCCACATGTGTCCTGCCTGATCCTCCAACAATAATGACCATGTCCATACCCTTGCCTCTCTGCTTTGCTGGGGTTGCCCTGGCTGGCTCTTACGCACCTTTCCGGACGTGGCTCTGGGTTACCTCCACCAGGAGCCCAGCCCAGATCTCCCCCAGGCTGTGGTAGTTCATCCTCACACTGGTTTCCTCGGTGCCCTGAGCCTGCCTCCATCTGCAGCTTACCATTTCCACAACCTGTTAGAGTGACTTGTGTTGTGTCTCTTTCATCCATGATGTGTCGGTGTCCCCAGGTTTCAGTTGTCTCTGTGGGAGGAGAATGAAAGCGCTGAAATCTTTTGGAAGACGGAACTGTTAGGCTGTGGCGAGGGAGGGTTCTGTCTGCAGCCTATGTCCTGACGGACCGGGATGACCCTGGAAGGGATGGATAGCACCTGACAATTTAAAGCTCCAAAGATTCCACAAATCACATCCAGTCTGCTAATATTTGAGGCAAAAGCTGGTTTTTCCAGGAAAGCCTTTGACTCTCAGGGCTGGTGTTGCTCAGTTGGCTAAATGTCATTCTGCATTTTAGTATCACTGACCCCTGCTTTTGAGGGAGTTAAAGAATAACAGCCTCTGGGAGAAAGAGTTTCCAGATGGCTTTGTTTAATCAAGTTTGAAAGTGTGACATTAAATCCTCTGACAAGTTTGCCCTCATGACTATTCTCCCCCACCCCCAGCTTTACTGGCATAAAATTGAAAAATAAAATTGTCAGATATTTAAAGTGTACATTATGGTGATTTAATATGACTACACATTGTGAAAGGATTCCACATCTAATGAATTAATGTGTCCGTCAACTCACATATTTCTCTCCTTTTTGTGAGAACATTGAAGTTCCATTCTCTTAGCAAATTTTAATTACATAACAGCATTATCAACTATCATCACCATGTCATGCATTAGATCCTCAGACCTTATTCTTCTAGCTGAAAGTTTGTACCTTTTCACCAAACTCAAGCTATATCTTCCACCCCACCCCCAGCCCCTGGCAACCTATTTTCTACTTTGTTTCTATGATTTTGACTTTTTGTTTTTTAATTTAGATTCTACATATAAATAACACCATGCAATATTTGTCTTTTTCTGTCTGGTTTATTTCATTTAGTATAATGTCCTCCAAGGTTCATCTGTGTTTTGGGAAATGACAGGATTTCCTTCTTTCTTGTGGCTGAATAATATTCCTCATGTTCTTTTTGAGGATCTCAGATCTAGGACTTGTGTGTGTGTGTGTGTGTGTGAGAGAGAGAGGGAGAGAAAGAGAAATGATCAGATATTGCCCTGTGGTATCATGGAAACATCCTCATTTGAGAATCAAAAGGTATCAAACTCAAGGGAAAAGCCTGCACGTGGACCTGGGTTTAGCTGGCCCAGCGTCCTACCCCGACCCACAGCCCTGCTCTCCAGCTTCTCTCCATAAAATTGAAGGCCTCTTCTCCCAGGAGTCCTTATTCCTGCCAAGAGCAGAATACATGAACTTGAAAGCCCCAGACCTGGTGAGTGAGGGCCTGCGTATCTCCCGGGCCTGGGGTCTGAGCCTGCACAGCGGGAGGGGTGGAGCAACCAGGCTGCAGTTTCCCTGACAACAAGGGACCTCCTGCTTCCCAGGGTCTCCCGAGACTGCACCTTTGGACACCCTCCATCTCTGAGGAAACCTTCGGTGCACTCTGTTTCTAGTATTCCAATATAGGAAAATGAGGAGTTACACAGGCATAAAAACGAGGTGTTGGGGGGTGAGTGGAAAGGAAGCACAGGACGACTTCTCCTCAGGACAGGCTGCTGACATCCGCCAGTGTGAAAACGAGTAGAGACTGGAGTCAGGCAGATCTGGGTTAGCACTGGGGAGGGAGGAGGAGGGAAAACGGGAACTTGCTACATCCAGCTAGATTTAAAGGCCAGGGGGTGGGTAGTCAGTCCTAGGCTCTCCTACCGTGTCTCCCCGAAAATAAGACCAGGTCTTATATTAATTTTTGCTCCAAAAGACGCATGAAGGCTTATGTTCAGAGGATGTCATCCTGAAAAATCACACTAGGGCTTATTTTCTGGTTAGGTCTTATTTTCGGGGAAACATGGTAGCTGTAATCACCCATAAAGGCTGGCACAGTGCACATTTTTTTGCACACAGAAATCCTGGCACATCCACCTCTACCCTACTCCTCCTCCCAACTCCTCCACCTTCCAATGCCTGTCTGCCAGCAGTAAAGGGGTGGGAAGCTTGGTTCTCCTTCGAGATCATCTGGTCTAGTTTCCTCATTCAGCAGGTGGGAGAATGAAACTCTATGGTGCTCATGCCAAGAGCAAACCTGTCTCGAGCCTGAATTGCAAGTAAACTCATCTCTGGCTTTGGGGCTGGGCTCAGCTCATTCGCAGAGAAGCCACAGACAAAAGTCAAACGTACCACGAGGCAAGGCATGAGTCACAGTCAATTCAAGCGCAGGACAAAAGGTGCCAAGCCAGAACAACCCTCAGCTTGCATTGTGATCTAGAGCTAAGGTTGGACATAACCAGCAGCAAATAGGTGAGAGTCAGTCAACAGATAACTAGTAAGTGTCAGGCACCCTTCAAGGTACTGGCCACAGAGCAGGAATCTACATTCTCTACTGAGAAGAAAACGCTGGTGGGCCAGCCCCCGTCTGAAAGGTGCAGTGTGGGGCTCTGTGGGGCTCGGGCTCTGTCTGTGGTTGACTGCTCTTTGTCTCTCATCTGTGTGACCTGAGGCAAACCATGTCATTCGTTGTGCCTCAGTTTCCTCAAATGTAAAGTGGGGATAAGAGTAACAGCCTCAGAGGGTGCTGTGAAGATGAAATCAGTTAAGTAAAGCTTTAAGCATGGTGAGAATTTAGTTATTCGCGTTCTGGATACTGTGCTTATAAAAATGCTGGGAATGTACAAAGCTTGCCCTGCCGAGCATTTTGAAAAGGCCACCCAGGGCCTAACAGCTTGTGTTCCATCAGTGTTGACAAATTGCTGCCTGCCTTCAGACAGGTCGCTAATTGTTCTCAGACTCCATTCCGTCTCCCAGTCCTGGGAGGGCAGAGCCAGGATGATGCGGCTCCCTCAAGGGGCACTGGGAAGCGATATAAGGTCACCTCCAGGAGAGCTGGGGTGAGCCGCTCTGTGTCGGCCATGGAGAGAGATGGCAAGCCATCCCGATCGCAGATGGAGCACTGGAGGCTTCATCTAGGTGGGAGCTAGGGGCGTTCAGAAGTCCTGGGTGCACTCGTGAGCTGTTTGAAGGGTAGCGTCTGGAGCTGTCATGCCATGATTTATTGAAAACTGTTCTCAAGGTAAATTGAGAGTAAACAGGTTAATTTGCTATCTCCAGGGCATGGTCTGAAATAATATGAATGTTCAGCCACCAAAAAAAAAAAAAATACTCTTTGTTGTGTTTGGAATATCTGTACTGTCCAGTTATGTATTGTAGCCACAAGCCATATGTGACTCGTCCAGGTTAAATGTGCTGTATGTATATACCCTAGATTTAAATACCCATGGCATGGCAGGCACATGCTAGGGCTGGAAAGACAGGGGGGTGAACAGTTCTATGACAGAAGCTTCAGCCCCCAAGGGTCTGGCCAACTCCTAGGGGAATCCGAGCCACAAAGAAGAGACTATCAAAAACGGGGCAAATGATGAATGTTGTAGTTCTCACCAGCTTTGTGCAGGGATACCACTCAGCTCTGCACACAGCAGATGGCCAGGCTGGTCTGTGGAACTAATCCTTTTTTTATTTAACATTTTTTCAAACAGAAAAGGTACAATAACAGTACAATAAATACTTATTTATACATATGCGTATATTAACATTTAGATAGATGATAGATAGATAGATAGATAGATAGATAGATAGATAGATGATAGATACTTTTTTTCTGAACCACTGGGAAATAAAGTTGAGACGTCATGACCTCAGCTAAAAGCCTCAGCGTGCATAGCACAGACCTACTGATTTAATAGGTCTGGAGTGGGGCCCTGGATCAGTAGTTTTAAAAATGCTCCATTTGGACACACGGCCAAAGTTGAGGGATTATGGGGACCAGGTCGCACGTGGGAAGGAGAGAAGGCTCGCTGGAGGAGGCAAAGCCAAAGATGAGTTTTGAAAATAAAAATCACCCAGGTAAACAAGATAAAGAGGGAAGTTCTAAGCAAAGGTAATAATGTGAACACAGATTCAAAGGCTAGAAACACCATAGCAGTTCAGTGTTCCAGGAGCACAAAAGGGCAAGAAGTGAGGCTGCAAAGGAGGGAGCATCTTTCAAGTCTCATATGGCACTTGGGGGAGACATGAGAAGTCCCTGAGTGTTTTAGGCAGAGGAGGGACATGGTGAGGTCTGGCTGCCAGGTGGAGAACGGGTTGAGGGAGGAAGTGATAGAGAAGGTTATGTCCGTTAAGCTATTGCAGTAGTCCTAGAGGAACATGAGAGTCTAGACAAGGGCAGTGGTGTGTCTGCAGAGCGAGGATAGAAGGATTTGAGGGGAATTGGTCCAGGAGGTCCTCAGAACCACCTGGGTCCTGGTTTGCTTCTCCCCACTAGGGGTTGGGATGTTCTCATCTGCAGATTTACTACTCCAAGTCTCTAGAGCTAATCATGAACCAAGACAGGTTGGTACAAGGAGCTGCTGCCCCAAATCAAATCACTCTGGCTACAGTCCCTATTCTGCACTTCTGCCCTGTCTCTATGGGGTGTCTCCATCCTGGAATCTTGTCCTGGCTTTGTGACTACGTCTGTGTCTGCAGCCTGCCCAGAGACACACAGGCCTTCTACGATTGACGCCTTTTTACTGGACTTTGAGTTCTGCCTACCCCACAACTATGCACTATTGGGCCCCTCATGTATGCCAGCTGTGCTAGTGGGAGTGAGCACGTGTGGCGGGGATGTCTGTCGACCTTGCTCTACCTGCCATGAAGGACATTCCACTGTTCCACTCATTCTCCACCCCGAGTGGCAGGATCCGCTTCCAAGGCCCTTTCACTCTCGGTTACCACAGCCCTGGTGCACTTCCCCGTTTCTGGTTTCCATTTTCTCATCTGCATATAAGCTAGAGGCTTGCTTCAGTGATCCTAGGGTTTCTTACAGGTCAAACATTGTCAGATGCTCAGATCTGATCTATGATCACAGTGCGCACCAGAGAACATGTAGGAAGCTCACACCTGGGCTGTGGTTGTCCTAAGACTTAGCCTAGCAGCCATACAAGTCAATATTCAGGGAGGGCAAAGCCATTAGACAGGCTCGTTTTTAGTCACTATACCAACAAACATGCATTGGTTGGTTGACGGTTGAGTAATATGCTAAATATCTCATTACTGTCCTCATACACCCTGTATTCTGGCTAATGCTTCACTCCATTCATCTTAAGTATATTGAGCCCTTTCACTTCCCTCAATTTTGTAAATTGAAGCAAAGTGCCCCCATGTCCCCTCCAACTTCCAGACAGCCTACCAAAACAGCTTCCTATAAAAAGGTCAGAACAGAAAAGAAATGCCACTTGAGGACAAATGAAGTCAGATATGACTTGTATCTTCAAGTCCTGCTCTACTGGCTGTGCACAGAATGAAATTTGGCTCCCCGCTGGCTGTGGTGGCCTGGAACCGGGGACACTGTGTGTCTGTGGGCAGATCACAAGGGCCAGAGGCGCGTTTGGTGCCAAACGCCTCCCAGGTGGGAGGTTCTGAATCCCAGAAACTCCCAAAGTGGAAAGGACTTGCAGGTCACCCAGGCCAGCCCTCCTACTTTATAAATAAGAAAACGAGGGCCAGAAATGCCAAGTACCTTCTCCAAGGTCATACATCCAATTATTATGTGCTTGTCTGGGCTGCCTCTTTCAGTCTGACCCACAAATTCTACTTCACGGACTTCATACCACGGGTCTGCTCACACACAGGCACGATGATGTATAAGCAAGGTTATTCATCGCAGCACTGAAGCATAGAAAAGTCTGGAAACAGCCTTGTGTCCACCAATACAGGACTGACTATTAAGTGGAGGACTAGGCACCCAGAAGAAAGAGGGAGGCAGCTCTCCATGTGCTGCTGTGGAAAGCTCCCAGAAGTATGTTCAGTGGAAAACATAAGGTGCTGAACTGTGTGTATGGTGTGTCATTATTTGTACGAAAATGAAGGAAAAGAGCATTAATCTATGTGTGTGTGAGTGTCTGTGTGTGTGTGTGTGTGTGTGTGTGTGTGTGTGTATCCTTCTGGGAGATAACAGTATGCCCTTGTTTGCCTACAGAGAGGAAAACTGCATGACTGGAGATGAGAGGCAGAAGTTTTCCTGCAAAAATTTGCAAGTTTTAGAACCATATTATCATGTATTCAAGAATTTAAATAAACATCCAGGCCACATGGCACACTGGAGGCCAGGTAACGTGGCCGAGGTGGTACAGCTGGCTGACTGGCAGAGCTGCTCCACCGACCCAGGCCTCCTTACTCTTGACCCTGACATAACAAAATGTTTTCCAAAATACTTCCTAAAGTCTAGAAAGAGAAAAGTGGTCAAATCAGAAGAGAAGGAAAGACTTGGGAATGGAGGAAAGGGTTACAATGGGATTAGGTGGAGGGGAAAAAGAAGGGGGAGAGGGAAGGGGAGGCAGGCAGGGATGGAGAGTGGGAGGTGGAGGAAGGGTGAGCAGGAGTCCTGCAAGAGCTGATGGTGGACTTAGAACCAGCGCCGCTCACAGACTGGAGGTGGCTGAAGTTCAACAGTAGCTATCACCAAGGCTCATTTGCTAAGTGGCAACAGCAAGCACATCAGGAAGAGGCAAGAGGTTGCTGGGGTGCTGCCCTTCTGGGGAAGGGTCATCAAACCCACCAGACTGAATCTAGGCCAAGAAATTATCACACGCTTCACCCAGGTGCCTCAGGCATCGGTGGGCCTCACTCAACTCAAACCCCCCAGCGTACACCCTCTCAGGGCGGCTGCACGCCACCATGCTGCGTGAGTGCCAGCAATACCGTACTCCAGCCTCACCCAAGATGGCCATGCATCAATCTGTCCAGCCTCCCGAGAGAGGGACCCCCTCCAGGCAGCACTTGTTTCTCCACCAGACGTCTGACAGAAGCTTCTAACGGCATTGACTGGGGTCAGCCTGGAGCTGCTGCCAGCTTGGCCCTACGCAGGGGTTAGTGCTGAGCCAGCCATTCACTCTTTTCTATTTTATAAATGTGCCCCTTGCAGTGAAGAGAACTTATGTGTCAGCACACCATTTCAGTACTCTTCCTCCTCAGCTCTGACCTTCTCAGGACAGAAGAGAAAAGGGCATGGGTGAGACAGGCCCTGTGCCGTCTTCTCTGTCTCATGATGAGGATGAAGCTACAGTTCCCTAAAAGCTAAAGTGCAGGAGGACCCCGTGCCTTCACCCTAACTCCCATCCTCTGGGGTCGGGTGCCTTTGCTCAGTCTTCCTTTTTCTCATTTGTAAAGCACAGAAACCACTTTCTGATGCTGTTTCGACAAGTTAACACAAACACAGGGAGAAACTACGAACTCTGCTTTCCCATAGCCCAGCTCCTATCTTACACTCAAAGTCACGTCTAAGGTCTGAGATTGCGGGGTCCCAGGGGAAGCCTGGGGGTGCTGTGTGGCTCCTTAAAGTCCCACTGCGACCTGAAGCCCACAGGCCTGGGTGCCCCTCCCCCGGCCAAAACTGAGTCACATGATCTGAGGTGCTAGTCTTATTGGTGGCAATGAAGTCCTTCACCCTGGTGGGGAAACAATACCCGAGGGTTCAAACAGCTTGCCGCAGTCCACATATGGTCAGAAAGGGGAAAAAGACATCCGAGAAGGTGTTAGTCTGACAGAGGAAATCCCTAGGTGCAGGGAGAGGACACAATGATACTTCAAAGGAGAAGTCCTCGGGAGCAAAGTGCCTTCCACTGAATCAGTTGTGCATGGAGGGCACCGTGGTCTCCCAGGCCCATCCACTCCAGGTTAGAGCTGCAGCTGCTAAGAGGAGGCAGGGGTGTGGTCTCGGCGCAGGTGTGTGCCTCTAGAAGGTGGGCCTGGTATGTCTGAGGGGTGACCTCAACAGTGTCTCAGAGGTCTTGGGAAGGTGCATTCCCTCTGTCACGGCAGGGCAGGAAGGGGAGAAGGGGTCCCCGTCATACGGCTGTGGGCAGAAAATGCATAACCAGGACTCGTCTCTGTGACTGTTACATCTTCTTCTGATAATAATTGTTTTCTAATCAAAATGGTCACTGGAATATGCCGTGGTAAAAATTTTATTCGTGAATAAATGTGGAAAGGAGTAGGAAGCCTTGGCTACTGATATGATGCAGAGCAATCATGAAATAAACGAAGAGAATAATGTCTAGCAATTTTCAAGCATGACACAGGATGGCAGACACACACACACCCACAGTCTAGGTTTTACCCCATTTGACAACAAAGCCCATTCTTGCCCCATCATTTTTCAAGCCTCAGTTGAGCCCTGACTTGTCATTTCCTGATCCAGTAGTAGTCCTGGGAGAGAAGACTGGCATTGTTGGGTTCTTTGTGCTGTGGTCCAACCCTGGAGGCCAGACTAGTTCTAGGAAAATTCTGTAAGAAGGGGCTTCTCTGCCCCCATCAACCGCCCACATGATCCAGGCTCAGCTACCTTCTCCCCCCAAAATCTTCAAAATTCCCTCCAGCTCAGACCCCGTGCGTGGATGTGGCCCACAATGCATCTGGCTTGGGCCATCATGCGGCTCCAAGTGGCATGCATTTACAGTAGGTGTTGGTGTCCAGCTGACAATCAAGCATTTCCCTATTTCACTCACTAATACTAAAGGTTTTCTTGCGAATACATGAAGAAACTAGATTCCCTGCGATCGGGTGATAGAAAGGCTCCTCTGAATACCAGTGGCCAGCCTGTGGAGAGTCATTTTTTCAGAAGCCAAGCCAAGACCTAAGTACTTTAGGATCTAATTGAGCAAGGAGACAAGATGCCTTCTTGTCGCCACTGCAGCTCCAAGCCCCTCATTTCTCCCTGCAGACACCTGCTATTTTCAGCTTCAGCATCATAATGGTGTCTATCAGTAATAGCGATGAACTTACTCCTGAGGCTGTGACGTCAGACAGACTTGTGTTTATTCACTTAATTCCCCTTCGTTCTGAATGGATTTCATTATAATTAGTGCACTCCATGGAGTGCTATTGGGTGTCAGAATCTTTATATACGTGCAGTAAAAATATGTCCTTTTTATACCAAGGTACTTGATAAATTGGTGTTTAGTTGAAGCACGTATCCAGCCTCAGAGATAAGTACGGTTTGCACACAGAAGACTGGCCAAGTCCTGGACATCTTTTCAGAGTGGGAGCCTGGGGCTGGAGGATGAAGGGTGAGAAATGCCCCGGTCTCTTCCCTGTTGCCATTGGCTTGAGTGGTGATGCCTTAGCAAAGCACCTTGGACTCAGGTTCTGCCATAGCAAAAGGAAAAGCGTTGCCAGCCTGCAGTTAAGGAGCTGTGCCCTGGATTTTTGGCCCTGTGCATGGTTCATCAGTAGGCCATGCAAATTAGGTGGTAATGAATTCCTGGTAGCAAGAACGTTTCCATTTACACTGCTGCTCTAGCTGCATATGCTGTGTGGTGACAGGGAAGCACTGGGTCCTTGTGACATTTCTGGCTGTTGGGCATGAGTAAAGAAGGCAGGGTTCAGAGCCTTTGGGACTATCAGTCCCTTCACTCGGTCCCACAGTTGCCTGGCCCAAGAACAGAGAGGCAATCTGGGACCATCTATCCTTGAGCCTTTCCGAGCCTGTGCGCCCCCTACCTTGTTTAGGAGTTCCTTCCCCACCCACCCCCACTCATCCTATATGTAGTTGCAAGACTCACCTTCCTAAAGAGCAACTCTAATCATGTCATTGATCTGCCCCAAACCAGTGATGGCTTCCTGTTTGGTCTATAGAATGACATGTAAACTCTTAGTGATGAAATTACTTGAAACTCTGCGTGGTAAGAGAAATGTCCCATTTTTCTGTGGTTGTGAAGCTGAGGTCTGCCTTTGGACTGAGGCTGGAAGGTTTCTCCATTCCTGACAGACCACTATTCCAGCATGTGTGCACCATGGGCTGCTCTTCAAGACAAGGCATGGCACTTTTGAGCCAGGGTTTTATCTTGCCTGGCAATTACCACTGGCGGCTGGGACAGTATAATCCTCAGTTATGGAAACCTGATCTGACGTGGATAGGAGAAAGGGAACTGATTGATGGCACCTGTTCCTAGTAGTCACCATTTATATTTATAAAGCCAGGAAAAACAAGTGTGTGTGTGTGTGTGTGTGTGTGTGTGTGTGTGTGTGTGTGTGTTGTACACATAATCACAGTTTGTACAGAGCTCTTACCGTTGACTAACCAGTGGGCCCAAAAGAAGATACTAGTTGCCCCCTAATTGCAAACAGGTCCTGAGGACTCCGGGCTAGCAGCTGGAAGCTGATGTCAGTACAAGCTGGAAATACCTACTGGGAGGGTATTCCAAGCGCCGGGAGTTCAAAGGACCAGAGCTCAAGCAAGAGCAGAGAATCAAAGCTGGACCCCTGTCAGGAGGCTGAAGTCAAGAAAAACCAGGGACAAGGGAGGAGATGAGTGTAAGATGAGCAATTAAGGAAACAGAGGTGCACACAGAGGGAACTTTGAAACTGAAGGAAGCCCAGATGTAAGCCTCTTCTACCCTCCTGCTGCAGAGCCCGGGAGGCCCAGCTTCCCAGGGTGAGCCCTGCGCCTGGCTCTGCAGTGTTGCTGTGCCGTGGTCCCCACACCTGGCCTGGGAGGTCAGCCTGTTCTCTCATCAGCGGCAACCTGCCTCCCTCTACGATACCCAGTTCTTCTCCCCCAACTCAGATGCCACTACTTTCTCCCTGTGGGAGAAACTGCTATATTCCTCCTAACCCCATTTCTGCAAAGATTTTGGTCTTTGCCACTGAGTTCACCTAAACCAGAGGCTGTCAAGTCTGGCAACACATTCGCCTTACTGGTGAGCTTTTATGAAATGGTGAAGATTCTGATTTTAATTGTGAATTTCACAATTCCATGTCTTGCTTCCTCACTTCATCCAGGACTGCTGAAACATCATCTCCTCAGAGAGCCTTCCACGATGCTCCTGGCGAAAAGAACAGCTCCCATGACTCTCCATCCCGTACCGTGCTTGTTACTCACTGCACTTCTCTCTGCTGATAATATATTAAATTTCTATTTAATTATGTTTCTTATTGTTTATCCTCCAGCGGAATGTAAACTAACTATGGGCAGGGACCTTTTCTTGTTCGCTGTGGTATCCCCCAAAGCCTGGGACCGCTTCTAGAACATGGTAGAGTTTCAATAGATATTAGTTGTAGGAATAATTAACTGATTTAAAAGAAGAGGAAACCAAGGCTCCAAAGGAGGGAATGACTTACAGAGCTCAGGGAAGCTGCTAAGCATCCTACAACACACAGGACGCCGTCCACAGCTAAGCCATGGTGTCAACGGTGCCAAGCTGAGAAATACTGGGCTAGAGATTGGGTGGGAGGTGAGAAGAGAAGAGGAGGAATTAGAGCTGGACCTAGGCATTATTTGCACCCAGGGAGATAGGCAGGAGCTGCTGAGGGAGAACATTAGATGCCTGCTTCCATCACTTACTTCCTAGTGAGGAACATCTGTAAGTCACTCCCTCATTTCAGGTCTAGCACCCGCCCCCAAGTTGTGCCAACCAAAAAAACATATCCAAACACTGGCAAATGACTCCAGGGGGACAAAATTCCCTGGTTGAGAACCACTGGGAATCTATCCTCTCCTTCCTCAGATCTTCAGCCCCACTTTGCCCTTCTTAAAGGCCCTGGGTTCCATCTTGGGGTCAAAGACACAGCTTTAACTTGTGGATCTTCTCTTCTGCTGGATTGGGAGCTCTTAACTCACCATCTTCCTGACTCCCCTGTGCACACTCTTTCCTTTACACACAGGATCAAGGAGGCATCCAGGGAAATCAGTTTCTAAAGTACTTGGCAACCTTTGAAGGAGAAATGACCTAACTTAGAGCCAAACAGAAATGCATCAAAATCTAGAGATTGCTGATATCACTGGCTGACGTATAGGTGTAAGAATATTAAGTCATGCTAGACTGATTTGTAAATAACTAATAAACCTCTGACCTTAAAATACTGTAGGGAAGGCTTTTGAAATAAAAGGCCAACAACGCTCTCTTAATCATCACAGAACATTTGAATGAAAGCTGAGAAAGAAAAGAAGCACTGAGGGCAGAAAACCAACCGATTTGATCGGCAGTTCAGACAACAGTCCCTGAGGGCCACCCAAGAGGGCTCAGAACTGCATGATTTAGCATTTAAAGTTGTTGCTATCTGTTCATTCCAAAGGAAACACAACCTATCTTGGTTTGGTTTGGTTTTCTTTTTTTCTCATGTAAGATTCAGCACATCACCCATGTTGGTGGATTTCACTGAAATATTTTCCCTAAATAAACAACACTTCCATTTTTTTTAACATGCTGCCACCCAGCCACAGCATAGAAGTCAGTGATTGATTGGTATTCTGTCATTTTCAGCAACTAACTGAAGCTTTCCTGTGCATTTCATGAAGCAATACCACTGCTCGTTATAGGTAAAAATAAAGAAAGTGATAATTACGCTGGTGCAGCTCAAAGATGATGTAATGCTACATTGCAGAAGAATTAGGAATCCATGGCTGAATTGAGCAAGTACAGGTCAGCAATTTCACGTTAAAATTGCTTATTGCAAGGTGGGGCAGGAAGATACTGCAAAGCAAATTCAATTTACCTTGAAAATAATTAGCGAGATGCAAAGGCCTAAAGATGGAAATTTTCTTTGAAATTAATTATTGCTGCTCAAACAAAGCCAGTCTCTTTCAGCAGCAAGGATAGTCTGCAGCTAAAGATTTCATCTCTTGGAGTGCTGCTGAAAGGATCTCTTGGCTTCTGATCTAAAATCAGCTTGAGTCTAGCATTACAGGGGGAAGCCAATTTTATGGAAGGCACTGAATGGTCAGGGGGCAGATGAGCTTTGAAACACACTGGGAAGAGAAAAATAGGAAGTAATATCTGAGCTGAACAATCAAGTCGGATTTAGACCCCCTAGCCTGGCCTAGTAGCCCAGGTATCTGTCAAGTCCTTTGTGTGGATGAGGAGAGATGAATGTCTCCTTCAGTCACCATACCTAGCACACCCTCAGCCACTGAAGACATAACAATGGAATGGAGTGACACATCCCATTTTTAACGTGCAATTCACCCCATCCTTACTTGGGAACATTCTAGGCTCTGAGGAAGAAGTTGTGAAGTCGATTGAAATCATCAGCAAAGATTGTCAAGGAAACTTGAACAATAAAGGAGCTGGAAGTCTCACACACCCTGTAGGCCTGGGCTTCACATCCTACAAGGGCACAGGCATGAGATAAGTCAGATAATTTCATTGCACACAGGTAGCCTTTGTCCTTTACATCTGTTTCCATCATCCACACTGCAGAGGGGAATGATACGAACAGGTTCTGCCGCTGGCCCTGTACCACACAGGAGTCCTGTGAGTTGGGGGAGGGTAAGTCTGAATGAAAATACAACTGAAGGAACAAGGTCAAAAGAGCCACAAAATACCAAATGACCCGAGGAACTGTTGTCACTTGTTTGTGGTCTTTCTACTTCTGTAGGAACAGCCAAAGTAGTCGACACTTGGAGAGCCAAGTTACTGCTTTTGTGGTAGAGATGACTCACTCAGGCTGCAGGCAAAGCTGCAACTCATAGGATAAGGAGTGGGGAGGGGACAACAGAGAAAAGGGATCTATCAGCAGATTATCTTTTTTTTTTTTAGTTAAAGTTTATTGGGTGATGACTGTTAGTAAAGTTACACAGGTTTCAGGTATACAATTCTATAATCCATCATCTATATATCATCACATTATGTGTTTCCCACCCAGAGTCAGTTCTTCCATCTCCATATATTTGATCCCCTTTACCCTCATCTACCACATCCTCCCTCCTTACCCTCTGGTAACCACTAAACTGTTGTCTATTTCTATGAGTTTTTGTTTATTTATTTGTTTGTCTTCTTCTATTGTTTTCAGTTTTATATCCCACATATCAGTGAAATCATATGGTTCTTGACTTTTTCTGTCTGACTTATTTTGCTTAGCATATTATGGACCTTGGGTTAAAAGATGATTTTATGAATTTGACCGCAAAGGCAAGGGAAGTAAAAGCTAAAATAAATGAATGGGACTATATCAAACTAAAAAGCTTCTGCAGAGCAAAAGAAACCATCGACAAAATAAAGAGGCAACCAACCAAATGGAAGATTTTTGCAAACAGTGCCTCTGATAAGGGGCTAATATCCAAAATATATAAGGAACCCATACAACTCAACAACAACAACAAAAAACAATCCAATTAAAAAATGGGCAGAGGACCTGAACAGACATTTCTCCAAAGAGGACATACAGATGGCCAATAGACATATGAAACGACGCTCAACATCGCTAATCATCAGAGAACTGCAAAAAAAAGCAGATTATCTTTTTAAATTTGTTGAAGCCCATAACATACATTCAGCCCAAGGTGGCACCAGCCCACATTCACCAGCATGAGCAAGGGGAAGCTCCCCTCGTCCTCTGGGTCATACAGACTGCAGGCTGAAGTTTAGGGTGCAGCTGGTGAACCAACATGCACACACCCCATGACCATCTATATCAGTAGCGTCCCAGCACGAAATAGACAGCACATTCAAATTAGGATAATTCCAGGAGAGTTTAATAAAGGGACATTTACTAAGGTGTGGGCAGGGTGTAGGGAAGGGACCACAAGGATAGCACAGAACTCCTAGGCTGAGGCGATGAGGTTCCAGGCGCCAGTGGAACCTGGAAAGAGAGGATGGGGCAGAGAGGGTCACCCAACAGGTGCTATGACCTCTGGAAAGCAGCCAGCTGTAGGCATCTTACCGGGAGGAAGTCTAGGGAATAAACCTCCCTCTGCTCTATCCCTGCAAACTCCTTCTGGGACTCCTCATTGGCTGACCTCCTCTGGAAAGCATGAGGTGAATGACACCATTGATGTGGCGTGTGTGGATCAGCCTCCTGGACAGAGAAGCAGGTAGAAGGTGGAGAGTGGATCTAGGACACACACAGGAGTATCCACCATTCACAGCAGGGCTGCCCCCATCATTGTTTCATCCTTCAAACATGTGTTCAGAGCCATCTCCAGGTGCTGGCTGCATCAAGTTCTGGGGATACACTAACATGTCTATAATGGGTCCCTAACCTCAAGAAGCTTTTTTCTAGTAGGGGAGATGGGTTTTGTTGCATTTCTTTGTCTGTTTGTTTGCCTGTGAATCAGCAATCTCCTCTTCCAAAGAATAGATCTAATAAGCTTAGGATGTTAGAATTCTTTTCTCTTTATTTCCAGCCATGTGGCTTAAGCTTCCACTTTGACTAGAAGGGCCTGCTGTGATCTTGAAGGCTTGTGACAGCTTGCGTTTTATGAGTTTGTCTGCTTTATAAAATATTAACCAGGGAAATATTAAAGTTTGCAAATGCAGCACCAGACCCAGAGGGGCAATGGGATGATACTATTTTTGATGTTTTTTAAAACATGAAAAGCGTACCTGACATCAATGGGGGAGGGAAGCAAGGTGAATGACTTTTTATTTTCTCCTTTCAATGTAAGCAGGATGGCATTTGTTTGTTTTCTATGGACAGTGCTGATTCACCAACAGTTTAAGGATGACTAAAAAGTGTTTTCACTTCTCATTTACAAATGGAATATATTAAGAAATTACTCAGCCCCTCTGTGTGGCTTCTAATTCAATCTACCTTTCCGTATCGATGAGCAGAATTTGTTTTTCACTGCACACTCGGGCTCCAGAGGGCCTGAAATGTGGTTGACACATTTCCTCTTTTCACATGAACAACACATGTGATCTCTCCATCCCCGCCCCGCAACACCTTCTGAGCATTTTCTAAGTACAGAAATTACAGCAGGAAATGACACATTTATTAGCCCAACTTCTGCTCTCTGTTTTAATTTATGAAGCAAATAATAAACTGGAAAGTATTATTAGCCGAAATGTGACAGGCAAAGAGTTCATATATTCTCATAGTTAAATACTAGTAAAAATTAAGAAAAATCTGACACTAATAATGGACAAAGGATATAACCAGACAACGTATTCAGCAATCACAGCTACTGAACAAACATGGGGGAGGGTCAACCTCATATACTTATTCATTCATTCATTCATGCATTCACTCTATAAACATTTATTGAGAACTACTGTGTGCCAGGCACTATACAAGCTCCTAGGAACCTATAGATGAATAAAACATAGACCTCATCCTCAAGGGGTTCCGATTTTGTCTAGAGAGACCTGCAAACAAGATCCATGGAACAGGGTATTGTGCCCAGGGAACTAGAAGCAATTTTGAAAGCTAAAATGCTCAGAATAGGAAGGGCGAACATGTGCAGAGGAGTACTCAGCAGTCACAAAGGAAATGAGAACTCAAACAAGTGCCATTTTCAATGAGGAAATTAGCGAATATTTTTAATGATAATACTTAATGTTGTAAAAAATAGTGAATCAGTCTGACCCTGTGACTATGTAAATAGTAGTAACCATGGCTATCTAATTCTATTTCTGGAGTTCCATATTAATATAATCTATCAGAAAAGCCATATGCCATAAGATGTTTAAATATCATATACTATTGTTATATATAGTAGCAAAAAATGGAATCATCTTAAATGCCCAACAACTACAGAAACATTCAGTGAATTATAGTATACTCATTTGCCTGAGTTTTCTGCATCCATTAGAAATGATTATGATATATTAACTGGAAAAAAAAAAGTATATATACACTAAATAACAACTATTTCTAAATATACACAGGAAAAAAAGCAATACATTAAAGTGCTAGCAATAATCACATGCATGGTATTTTTTTCATTTTCCTATGTCCCTAAAACTTTTTTAATAGAATAAAAAGCCAAACTTGTATAAAATGAACAGTTAACAAAGAAAACAAAATCTTACCCATGTCAAGCAGTTCTCCACTAGCTTGAACTCAAAGAGTGGGAAAAGCAGTGCTGTGTGTCCTGAGTCCAAAATGGCAGGCATATCTCTAATCACTGTGTCATTTGGACCAAGCCCTTTACTTCTTTCGTTTCATTTTCAGAAAGTAAGAGAGACGCACTGAATAATCGCCAATGCTCTTGCTGGCCCCCAAATCTGTGAATCTTAACATTCTAGAAGGAAGAGCATGTGCCTCAATTCACTGAAATCACAAGCAGGCATTCAGACACTTTTCCCCATAAATCAGGTACAAAATGTCAGGCAGAGAACAACCAGAATCAGAAAACATCATGTGTTTGTCCCATCAAACATTACTCAGAAAAGATTAAACGCTGTCTTTTCCCACTAAATTTACTACATCCTCTGGTTCTTGTTTTTTCAAACCAGGCTTTATGTAAGAGCAAGTTGTATCAATTATTTATCACAATGTCAGTCTGTTGTTATTTGGCCATATGGAGATGGTGCCTTTTATGTAGGATTTGGGTTTCCTTCTTCCAATACAAAACCCGTCTCTCTAATTTATAGGTCTTCCTGCCCATTTTTTTAAGGACATTCACAATCTAGCATTCCTGAGTTTCCACAGATGCAGTGTGTCCGAAGGTGATCATGGATAATGGAATCTAAATCATCTCTTCAGGCTGGGGAAACGGCAGCATGAGTAGGGTATTTCTTAGCATATCTATGCTTGGGGCCTGGGAATACTTTTTTTTCAATTTCTTTTTCTAATTAGAGAGCTTTTAAACATTGGATTTGTCTTTTCTTGGGGGCCACAGTAAACAAGTCATCTCTTAGATTGAATGAAGGCTGATGGGCTTCCCTTGACTAAAGAAGTTGATCAGTGGTTGTTAAAATGAAGCCTGAAATACCTTTCATTTCATGGTGGTGGTGGATGAGTCCATTCCCTCATATGTAAAACAAAAGGCTTGGGAGGTATGTTTTCAAAGTTCCCTTCTAGCTTCTTACTTTACAGTCTTCCTATAGAGCTGTTAAGCGCTGATCCATGAGATACTACTGGAAGATGCAGAGGTAAGAACTTGTGGGGTTCTGGCTCTCACGGAAGACCCACTATAGTTACTTACAGCCTTGAAAACAAAGAAACAAATGGCAAAGTACTCTGGCAACTGTGCACAGTTTCCAACATACAGCTGCCTAAGGTGACAGCCTACATGGTCACTGAGCATGAAAGCCTCACTCTTGCCACCTCTTTTCTTCAGAGGAGGGTTCATAGGGTTCAAAGGGATACCAGTGTTAAGAGAGGTATGCAGGAAAGAAGCTGTAAAAAATGCCCCTGGATGAATATATTATGAATCCTCAGAGAGCTTGAGGTTCCACCAGGTGAGGATTTGCTCCTTTCTGGTCATGACTGGGCATCCCTGGAAAGGTTACAGGTTCAGTCCAGGGCCCTTTCTCTTCCCCAGCTACACACGCTTCTTCAGAGTGTCATCCAGTCTTAGGCTTTAAATATCATCAGGCTGCTAACAATTCCCAAACGGGTCTCAGACTCAGGTATCTAACTGTCTATCCCACAGGTCCACCTGGGTGCCTCATAAGTCATCTCCAACTTAAATATCCAAAGAGAACTTTTGATTTCCTGCCTTCTACTTTTAAATTTGGTGCTCCCCCAGAAATCCCAGAGTCATTACTGACACCTTCCTTTTCTCTCATTCTTCATAGCCATTTTAGCTGTCAGCTCACTCTGATTGAGATCCATCTTGTCCACTGTCTCCATCTCCACTGGCTCCAATGAGTTTCCAGCCATTGTCACCTCTCATGGGGGTGACACCAACAACCTTCTAATTATCCTCTCTACTTCCACTCTTGCACGCCCTCCGATCTATTTTCCACACAGCAGCCAAAGGTGATTTTTCAACACGATTGGAATGATGCCTTTCACCTGCTTAAAACTTTTATCTGGCTTCCCATTGTACTTGTAATGAAATCTAGGTTCCTACCATGGGGTCCCCGGCCATGCATATGGGCTCACTGCCCTTCTCTCCACCTCACCCAGGGCCACACTTTCTTTTGCCCAGTGCACTAGAGTCCCTCCAGCCCATAGTCTACATGCCTTAGAGCCTTTGCCCCTGTTGTTCCCTCTTTCCTCTATTCTTCTTGTGGCTGACTCTTCTCCCTCAAGTTTCAGTGTCAATGTGACTTACTCATAGAGACCTTCTCTGATCACCTATCTGAAGGATGCTCCACCTTGATTTCTCTCTGTGATAGTGCCCTGTTTATTTCTTCTCAGCACTTACTAAAACTTACAATTATTTTATTATTTATTTGATTACTGATCTATACCTTGTCTAGATTGTAAACTCTAAGGCAGCAGAAGTTATCGCCTTCCCTATGTATTTCACATTCAACGTGTAATAGGTGCGTAATTCATATTTGTTGATGAAGTTAATCAATTAAAGAAGGCCATTAGTCATTCATACTTCATGGACAGTTGTTAGGAAAGCAACCTGATTAACCCAAACTGATTGCGGCACCCGGTTTTTCTCCTTCCACCTCTGTGCGAGTAGAGGTACAGCTGTAGGAAAGGGAAAACAGAATTTGCAGGCTCATTTCCTGAAACCAACTCTTAAAGAAATAGAAAAGACTGTTCCTTTTTCAGGATGGCATCTGAACAGTTCCCTTTTCTACAGCCTCTCCCCTAGAAAGTTTTGATTTCATAGGATATAGAGAATACTAATTATAATTTTTGTGTGCTGCTCTCTGTTTTATAGTCAATTACCTTGTAGCTCAATAACATTTATGTATATCATTAATATTTGTCATATTTATTTTCTTGTAATTTTTATTTAATTTTGCTCAGACAATACAATTGTCCTTTATTATAATTAGAGGAAATAATACATCAACTGGATAGGCTATTAGGCAGCCATGTACAATTATTATTATGTAAACATAGTAACAAATAGCAAAGTTTATAATTTACTTTAAGAGAAAAGCAGACTAAACAATTGCTCTGATTTGTAATTAAAACTATCAAAGTTTGTATACAAATGAACAAGTACTAATAGAGAACAAGAAAAAAAATACCTTGGTTTCCTAGTTTGATGGATTTATGTATGATTCTTTCAAAAATTGTTATTATTCCTTGGTACAATATTAATTGCACAGTAAAGTCAGAGGGAAGGTAGGCTATAAACATGATTGTTGGTGTGTACCTACAGTTATTGTACTAGAAACACACGGGATTAGTCAGAGAAATTCTCACTGTTTACTTGGACTGCCTAAAAATTGTGCCTTTCTATTTTAGGCACTATGGCTTTAGTGACTGATTAAATTCTTCACTCAAATATTCCTATCAGGAAATGGCAGCAAGAAGGAGCCTCTGTTTGTGCTTCATGTGAAAGTGTGTAGGTGAGAGTGGAAGAAGCAGGGGAGACGACGCATTTAAAATAAATACAACAAAATAAGTTACAGAGAATAAAATGGATCTCTATGCCGTATGTGGAACAATTCCCAAGATATATGTTAACTCTTTAAAAAGTAAAAACGTAAACATTATGCTACCATTTGCTAGAAACAAGATGAAATAGAAAAGAAAATCAGACAGGAGCATATACGAGTATATGTTACATATTATACATTGAGTATTATATATTGTGTATTATATATTACATATCCCATATAGCATATATTACATTATATATTACATATATACCTAATTTTTCATACTGTTTAAAATATTTCCCACAGACATATATTATCTATTCAAACAAATGATTAAGTCTTCATTAATGAATATAGGAAGCTAGTTGTTCTCCAACAAATCAACATAGCTGCATATGAAATGAATTATTTTAAATATGTTCCATAAATAGGTTTCCTTAAATACATAAATGATAAAAAAAAATAACTGAAACTGATATTATTAGGCGCTGTCTAACTTGTGCGCTGAGCATTTTGTGAGGCACACGGAGCAGAGAAGTATCAGAGAAGTGGAAGATGTAACTATCTGTGTTAGTCTGCTCGGGCTGCCATAACAAAATACCACCGACTGGGGGGCTTAAACAACACACACGTATTGTCTCACAGTTCTGGAATCTGGAAGGCCAAGATGTCTGCAGGTTTGGTTTCTTCTGAGACCTCTCTTCTTGGCGTGCCAGTGTCCTCACATGGTCTTTTCTCTGTGTGTGTTCATCCCTGGCATCTATTTGTGCGTCCTAATCTCCTTATAAGGACACAGTCAGATTTGATTAGACACCCTAACAGGCTCATTTGAACCTGACTACCTCTTTGAAAGGCCCTCTCTCCAAACACAGTCACATTTTGAAGGCTTCAACATATGAATTTAGGGGGAAACAACACCATCCTTAAAGAGTTTTCAATTTAGTCAGTGAGCTAAGCTGTCTATGCTTGAACAAAAGGAAAGAAACAACACTAAAGCCAGAAGTGTATCTTCTATATTATTATATAGATGTTTATATAGAGGTTTATATAGATGTTAATATAGATGTTATATTATATAGATGTTAAACACTTTGATGTCTAATGAGGTGAGATTTTCTAAAGATTCCCAGGCACCATCTCTTATTGTTAAAAAGAAATGAAGATCGGAAACACGTGAGGAGAGAAACAACAGTTAGTCCTGTGCACAGAGCAAGGGGCTGTCTGCAGTGAGTTTGGGAAAACAATTAGTTCACTGAATTATAATAGGGTAGGCCCATTACTGAAGCAACTCATTAACAAAATGAAATTGGTGGAAAACTCTTATTTCTAATGCTATTTGAAATCGTCTAGGCAAGAGAAAATTAGATTGTTGGCATGTTTCATTTGTTACCAATTATGACAAGAATAGAAGAATGGGACTCATACACATACAAATACAAGAATTCCTCCATCAAGGCAGAGGTGTTATAAATCATCCCTGTTAATCAATTCAGTCAGCAAATACTGCAATGAGTGCCCCTACAAGGTGCTCAGGCTGAGTCGGGGCTTACAATAGATCAGAGGAGGAACCACCAAGTCTGCCTGATGAAGCACCCAAATCCAGCCAACTGGAGCTTCCAGTTGGTTAAATGCTTTACCTGTTATTTTAATATCCTGCCCATTCCTTCCTTGCTTCCTCTTACCAATTTCTTCTACTCTTCTTTATTGACTCATTTTTGCCTCGTTCTGTGCACCCTTTTTATAGCTAAAAGAGCACATGATCCAGAACCCCACCAAAGCAACTTGGCCCCTCATCCACACAACACAATGGTGAAACCACTCTATGACCTGCTGTATACAAGGGCTCCTAATAATATTCTTCTCAACCTACTCTGCAGAAATTGTAAAGGTTTGATTAGGCAAAGCATGTGAAAAAGCCTTGTAAGAGCAGTGAAGCCCTCTTCAAATGTTGGCTATTACTACAGTGGGGCACTAGACACAATGGAGAGCTACAACAAAAGTTGGGTCCATTGGAATGAGGCAGCTGGCCAAGTCTACTGTAGCCATCAGGTATCTTGAGAGTACTAGACCTAAGAAGATGCTTTTCTTCTCTCAAGTGGTGAAACGAGGAGCCACACAATGAGGGAAAACCTCATCGATAAATATATCAGGAACAAATATTCATACATATTGTGGAACAAAGGGAATTTCTGCATCCTCTTGCCTTTTGTAAACTATTTATAAATCAGTATTGATCCTTAGACTTTTTTTTTTTTTTTTTTTTTTTTTTTTACAAAATACCTGTTTTGCAGACTCTCAAAGGGATACATCATAAAACAGAACAAAATGGTGCTTTGGGTGCTCTCAATTCCAGGAAAGCAAAAGGAGACCTGAGGAACTCAAGTGCCAATCAGATCCTCAATATGATCAATCACTTGGGACAGATTATATGGTGGTACAAAGACAGATTAAAAGCAAAACAAATGGTGGAGCTGATGGCCTGCAGGCTGACTACACAGATCCCCTTTCCCTAAAAATGGGAGCCATGCTTACAGTATTAACAGTGGACTCAGTCTGCAGTGCTCTCTGCCCCAGGCAGTTACAGCTGCTCCCTGTGACAGATGCCAGGGGAGATGACTCTTTAGGACAATTCTCCAGGCCACTGACCCAGGCAGAGTTTGCCCCGCAATATAGAATTCTAGGGGAAAATTCAAACAAAGAAAGGGGTTGTCAACTCCATTTTCTCAGTTTAAATCCCTGGAGGAAAAATGCCATAGGTGTTTAGAGAAAAAAAATAAAGCAGCAACGTCAAATACTTTTTGGATTAGCTGAGCTCCTTTCTTGTTTTGTTTGTTTGTTTATGTGTGTGTTTGTTTTTCTCTGCCAATCTGACTTAACCAGTCCATCTAAGTAGCAAAATTCCATTTTACCTGAAGGCCCAGTCTGGTTTTCATTACAACACCTATTTGTTTTGAATGAGAGGCCTTTGGACCATTCCTCTTCTGACATGGAAGTGTCCAATCTGGGATGAACAAATTCTCACTTACTCCAGGGGTGGGGAGGATGCTGGCCGATCACTCCCGTCTGGGTGCTTGTCTACCAGATGGCACCAGTTTCCACTAAGCTGAGCCAGACAGAGCATCTGGAAAGCGTTCAAGCAGCATGGAACTCCTCACTGTCATCACTGTTCCTTCCACTGTTTTAGTGCCTCCGGGAAAGGAGAGGAAAATGGGGAATCAGCTCTGCTCTGAAGGTATATTATATTCACATATAGGCAGAGTTCCTCTGGGGATGGCCACACTCATGAAACTTTCTCAAGCTTCTACTGGGTATTTGTAGAAGGAGGGAGAAGGAGATGCCTTATGCTGCCCAGCGATAGTGGTTAAGTCTCCTTCCTGCTGAGAGCTGTCCTCCTGACAGGGAAAGGACATGTGCTTTGCAGTCTGATAGGCCTGGGCTGGAATACTGTGTCAATCACTGTATTAATCAGCCTAGGCTAAGTTATGCTGCAGTAACAAACAAGCCCAACACCTTAGTGGCTTGCAATAACAAAAGTTTATTTCTCACTCGGGCTATATATCGATTGCAGGTCAGCTGTGGCTCTGTTCCATGTTATTTTCATATCAAGACCCAGGCTAAAGGAGCATCCTCTATCTGGTAAATTGATCTTGTGGAAAAAGGGAAGAGACAGCAGAGTCATATGCTGGCTTTTAAAGTTTCTGGTCACATCTCTTCCATTCATATTTTACTGACCAAACTAGTCATATGACCAAGTATGACACCAGCAGAGCAGGGATGTTTAACCCATCTCCAAGGAGGGACAGCAAATATACTGAACATTAGTACAACTTCCCACAGCCCCTTACTAACTGTGTGTCCTTTGGCAAATTACTGTGAGGCGAGAATAATGATGTGAACCTGGAGTTGATGATAGGAAGATTAAATAAAATGTGGATTTAAAAATGAGTATAATATATAAGAACCTAGATACATTAGTTCCCTCCCACATTTCATATATGATACCAAGAAATAATTGTCTTCTCTTCAGAATTAGCTATTCTGATACTCTAATATGCAGGCATGCCAATGTTAATTACTTCTCCTGGGAAATACTTGCATTTTAATAATGGCTTTGTACATTATTTTAACCTAAAGTCTTAACTCTAATGATGGTAATTTCAGACACCATGGGAGTTGATCTACTTGACCAATTCCCTTTCTGTATCTATGACTCTCTGAGCTTTCTGGTTTGGTTTCAGCCCTGGGCCAGGCTCTGGGACCATTCTTTCTCATCAGAGAAGGTTACATAGCGCCAGAACAGACACACAGTGATTCAGGACCAAGACAATGTTGCAAACAGTTCCATGCAGCATTTTCCTGTGGTTCCTGTGGTTTACAATGCCTGAGCCCCCATCTTGGTTTCCTACCCTGCACCAGTTTCTTCTAAAGCTTGACTGGCCACCACGTTGATCCCCATCTTCTGAAAAGAGTCCTCCTAATGACCCCAGTCTGGGATTTCTTATCTTCCAGTCTTATTCTATAAATTAAACAATGCCACAGTTCTCCCACCTACCAGAACATTCACCTTTAGCCTCCCACAGGACTTCCCTGATATCCACTACCCATCTGTCTGCATTGCTACCTGTTATCAGCTGATTATACCTTCCATACCCCCACTGGTGTTTCAGCCCCAGTTAAGCACATTCTGATAATCCTGGCACCAACCACACTCCAACTCAACAGCAGGTAGGGAGGAGACATTGTGTAGAGTCATGTAGTTACTGACACCATAGCCAGGCCTGGTTGATAGCTCCTCCAACCATTAAACTGTAAGACATATTCTTCAGCCATGGGGGTCACCACAGCTGCCCCTCCATGAAGTCTCCACACTAGCATTCCAGTAAAACGGAACAGAGGCAACAATCAACAAAAGCAAGGAGCCCACTTCTGTGGTTACACAACTGGGGCTTCCAGTTTTTCTCAAGGCTTTATGATGACAATTTTGAAGGGTCCGTGAATACATTTTCATATTTTCAAAAATTCCTGTCACAAGTTGCTGAGTGGAGCATTTTCTATTTCCCTAGACTTGGTGAGTAGGTATCTTTACTTTGTAATAAAGCCATCAATGGTTGGGCCCCACAGTGGCCCCATAGCAAACTAAGAGTCAATATAATATCCCTTCCTATTCCCAACCTTCACTCCAGCCCTTAGTTTATATAAGAAAACTGGAATTTGGGAAAGAGAGTGATTTGTTTCATGTAAAGTGTTCAGGTTCATTACAAAAGGCTTCTTTCTCCCTTTACCAGGGAAAAGGACAGGTGCTTACTTGTCACATGTAATAGTTAATGTAACATTAGCTGCCATTACCAAAGAACCCAAACTGTATAATAGCTCAAACACAATAGTTTATTTCTCACATAAGAGTTCAAAGCAGATGTTCCTGTTAACAGAGAGCTTTCATCCGTAAGTGATTCTGAGATTCTGGCTTCTCCCATCCTGTGATTTTGCCATCATTTCCTGTGTTCTCATCATCTGCAAGCAGCCATTGAAAGTGGAAATAGTGCTTGGAAGAGGCACATCTGCTTCTTAAATGCTTTCCACTGGAAGTGTCCCATGTCACTTCTGTTCATGTTCCATTGGTGAGAACCAGTCACATGGGCAGACCTAGACACAAAGGGGCCTGGGAAATGTAGTCCTTGATTGGGAAGCTCTTTCCCAGAGACATATTTCTACTATGGAAGGGGAACACATATTTCAATGGACACTTACCCTCAACTGCCACATCACCTAGTGCCACATGATAGAGAGAAGGCTCCAAAGGAATCATTTGTAGTTAGAGAAGGTGCCCACAAGAAGAGATGTGTATTATCTCACCTAGATGGATGCTTGCTGAGCTACAGAATCTAAACCCTGCTCTAATATTGCCTTTCAGAAAGAGGCAGAGTATGGGGAATAATTCTTAGGACATCTTGACATACATCCACAGATGGGAAGAGGAGATGTTCCTGAATCTAGAGACTGATGTTTGCTTCTTGTCTGGATATTTTTAGAAAGGGGTTATCAGAATGAGAAGGAACTATAATGTATCATGCCATGAAAGAAAATGATAGTTGGGACAACCTCAGCCCAGTCCCCAGGACTGTCAGAGGGTATGGAACATACCTCAATGGTTTTGATGGCAAATGAACATGCAGCAGGAGAGAGGAGTTACAGAGTTGCCAGGGCAGCCACTGGACCAGGTGAGGTGATACCCTTCAGGAGAGGAGGGTGGAGAAATGGACCACTGGCTAGGCCAAAAAGAGCCTCAGTTGTCTCTCTCTGAGGAATCCTCAGTACCAAGGGTGGAAATCAAACAAAATTTGACACCACCCTCAAAGAAACCTTGAATAGTATCTATGCAAAACCACCCTATCAACAGAGGCCATCAGCATTAAGCAGAACCAGATCAAAACAGAGGTTGGCCAGGGACATCTCCCTGCCACAAACATGTGGCCAGTTATGTAAGATGACCCCTACCTGCACCATCTCTCTCCTTCTAGCCCCCCAGTACTCTAGAGGATGGAGACCTATAAGAGGAGAGGTCAGGATGTGTACATCTTCCTTCTTCTGCTTCCAAATTCCAAAGGCCTGTTCTGTGGGGAAGGGACAGGATGAACTTTAATAGACTTTGAAATTGAACAGGACTCTTAATTAGCGAAAGTGACAAGAAGTTATGGAATCAACTGAAGATGCTATTAAGAAACAGGAAATAGAGGACTTATCAGAGCATAGTTTAAAGTGCTAATTGGAAAAAAATAAAACTGGAGATCCACTGAGCTGAATCTCCTCAATAAATTGTTAAACCTATTTCTGAATCATTATCTGTTTGTGTTTGCCTGATTAAGAACTAACTTTCTAAGTAGGGGTGGAGTTAAAAGCAGGTTCTTATTCCTTAAAATAGTGGATGCTAATTCAGGGAACATAGGCCTTTGAGCATAGGTAAAACCTAACCAAGCTTTAATTCTCTCTTCCAATCTTCTTTGTCCCAAAGCAGTCCCGAAAGAGAGTGAGGCTCCCAGGCAAAGAAGAGTAATGTTTCTCCTCATTCCGAGCAGGCTGTCACACTTACAGATGGTAAAGAGGGGATGAAGTGGTCCACTGACTGTGATTTCCTAAGAAAACTGGGTCTGCTTCCTCCAGTCAGGCGAAAGGACATGGGAGTAGCTCTCAGAAGATGCACCGTGGAAGCATGGACTGATGTGTCCCATTACCTGAAATTATCCCAGAGAGACTGGGTGCCTTGAATCCTAATAAGAGTGCCAAGGCTATTTCTTGACTAATTAAGTAGATAATCCATTCAGCAGAGATGTACCAAGCACTGCAGTATGTCAGGATTTCTTCTGCTTCATTGTTGGGATACACCAGGGAACAAACAGAAAAATCCTTACTGTGTGGGGCTCGGATTTCAGTGAGGAGAGAGAGATAATAAAAAACATGTTTTTTGAATCAAGTGAGGAAGTGAGCTGTGCAGTTATCCGAGGGAAGAGCTTTCCAGACAGAGGCTCTGAGGCAGATGCTTGCTGGTTGTTTTGTTTTGTTATTTTTGTGTTTTTGAAGAACAATGAACAGATATGTGTGGCTGGTATACTTTAAGGGGATGGGAATTTAGTAGGGGATGTGGGCATAGAGGTAAAGGTGAGGCCCATAAAAAGGACTCTGGTTAATATTCTGAGTGGAACTGGGAGCTATCAGAGTGTTTTGAGCAGAGAAGTAACATGATCTGGTCCTTAAAAGAGGATCATTCTGGCTGCCTGATGGACTTGATGATAGACTCTAGGGAGGGCAAAGGGGGGTGTGAGGAAACCCATTAGGAGGCTATCGCAATAATTCAGTTAGGAAATAATGAAGACTCAGGGTAGAATAGTGAGAAATTGCCAGATTTGTGTTTTTATAATGTACAGCTAATGTGATTTTCTAATGGATTGAATATAGGGTGTGAGAGAAGGACAGAAGTCATGAATGACTATAAGAGTTTTAGCCTGAGCAACTAGAATATGAAGCTGTCATCAACTGAGAAGGGAAAGCCTTCCAACGAAGCTGACTTGAAGAAGCATATCAGAAGATCAGTTTTAATCATGTTATATTTGAGATGTCTATTAGATATCAAGTAAGAGATGTTGAGTTGACAACTGGACATGTGAGTCTAGTGTTTAGGGAAAAGGTCCAGGCTGGAGACATAAAGTTGGGGTTCATTGGAATATGAGTGGTTTTTAAAACCCTGAGAGTAGATGAGATCACTAAGGGCAGTCAATGTAGACAAAGAAGAGAAGGGGACCAAGACTCTGCAATGGGACATTAAAATGTTAAGAGGAAAAGAGGAGAAATCAATAAAAGAGATGGAAAAGGAGGGACCAGTGAAGTATGAGAAAAAAAGTGGTATGCTGGTGATTATCACAAGTTTACACCAGGAAAAAAAATTCTAATATGTAGTGTTTGCCTGTTTCCAAGGTGTAAATACCCCCACCATGGCCAATTACCAGTGTGACGAGTTACTCATGTGAGATCAAGCACTCATGACGTTCCTGAAAATTTAACAATCATCAGCTCTCATGAAGCAATATGAGCCAGCTCTACCATACCACTCATGTGACTATTATGAACAACTATAAACCAATATATATGAAATCCTAGTTAAAATTAGTAGCCCTCTTGCAATATATAAAATATGACAAAATTGACACAAGAAGAAATAGAAAACTTGTATAGGCCAATTGCCATTAAAGAAATTACAATTGCAATCAAAGCCCTCATTTTCCTCCCCAAAAAGCATCACACTCAGATGATTTTGCTTCTGAGTTCTATAAAACTTTGAAGAATAGATAACAACTCTCTAATATAAGTTGTTCAAAAAGAGAAAAAGAAAAGCTATCAAACTATCTTCATTAGGATTGTATAATCTTGATAATAAAATGGGGCAGGGGCAATATAAAATTAAAAATTACAGGGTGATTTTACTTTTGAACATATATACAAAATGCAAAAGAAAATGTTAGCTTTCTTGTATTGGAATACCCCAGAAGCAGACCCTAAAATAAGGATTCATGAGCAAACATTTATTTGGAAGGCAATTCTAGGAAACACTGAGAAGTGAGTGAAGTAAGAGAATAAAAGAAGAAAGCAAGTGTATTTTTAAGCAAGTTATCATTATGAGCAACTTGAGTTGAATCCATTAAGTTCCATCCAGTGTAGAACACATGCCTCAGCTTTATCCCTCCCAAAGAACACGGAAACTGGGTCCTTTATCCTCCCAATTCCATCAGTCATCCATTAAGGGCTGCTTCTGGGATGTGACAAGTTTTAATTCTCTGGTACTTGCAGCCTGCTCTGCACACAGACAGAGGAGGCTCCAGTGATGAGAGAAACCTCTCAGGCATCACAGGAATCAACCTCTCAAGAATCACAGGAATTGGTAGTCAGCTTAGCATACACAGAAGTAGTTCACCCCAAGTAGATATGAGCAGGGCACAAATATAATAGCATCTACTATTTTACCTGACTAGATTGAATAGCATATTAAATATAATATCATTATGACCAAGTAGGGTTTAACACAGGAGTGAAATGAACATTAGAAAATCTATCAATGTGATTTATACCACATTATATAGCACTATGTGTGAAAACCCACACAAGTATCTCTGTAGATGGAGGAAAGGTATTTAATGAAGTCCAACACCTATTTATGATTTCTTTAAAAGCTTTCAGGAAAAGTAGGTAACTTAGTTAACTTACTTTTTGGAGCAGGCTTTCTGCACAGATTTTTGTTTCCTCTGCTCTTCTTTGCCAACAGGCCAGATGCCACATGAGCAACTTCATATGATAGTGGCAAGAGGCTATCCACCATTGCCTTGTCTGTTGGTGTCAAGAAGACTGATAGTGAACTGCTGCCCTTCCTATAAACACTGTCTATGAGGAGGCTGATGTATTCTTAGGCCACGCAAAACAATTAGAAACCTTCATCATCTCATGCCACGTCCAGAGTATGTGTACTCTTTACTGTACCCATGGGTTGTAGTAACATTTAAACTAGAAAAAGGCCTTTCAAAAAGTACCCAGAATTTGGCCATTTTCCACCAAATCTATCATCCCCACACAATGTTAGTGACCATCATTTCTCATCTGGTATACAATCAAAGTGATAAGCCAAATTAAGAGCAAAAGACTGTGTTATTTAGAAAATGGTATTGGAGGGAAATGTCACTATGTAGAAAAAATTGAGTAGAATCCCTACCTCTTGCTATCAAAACAAAAACAAAAGCAAACAAACAAAAATACCTTCATGTGGACTAAATACCTAAATGTGAAGGCAGGAATAAAGAAATAGGGACAGATTTCAAATCCTGAGGTTGTTAGCATCCCCCCTTCTATTAAACATTGTACTGAAAGTGCAATGCAAGACAATTTACCAGAAAAGTTATTCAAATTATAAATGAAATGAAAAGGAGCTAAATCTCATTAGCAATCAAGAAAATACAAATGGAAATGAGATGCTGCTATACATTTACTACAATTCCTAAAATTAAAAAGACTGATAATACCTAGTGCTATCAAAAATGTGGAGTAACGGGAACTCTCATACACTGCTGGTGGGAATATAAATGGATACAACCACTTTAGAAAACTCTCTGGTACCAATCATTTACTAAAGTTGAATATACACCTACTCTATGACCCAGCAACTCACTCCACAGTACATATCCATCAGAAATGCATACACATGTGTACCAAAAATTGCATCTAAGAACATTCATGCAGTATTATTTGTGATAACCCCAAACTAGAATGAACCCAGGTCCATGAATAGATCAACTGTGATATATTCATACATTGGTATACCGTCCAGAAATTAAAATCAACAGAATACTGCTATGTTCAAAAATGAATTCCACAAATGTAATTCTGAGTCAAAAAAGCCAGAGACAAAAGAATATATATTGTATGATTCTATTTCTATAAAGTTCACAAAGAAGAAAAACTAAAAGATGTTAGAAGTAAAGGTAGCTGTAGTGATGTCCATAAATACTTTGATGTTCCGTCCTTTTAGAAGTGGAATCTAATTCTCGTCTCCCTGAGGGTGGGCTGGACTTCGAGACTAACTGCTAACAAATAGACTCAAGTGAAAATGACAGTGTGTGACTTCAGAATGTAGGTCAGAAAAAAGGCACAATAGCTCTTCCCTCCCTTCTTCCCTTCCTCCCTCTCTAGCCCACTCCATCTCCTCACCCTGGGAGAGTTAGCTATCCTGGGACAGTGAGCAGTCCAACGGAGAAGCCCCGTGGGGTGAGACACTGAGGTCTCCTGCAACAGCCAGAGAGGAACTGAGGACTCTAGCCAACAGCCACATAAGTGAGCCTTTTTAGGAAGCAGATCTTCGTAAAGCCTTCAGAGGACTACAGTCCTGGCCCACATCTTTAATGCAGCCTTGTGAGCCCACCTGAATAAAACACCCCACTAAGCTGCTCCAGGATTCCTGACACTCAGAAACTGTGTGATATAACAAATGTTTATTGTTTTAAGTCACTAAGTTGGGATAATTGTTGTTAACTTTAGGGGAGAAAAAGAGGTTAATAAAGAAAAGGGAGCAAAGGGAGACGTATTCATAACTTTCTATTTCTTGTCTTGAAAGTTGAACATAGGAGTGTTCACTTTGTGGTAATCAGTAAGCTGTACACTTACGATTTGCGCAAAACTTTATATCTGTTATATTTCAATTATAACACAATTTAAAATTTTTGCTACATTCAACTATGCCATAAAAATATTTTGATTCACTAAAAAGACACTACAGACAAAATTAATAGATAGGTGACTGTCTGGGGGAAGATGTTTATAATGTCTGTGACTGATAACAGGTTAATATCTAAACTATACAAAGAATACTGAAATACAAAGAAAGATAAGCAAATAGGAAAGTGGTCAAATAAGTATAGTCATTCACAGAAAAGGAAACACCATTAATAACTGCATAAAGAAATGATCAATCTAAGCAGTAATCAGAGAAATTCAAATAAAACAATAGAAAGATACCACTTTACACACAACAGACTGGCAAAAATTAGAAAAGCAAAGTGAAATAAATCAGACAGAAAAAGCAGAGAACCATATGATTTCACTGATATGTGGTATATAAACCAAAAACAACAAAAGAACAAGACAAACAAATGAGAAACAAGAACTCACAGACACAGACAATAGTTTAGTGGTTACCAGAGGGTCAGGGGGGTGGGGGGTAGGAGATGAGGGTCAGGGGGATCAAATATATGGTGATGGAAGGAGAACTGACTCTGGGTGGTGAACACACAATGGGATTTATAGATGATGTAATACAGAATTGTACACCTGAAATCTATGTAATTTTACTAACAATTGTCACCCCAATAAATTTAAAAAAAAAGAAAAGCAGATAATTTCATATGCTGGTGGGGATGTGTGAAAACAGAAACCCTCTTCACTGCTGGTGAAAATGCAAAATAGAGCAGCCATTTTGTAAAGTAATCAAGCCTACAGAGAATGCTTGTGCTGAACAACTTTGTAATACTACTCCTGGATATAAACCCACATAAACTCTCATGAAAGCACACAAGAAAACATGTAAGTGAATATTAACTGGAGAGTGGTTTCAAACAATAATGAGTAAGATTCAACCACTAGGGGATTTCATAAGTAAAATGCAATAGATGCATGAGAAGGAATTCTATGCAGGTATCGGACAGAATGAAATAGATCTGCATATTACCATGAAAATACAGCTCAAAACATAATTCTGAGCTTTAAAATAAGAAACAAAATGAAGTTTCTGACAAAAAGCCATTTCTGTACATATAAATACACACACAACACTGTGTATTTATATATATATATGTATATATATATATATACATATATATATGTATATATATATATATATATATATATATATATATACACGTGTGTAAACAAGCATATGAACAGTGAAATAGAAAAACATTTATAAAATAAGCCATAATGGGTATCTTTGAGTGAAGGAGGAGAGAGAGTTTGGGGTTAGAAGAAGAGGGGAGAAAATATTAAAATAAAATATAAACAAAAGAAGGATTTTCTGTGAACCCATGATGATAGTAAGGCATAAACTTAGGAGTGGATATGCTAAACTCAATTCTGCACTCCAGAATGCAAAAGAAGAAAAAGGAATCCGAGAAAACTGAATAGCCCATGGCTAGACCACCCTGGAGAGGAAATTTAGCTTCAAAGCCATCAAGGGCTCATTCCTGACTGCCCCAGGCTCTGCCATATACCTGTCAGCTCCTTTCCCAGCAAGAATCAAGGAAAAATGAAGGTGTTCTGGGCCTACTTCAATGAGAGTGTATTGGCACCTATCAAAGATAATATCTTCTGTTTCTCTGTCCATACACTCAACCCCCAAGAAGAAACAAAAACTTTACTGAAAACAGTAATATTTAAGTTTGATAACCGCCATTTATGGGGCGCCTACTGTTTGTCAGGAACCGTGCTGGGACTTCATATGTGTTATGCCTGTAAAGCATCACTACAATTCTGCAAGTTAAGTTTCTTACCCCATTTTATGTATTAGCAAACCAATACTTAAAGAATTAATTTCCCTCAAAGTCATATAGCTGGAAAATAATCAAACTGAGCTTCCATGTCTGTCTGGCTCTCTGCTACACTGTACGGCCTCCACACTGTTCTTAAGAAATAGATACAAGCCTATTGGACAGAAAAATCTAGATGTCATATCACTATGGGATGGAAAACAGCCGCATGTCTAAATACTTTCGAAAATTGTGTTTCCAGAAATGATGAATTTATAAAGACAGTCTCAACGACAATCCTGACAATAGCTGCTGGGAAAGTGGGACCAGGAACAGCTGCTGTGCAGTGTGTTTCCAGACGCTCACCCCACAGCTGCCTACCCATATCCATGGCATCTGCTGCATTAGGACATGAAGGCAGAGAACACCTCCACTCACTGTGCTTCCCCCACACTAGTGTAGTGAGCCTTCTTGAAGGCAATGAATCATAGAAAGGAATTAGACTATAAAGGGCCTGCGCTCTGTCTCTCAGTGACTGACAACTGCTCATGAACACTTCCTTCCTTATTAATCAAAACAGATCCCACCACCCTCTGCCCATCCTGCCCTCTACATAAATATCTTCATCCCCCTGTCCCCCCACACACACACCTAGTTTTAGAAACCACCACTCTTTAAACCATCTTTTTCACCCACATAGAAATATCTGTTTTAACACCAAGGACAGCAACATTTGGTGCATGGATGGGGGAATCCTACCAATCTTAAGAACTACACGAAGTGTAAGGAAAATGTCTTCAGCAGGTGAAAGGAACTAATAAACATTGTGTGAAATATTGTATGATCATTCCTGCTTAACTGACCAACCCTTATTTTCTTTCCAGGCCAGCTCATGAAATGAAAGTCATAGACACTAATGATTGTTTTGGGCAATCTCTGATTCTCTTAGAGCTTTCCAATAGCACCCACCACCAGAGGTAACTATAATTTTCAGTGTACTTTTCTGCCTCCTCCACTAGATAGTAAGTTCCTGGAAGGTAAATATTGTATCTTCTGTTTATTCCTAGTAACTACCATGGCATTGGGTACTTAGAGACTCTACAAATGGTTGCTTAAATAAATGATCTAGTGCCTGATGATGAGTCTAAACATAAACCTCGAGGATCACAAGATTTTAAAACTAAAAGCAAGGGCTAAATTCTACTATCACTTCCTTGGTCCTCCCCTGGCTTCCTCCCCAATCCCAAGCTTTCCTCACCTCATTCACTCAGGCCGTCATCTTACACTGAAAGAAGAATCATAAGACATTTTTTCATCCATTTAAAAGTGTGGTCTAGGAATTGAGTATGGCTGGCAAGATGGTGTAAGGGGAACTCAGTGGGCCAGGAGCTAAAGGGAGATGATTTCACTCAAGGTAATATCAACTCTCAAAATCAAAAGAGAAATCATAGAAACAAAAAGCATACAAATGCTCAGTGAGAAATGCCAGGGGATTGCCCAAAGCCAAAGGAGTTACAGGCAGGTATTGATGTCAGGGTACAGATTTCAGTTAGTAAGATGGAAGGAAGAGCAAGCATCAGTGAACATCATTATCTTTGAACATGAAGGCATGAAAGAGAGTACAAGTCATTCTCTATTTGTGGATGCCATCTATCTAGCTAGTTTAAGAGAAACTGATTAAAAATATCTCTTAATTTTTCCAGAAAAATAATTTCACAAGTAACACCTGGCATAAACACAGACAATTTCTACTCAAAGAACTTAATAATTTCTGCCATCACTGAGTGGTTCCAGACATTCTTTAACAACAGTTCAAATTTAATATGACAAGATATTTTAAGAACTGTTCACTTAATTTTACAACAGCACAGAAGTGCTCCCCTCCAAAATGATTCACTTTTCCTTGAAAAATTGGTGCTGAAATAGTAAATGAATCATAAACTCTGATGTCGATTGTTACAGAGTGAAACAATATGGAGAATTCTACACATTTTTTTTTTTTTTTGGTAAAATCAGTCTCTCATGCATGCTCTTATTTTCAACTATTCATATGTGAAATGAATAAAAAGCATGATTATTTAATTTGATTATAATTTTATTTCACTAAAAGTCTCCTTTGAAGAGAACATTTTGCATGGGCATATGGAAGCTGTGACAAGTCATCCATTTGAATGGCCACGACTTGCCATAGTGATGCCAACTTTACTTAAAACTTATACATGGATGCTTGAAGGTGATCATTTGAGTAAAGTGTCCTAATACTAGTAAGAAACATTTCAAATAAAAGTGGCTTAAAAGATTTTTAAATTAGTTTTTCTCTCACGTAAAAGAAGGCTCTAGGTAGGAAGTCAGTCCAGGGCTAAACTGGCGTTTCTGCAGTCATAAAGGACCCAGGGTCCTTCTTTCTTCTCCATCATCCCCAACACATGGTCTCTATTCTCAAGATCACCTCTAGGTTCAAAATGGCTGCCCAAGCTCTAATCGTTGCCTCCTGATTAAGGGTAGGGAGCAAAATAAAGCAGACAAAGATAAAAATGTCACATATCAACTGTCAGTTCACATTTTAAGGAGATTCCCTAAAAGCCTGAGAGGCTTAGTAGACTAAGTAGTATAGATTTCAGCTGGTAATATTTCAACAAGAACAAAAAGGAAGTATTGTTACTAAGGAAAGAGAACATGGATATGTGAGTAGCCCCCATTATTTTGATAAAGAAAACAAAGCTCAAAGTGGCTAGTTGGCTTGTCCAATTTCGTACAGCTGGTAAAAACAGGTCCCAGACTAGTATCTGAGCACCCATTCTTCCCTCTCTTCTGCTCTCCTAACAGAACCCCAATTTTCTTCAGGTATCTACTCCTCCCACACATGGTGCCTCTGTATTGACAGAAACTGTCCGCATTAACTCCAGCAGTGAGCTTTATTCATTTAAAGGCCATCCCATCTCCTTTGCTATAATTGGCTCCAGACTAGTTACAGGATATCAGCTGGGTCACTTAGATGCAAAACATTACTTTTCTTATGGCCTTTGGAAGTTATTCCTTGATCTCCTGAGAGGAAGTCCCCCAAAGCCATCCTTTATCTCCCTTGGTATTCTCTCATTACTAGTAGATACGCTGTCTAATTCTAGGGCAACCCTTCTATACCAGCATGAAGCTACCATGTAGGAAGGAGAGAAGAACCAAAAGAACCTCTGTATTCTAGGTACATTTCTTTATTCTTTGTGATGATTTGGGTTTGGTGGTTCTTGTTGTTGTCACTTTGTCAGGCACACCTGGTTTGACATTGGTCCCTGTTTGCCTGCACCATCCTGAAATGCCCCCTTTCTTTCTATAATGAGAGTCATACTATTAACATACTGGGGCCTGACAGCACTTTGAAAATAACTTGTCAAAGGCCTTATGAGTAATAATAAGTGCTTTCTTGAGTTTAGGATAACCCTAAGGATACAGGCATAGCTCATTTTATTGTACTTCGCTGTATTCTGCTTCACACATGTTACCTTTTATACAAATTGAAGGCAAGATCCTCCACCAGCAAAAAGATGATGACTTGCTTTATTGCAGTGGTCTGGACCTGCACCTGCTATATCTCCAAGGTATTTCTGTTTTTTCCATATTTAGCTATTCTCCATAATAACTATACTTAGTTTCCTTTTATTGTTTTCACAGATCTTTCTCCATCAAAAGCCTGGTGTAAGGGTCGCAGAAGACACAGCATGTCTTCTCTACCTCAACAATCATGTCAGCTTTGCTGCTTGACACATTGGGAATCTCTTGGTTTCCCATTGTTTAAGTCTGAAATACATCCCTCATGTGTCTGATCTCCAGCTCCTGGGCACGTCAGCTGTCTCCTTAAATTGTTACTTGCTGGCACATATTTAAGGCAGCAATCTAATCAGCTGAAATTGATGCTGCCACATTTGCTTCTGGAGGAGTTTCCATCACAAACACTCCTGCAGCTTGAGTGAACATGCCATGACCAAAGTCCACAAGCAGGTTAACATCTATCAATGACTGGCTTTTAGAACTGTACATAGACTGTCTTCATTGATGGCTGTTTACACATCCAACAATATTTGTTGATCCCAGTGCTTATCATAATTGGACATTTTAAAGCTTTTTTGTGCTAAGTATTTTTCTGATTAATAGTTAAATAAGGAACAGGCCATCAAAGAATGTAAGCATATGTGTCAACAAATGCACAAATATTGACTGAGAGGATTATTAATAAATTTTAGCCAGTTGATGGATATTTGCTATAATAGCAAATACACATATAGATAACAGTGTCTATAACTGAAGTTATTCATTTATATCAAAATTGAAGAAAGTGTTTGATGTCATATTTACTAATAAGGGAAGAATATTAGCATATATGCTCAAAACAGACCTGTTTACATTTCAATTATCAATGTATTTGCTATAGTCATAATTGCCTATATAAAATAATGTACTTCTATTTCAGAAATAATAATAAGTTACATGTTTGAAGTTTGCTCCCTGAGGTCTCTTCGTAATTATACTATTAAACTGATTGTTTTTGTAAAGGTACACTTAGTTAAGATGAAAGATAATATATAGGCAATATGTATTTGGGCAATAACTGTTAAAACATTCGGTACAAGCTATTCTGTTTTCCAACTGTAGCATAACTTTTTTATTTTTTATTATTAGTTTCAGGGGTACAAAACAACATGGTGATTAGACATTTACATACCTCACAAAGTGATAAGTACAGGTCTCCTACCCATCTGACACAGTGCATAGCTATTACAATACTTTTGACTATATTCCCTGTGCTGTACTTTACATCCCGTGACTATATATTTCTAAAATAATAGTTGACATTCAATTTTATTTTATATTAGTTTCAGGTGTACAGCGTAGTTGTTGGGCATTTATTTAACTTGTAAAATGATCCTAATTTGGTCCTTTATTAAAAGCACACTACATATTACATAAGAGGATAGAAGCGTAAAATGTTAAAATCTAAAGACATTGCAGCAATCATCTAATGCAATTCCCTTATTTTACACATACAGAAATTGAAACCAAGGAGGTTAAGTGATTTGCCCAAGATTGTGAAGATACTTAGGGGTTAGAACTGATACCTAATTCTTATCTGTGACTACAGATCAAAGAGCTGTGATCTTTCTAGGAGCCCTCAGTATTGGGTAATTACTACTATTTATAAATGGTTACAGTCATCCTTAAACATAAACTTCCATCATTTGCATAATAACTGCAGCTTTTATTAGAGTACAAAGTCTACTTGGAATTACCAATTGAATTGAGACTTCTGTATTATTTCCAGGTCCAGAAACAAATTTCTCAAGTTCAACCTATGAAAATAGCTAGTGATAAGATAGAATTTGTGCCACAATTACAGATTTCAAAGAATTCAAATAGAACAAAATGCATTTAACACTAAAGCTATTTTGAATGTTATTCAGTCTGCGTGTGGTGATTCAGAAAGGATTCATATGATCCCGAGAATCATCACTACAAATATTAACCAACACTGAACTATTCATTCACAAATGTACTGACCGGCAGAAATTTCTGGTATATAAAAACCAAAATTGATTTTCCAAATTTCTAAGAACCATTAAGTTTTCTTGAATTTTGAAAATAAAGAATAGCTATGTTTCTAAAAAGAAGCCCTATAAACTTTTCAAAAGATAAGAACTAGATCTATAAACTGATCTATTGTTACCTAAATGGATGGCTACCTGTTAAGTTTTAAATACAAATTACTCTGGTAATAACATCAATTGAGAAACAGAGAGCCAAGTATGCTAAGGTACTTTAAGAGGTTTAGAAATCACTGTCTGGCTTTCAATATCTTAGTCATCTCCAAATCATTTTTCCTAGGATTAAGAATATAAAGAATTTTATTCAAAATGTTTATGGACTTCGGAGGCTTAGAAAAAGAACCTTCAGAGGTAAGGTCGTCACATTGTTATCCACGTACAAATATACTGGTCATTGCAGGCAGTCAGGGGAGTTTCCCTTCAGTAAGCAGCTGCTAGGTTCCAGGCACCATTTGGCACTGTGGAGTCACCAACTTAGAGTATAACCAGCTCCCAAATACTATGAGGTTAGTGTTTTTTTTTCCTTTGTCATATGAGAAATCTAAGGATCAAAGAGGTTAATGATTGGCTCAAGGTGACATGACAATTTGATGTCTATCTGTTCCAAAACCCATGTTTTTACCTCTGGATATTCCAAGGGAAACGACTCGTACAGTACTTTACACGGTAGAATTTCTTCCCACATGACACTGTCCTAGGATACTGACCATGTTTCTAAAAATAACTCCTTTAATCACACAGGCATCCATCTGGTCTTTCTCCAGTCATTCCAAAGTCATTGTTTCCTGTGCTCAGCACCATATATCTAAAAGCCACTGCTGCTGCTTTTTTCTGCAACCAGAGATTTGAGATAGAATATTTTTCAAACCAAATCTACTGCTTTGAGTGATTGCTCTGAAATCTCTATTCCCCATGAAATGATGCCAGCCTTGAAAAACAGTAATAACTTACATGTGCATTGTAAACTAGAAAAGGCTACTAAATTCATGATCTTTTCACTGATCACAACAGAGGTCAGAGGTGGGCAGGGTAAATATTATTCTCATGCAATGAGAAATATTGAATTTCAGATATAAGATATAAGACTTGTCCAAGGTCACGGAGATGCGATATGACATCACTGAATTCCAAATCCAGTGCTCTTTCTGTTGTTCCCAAACCTCTCCTATAGATGGCCCATGCCTGTCTGAAATCCTATATAGAAAGAAACTAAATAGATAATGTTCAAAGAAAAGACAGAGAGAGAATACCGTAATACAATCATACACTAATGGGCTTTGTTTGAAATCGAGTTTCCAATGTCTAACTCCCATCCCTTGGTAACTGCCCAGTTCACTCAGGCCCCATATGATTAAGGGGAAACTAATCCCAAGTCTGGCTTCAGGGGTAGAACATTAATTGGCATAATTGAAACACGTGATTAGACTTCTTGATTAGGCAGTGGCATATGACCTAATTCAGGCCAATAAGGCTGGAGAGGATGTTTGCTGGAGGCTCATGGGGGAAAAAAATCATACTCTCTTCTTCTGGAGAGTGTATGTTACAGATGTGAAGCCTGAAACCACTGCAGCCATTTTGACACCATGAAAGGTAGCTCTTTTTGATGACTGTGTTAAACCACAGAATCAAACAAATCTTGAACTCTACCCCACATATGATCTATCTATCTATCTACCTATCTATCTTGTGTATATTTATCTATCCATCCATCCTTGCTCTAAAAAAGATCTAAGGCTGGCATAGGGTTATAAGATCCAACAAATTCCCTTTATTTTCAAGTCAATTTGAGTTGGGCTTTCCTTAGCAACCAAATGCAGCCTCCTTGATACACACATACATACATTTATACATTCTTGGGTAAAAATAAATTACCCAGGGCTCAGTGGCAGCTGCAATTAAGCTATCCCAATGCCACTGTTCTTGAGCAGAAATAACTAGGGGCTGGACCATTGCCTTCTTTCACTTTTCAGATTGACAGCTGGGAGCAATTTGCCAGTCCTCACTCAAGCAGCCTTTCCTTTGGTAATTTCTGATGGCACTAAACTAAAAGATATTTTCACCCAAGCAAGGTTAATTAGCAAACTTAACATCTTCATTAAGAGATTTTTAGTCCAGCAAGGTGACATGTGGAGCTAAAGGGATCTGGGAATCAGGTATGATATTCTGACAGCTAATGACAAGAAGACTTATGGCTGGTAGCTGAGGTCATGGAGTGATTAACTACAGTTGATAGTATCTAAGAACTAATGAGATGGTATATGGAGGGAAACACTTGATAAAGTGTACAGCACTGAACAAATGCAGAGTGGTGCTTTTAAGGAGAAATTTAAGCATTGTTATCACTGTCAGTTCCTACAATAATAGGGTGTAAATAACCAGTCGATGCATTTTTCATCTTGATTTACAAAGAACCTTAATGGGGTCAGACACAAATGTTTAGGCACAAGTCCATGATCAAATCGTTATGCAACGTTATTTAGGGATCAAATCACTTAAGACTGCATTTCCCGATTGGTGCAGCCGCTATAGAAGGCAGTGGGGAGGTTCCTCAAAAAATTACGAATAGAATTACTGTATGACCCAGCAATCCCTCTCCTGGGTATCTACCCAAAAAAATCTGAAAACATTTATACATAAAGACACGTGTGCTCCAATGTTCATTGCAGCTTTACTTACAGTGTCCAGGACATGGAAACAACCAAAATGTCCTTCGATAGATGAATGGATAAAGAAGTTGTGATATATATACACAATGGATACTATTCAGCGGTAAGGAAAGATGAAATAGGACTATTTGTGACAACATGGATGGATCTTGAGATTATAATACTAAGTGAAATAAGTCAGACAGAAAAAGCAGAGAACCACATGATTTCACTGATATGTAGTATATGAACCAAAAACAACAAAAGAACAAGAAAAACAAATGAGAAACAAGAACTCATAGACACAGACAATAGTCTAGTGGTTACCAGAAGGTAAAGGGGGTGGAGGGGTGGTAGATGAGGGTAAGGGGGATCAAATAGATGGTGATGGAAGGAGAACTGACCCTGGGTGGTGAACACACAATGTGATGTATAAATGATGTATTACAGAATTGTACACCTGAAATCTATGTAACTTTACTAACAATTGTCACCCTGATAAACTTTAATTAAAAAAATAAAAGACTGCATTTCCCCAAGTGTATTCTACTGAGGAGTAATCGCAAGAAAAAGGATTTTATGGGCAATAAAGTTTGGGAAATGCTCCATTGTTTTCTCTGCCTAGAATCTCTTTTTTTCTTTTGATAACAGTGTCCTATCACCATTCCTCACTCCCAGTTCATGTGGTTTATGGGGTATTAACCTCACTTTCCAGTACTGCGGTGGAAACAGGGCATAAGCTAGCCAGTTGTCACATTGCATTTTCCTGAACTTAGTAATTCATTAAGAAATGGGCAAATGACCTCAGTCAGTTCAATGAGAGTCAGCTCTGGGACTTGTGCTGAACTACTGGAAGAGTTACGCTCTTTTCACTGGTGTTGTTAACCAGATAAACAGTGAACCTGGGCCACTAGTGGCCATTTGCTACCCTTGAGGAGAGTTTGGCTGAGGATAAAGCTAATTCAGAAACAAACAGAACTGAGAGATGATGCCAGATCCCTAGTGAGGTTTTTTCAGCATCTGGACCCAGCTGGGCTGAAGTCCCTAACTTTTCAGTTACATGAGCTTTTCATTTAGGTTCTTTTCTTTTATCACAAAGGCCCAGCTTGGTCACCGTGCACATAGTAGGCTCCTGGGAAATATCTATTTTAATGTCCATTGAATGAGCAGGGCAGCTGCTCTGAAATTCTCCTTGAAAACTCATGCATCAGATTCTATCTTGCATTTGGTCATTCGGAGTTTATTTTGACCAACTTCGTCAACAAATGACTGACATCTGACCTTCTTGTCAGCACCCAATAAATGTTAGCCATTGTAATTTTAATTTTAAAAGTCTTTTGGTCTTCTTGACCAGGCTGAAATCACCCCAAAAAGATGCTTTGTTACTTGGCACCTTTTCCATTTTGTTCAAATAAATATCTCCTCCAACAATTGTCCTAAACCAGCCCAAGTCTCAGGACAGAGCAATCATTTCCACACCTTACAACCCTGAAGGCTGTTTCACCCTCCACATAAACACATTATTTACACTTTGGGGTTTCGTTATCCTGTATTTCACTTACCCGACATGGGAAAAAGACTTAATTCACAAAATACTTAGTGCTATTCCCTTGAGTAGGCACACACACTTCTCAAAGCCAGAGGTCACTTCACCTACCATGCTCTCTTTCATGTTGACCTTTCCTCACTTCTTTTATGAGGATTCCTAACCAGCCAAAAGCATTGGTATGTGTGAGATGGACCAAGTTTTATGGAGAGTTTGGGGCTTGAGGTGCAGGGCGTGGGAGGGAAAGCACAGATCTAGTCGTCAGCATATTCATCATCCTGTCTTCAGATCAGAAGGTACAGATCCTTGAGCAGAGACGCTCAAGACTGGAAGCAGAGCTTGTGGATGAAGCAAAACTTTGCAATTATTTATCAAGGAAGGGTAAGGATAAAAAGAGCCATCCTTATTTCTCCTAACAGTGTTATTATACATTAGATGGGTACCTCCTGTATGATAACCATTTGAATAGAGGCTCAAGCCTCTATTGAACATAGATATACACACATAGATCAAAACAAGAAAAAATTCAGTGTATCTCCTGTGCAATAACGCAGGGCTAAGCTAGGTCATTCAAAGTGGGGTTTGCAGGGTCAAAACCTCGAAAGCAGTGAGCTGGTGTCTAGTTCAGGACTTCATCCAAGAGGCCGAGTCATGTTTCGAGATCTGGAAGTTCACTAGCAATTGCCCCAAGCCACATGAAGAAGGTGTCCCAGACCAAACTGAACACAGAGCCAAGGGCCAGTGCCCAGAGTGACTGGCCAATCTGATGACTGAAGCCCCCAAGCAGGACATACTGGTTCTTGCCTTGAATCATCTCAAAGGCACTCCTGATACCTAACACAATGAGACATAGACAACGGTAATGCAAGGATAATTAAACACCATAATAATTTTGTGGAAGGACTGGGAGGAGGGCAGCAGGCTCTGAACTCTCCCTCCCTGGGGATGCTGTGGTCATGATTTAGGCATTCCCCAGCTGAGACCTGCAGAGGATAAAGGCTAAAACTTCATTCCCTTTCTAAATTGTCTCATCACTTTCACCTAATGTGCTAGACAGAATACTTTACAGAGTCTCTGGTCTTCTTAAGAGCTTTAAGAAATGAGTAAATGGAATAAAGTATTCTCATTTTCTAAAAGTCATTGAATTAAACAGGAGAAAGCTTATACATGGCAGGTGAATACATATCTGTAAAAGGCTGACAATAAAATAATCACTGAATGCTTACTCAGAGGGTAGTGATTTGCCCGCCCATCTTATGCAGGGAAACTGCTGTGGACATAATAGACCCACTACCGGTATAATACATTCCCCACTTGGTGGCAATAGCATGGCCTACGAGACTGGAGCAAGCTAATAATCCCATTCATTCCTCTCCCTTCAATTCTCTCAGATGCTTATTGACATTTTGTTTTGTATTCAAAGCTGCTGCTGCAGCTGCTGCCTCAGCGAGCATTGCTTCCTTAGCAACGTGGCCTTCCTTACATGCAAAGGGAGCTAAACAGACCACTCCTTGACCCATAGTCATGTCTCCACTGCCTATTGATGTAATAATGGGTCATTGGTTGGTGGCAATGGCAACAAGATGAAATTCGCTACTGTCTGGGGCTCAGGAACTCTGCCAGGGAGCCCAGGGACCTCTCCATTCAGCATGAGCTCTTCCCCTTATCACTGCTACACTGGGTGCAACTGCTCACCAGGACTATTCCCTAGCCTTCTCTGGGCGAAACACAACTCCTGGCTCATTGATTTGAGTCTACAGAAGAGCTCTTAGAAGAAATCTGTTCCCATTCCCCAATTTTCTGAAGAGAAAGTGGAGGCTCAGAATAGGAAAGTTCTATGGCTGAACTCAGGTAGGTGGAGGCTGAGTCTCCTTCTCATCCACCTTTCTTATCACTAATAACACTAGGAATAGCCACTGATATTGAGCAACAATATGTGCTGGACACAGTGTATATTATTTCCAATCATCACCACAATTCTTCAGTTAGGCATTATTATCCCCTTTTACAGGTTGGAATGCTGAGTCTCAGAGAACTTGAGTGATTTTCCAAATACCAAATCACTAATAAATAGTTGAGCTTGGATACAAACCCAGGTCTGTCCAACTCCAGAGTCTGTGCTCCTTCCCACCATGACGTCAGCAGCATATGGAGCAATTCTAGCTCCCACCACTCTCAGGCTCCAAAGGATGCCTCCTCAACATGCAGTCTGGCCGTAACTATTACATCCTCATCTCAGGGCTTCAGGAGAAGCTTGGTCTCCCAGAAAGTCTGCAGGCACCACCATGGAATCAGGATGTTTCAGTCATTTGTCTGCACATGCCCTACTATAGCACAGCCAAGTCTCTGGAATTCCAACGTCAGTCTGAACCTGTACTTTAATCTTTAAGAACAATCCTTTGCTCTGCAAGAGTAACTTTCTTAGACTTCCTGAAAGTAACCCTTAAATTTACAGTCTGGCAATGATCCTGATTCACTCTCATGTTGACCTTGACAAGTTATGTGTATAAGCCCTCTGAGCTGCTGTTTGTTTGAGTGTAAAACAGGCTACTAACAACTTGAGAAGAATGTTATGAAGACAAAATCATGTAAATGTCCCAATACAGGGCCTAATATTCAGTAGGTCCTCAAGAAATGATCATTTCCTTTCCTTTCCCTTACTTCTTTCCTTTCTCTCTCTCCCTCCCTCAGTCACCGTGGCCACTTGTCCTGACTGGTCTATCTATTTTGATGCTCCTGCTATCACCAAAGTTTCCTGGCATCCTGCATTATACTGCCTTTTCCTTCTGTATGATACAAAAGGACTCTAGAGGGAAACGGACTAGTGGTGGACCTCTTGGCCTGGGAAACTTAGATAGGGGAGGCCTGAGAAGAGGGGAAATATTGAGATGGCAGAATCAAGAACTGCTAGTGAGAGAAAGACGACATATTTAATAGAGACTGTTAACGTTCACTGAATCTGATACAAGTCTCATTCCAGGCAGATGGAAGTATCATTCTTCTCCATTTCCCTTGTAACTGCAGCCGAGTGGAGCCACATTCTGGCCTGTGGTTTGTGGGCAGTAGTGATGTGAATCACTTCTGAGCCAGAGCATTTAGTTGCTGGTGCAAGGTCCTCCAGCTTTGGTCCTGCCTGCCAAGGTGAACTCTGAAGTATTATGTTGAGATGGGACATCAGAACATGCTATAGAGTGACTACATGGAGCACAGCACATCGTGCTCCACAGTAGAGACATAACGTGAACCACAGAAATGTTATCTTAAGCTACTGAGAGTTTGGGCGTGTCTGTTCCCCCAGCGTAACCTACAGCATACAGCAGTCCAAACCTTGCCTTTCAAGCCATAGCCCCTTGGAAAGGGAGTTTTGGCCCTAGGAGCAAGTCATTACCCCTACAGTGTTTTGGGGGAAAGAGCACTAGATCGAGAGACAAGAAGCATGTGGAATGAGTTTTAGCCCTAGCTCACCTACCATCGAACGATGAGACCTTAGGTTATTCATAAACTCCACGTCCTCACTTTTCTCATCTCTAAAATAAGAGTTAGCGTACACCAAAACGTGGCACCCATAGCATCACTTTAGATCCTTGCTACTCAAAGACTGGTCCAAGAACCAGGTGCACCAGGATCACTGAGATTATGTTAGAAGCGCAAGTTCCTGGGTCCCACCCAGACCTACTGAATCCAATTCTACATTTGTAACAAGGTTCCCAGATGATTTCCATGAACATTAAAGTTAGGAGACATATTGATTTAGATCATAGTAGGACTCAGCAATAAATGGCCTGTAATCACAGAGTGAGGAAGTTATTCCTTTTCCACTTGTCATTTAATCTTCCTGATTACTTCATGGAGAAAGTCTCTGTTTGATGCCAATGTCTTTAATACCCCTCTAAAAGTTGCTAATTTTCTTTTTTATGAGGAGAAAGCAAGCCTCGTGTTCCTGCACAGGCAATAGTATTTAGCTTGATTATAATAGTACTGTCTTATTTTCATGTGTTTATTTAAATGATTCTCTTGTCTCTATGATAACAGATACCAGTTTTCTATTTAAAGTAGTGTTACAAACCTCTTTAAAACAAGTTGCTTTAAATAAAAAAGTGAATGGATTTAAAGAAAACACATAATAAATGCAAAGAAGTGTTTGCTTTAATGTTTCCTTCCATGTCAGGGCATTTCATTGGTCTGACACCCCTGAATTCTCTCCACACCTTCATCATTAAGCGACTTTATTCTCTCTGCATGGGGTGGGAGTGGGGAGAGTGCTATATCTCATTGCAAACTGGGGCAGAATAAAATGAACATGCTCAGGTCAGCATCCCATTTCTTCCTCTTGGAATTTAATAAATACCTAGAGAATAATCACTCACAGGTCATTAGCTTATAAATTCCCAGTCCTATTGGTAGGATCCCAGCAGCAGGTTATTTATTCAATATATCTTTATTGTGAGCCTATAATATGCTGAGATCTTGTTCTGCGTCTTCTCTTCTCTTCTGCTGCCCAGAAACACCTCTCCCTTTGGAGGGCTCTAGACCAGCCTCTGGCCAGGCTGTTTCTCAGCTTCTGAATCTGCTCAGAGGCAAAAGTCAAGGGTATTAATGAGCTTGGGATCCTTCTAGAAGAAATCATCAAGTGCTCATCATCATGAATCATAAGACAAAAACAGGTAATTATTTTTAAGGCATCTGGCCTAACCATAATCTATCCAAGCAGGTCAATCATAAGGATTTTAGTGACTACACTGCTAAAGGCACAGACTTTTGGCAAAGGCCTTAAGTAAGAAGGCATTGTCCCTTCCTTGGAGATTTATAATATTTGTATCTGGGTCCCTGCATGTGCTTTTGTCAGTTCTCCACCACTCAACTAAACTGGTGCCCCTTCTTATATTGCTCTATTTTGTTTTCTCACGGTTCGTCTCTCCAGTTCTTTGTTTACTTGTTTAGGGTCTGAATCACTTTACTATTCTGTAAGCTCCAGGAGAGCAGGAACCATTTCTGTATTGTTCATGGCTGTATGGCAAGTGTCAAGAATATGGTGAATAAATTAATCAAAACTCCCATATTCCAATTGTTGGAACAAGAAAACTGGAATGTGTATTTTACAGATCTAACTCGCAGTCATTCTGTCATATTATTGCTTAACCCTGAAACCGAGATATGCATCAATTGTTTCTCCTGTATGTGGTTCTAAATGCTCAACTACATTTTTATCTACTCCATTTTTCTTCATTGGTTCAATAATCCTCTACCAATAGCTGGAAAGTGTCTGCAGTGGCTTACACAGGTAACAGTCAACAGGCAAAAGATAAGAGCTTATAATAAAGGAGTAGGACCCAAGGGAAACCTCATCAAGAAATTATTGTTAAGGTGTAACTTTCTATTGTAATCTATGCAAGACCTGTTCCCCAAGCTCCCCTTTCTGCCTTTTGCTGGGTAAATTTGACTTGAGCTTTCAAAACTAATTTGAAAAAATTATTTAGAGTCCCAGAGCAATTTCGGTGAAACTGTCCAAAATTTTCTGAAATTTATTCTTATCCAAGTAACTGCTTATAAAGATACCATATTTTAGGCAAAATTAAATTATTTCATGCTTATTCTTCCATTTCTCATGTTTTCTCATGACAATGCAGAGGCGGTTAGGAGCAAGAGGTAGCATTTTACCTAGTCTGGACAATATTTTTTTCATGATATATATAGAAGCATTTGGTGCCTTCTGGTTTTTTGGTTTCCTGAAATATAAAGACATCTCAATTGACACTTTCTAAAGAACATTAAAATGTAGTAAACCAGAAAACTGGACTGGACTCTGCTTTAGGGTAGGGGAAGCTCCTGAGGAGTTTCTGGTTTGTATATGGATTTCACTGGGTTTATCGGCAGTGGGTTGGAGACTCATTTCACCATTCAAGGTACTGAGGAGTAGCCAGGAATTGCTATTGTATGCTAAATACTTTTCTTTGAAATCAAACCCGTTTTGAATATCCAACCCAAATCAATTTTACCTAGCAGAGGCAGAAAAGTCTAAACCCTGCTATCCTGAAATACAGGGACAACTTATCTCAGATATTAAAATTCATAACCACTGTGATTGTGGCTGGTGCTGTTCTAACTGAAAAGCCAGGAGGAAAAATGAGATTTAATCCAGAAACCCATCACAGAAGAGAGTGAAAATGAAAACATACAGCACTCAAAACACTATACCCCTTGAACTACATGCACACACGTAGACTTACAGAACTACACTGACATTTTAGTGGCTGCCCATTCTGTGACAAATCTCATCTTCTCATCCTTTCATGCTTATAATGCACCTGGTCTAGAATAAATGTAGAGTTTTCTTTAGGCCATAATTAACAGCTTACATTTGTTTACTCTTTACCTTTCACAGTGTGGTTTCTCATACATTATTTCATTTGAACATTACCACTATTTCATGGAGAAGGCTGATAGACAGTCTTCTCCCATTTTAAAAATGAGACTGAAAGTTTGAGAGATTTACCAAACGTCATACAGTAAGTAACTGGCAGAGCCTGCACCAAGACTCCAAATTTCTGATTCTTTAACTCTATGCTTTTCCTGCAATGTTTCACAGCTTCTTGGCCTGAAATGTCTTGCAGGACTATCATAGGCTTAAATTATTGGGATGTGCCAAGACTTTAGACTTGGAAGCTAATCCAAGGCAGTAAGGAGCTTGAGCTAAGTACCATGTTTCCCATAAAATAAGACCTAACCAGAAAATAAGAAGCCTGAGCAGGATTTTTCAGGATGCCATCCCCTGAACATAAGCCCTAATGCATCTTTTGGAGCAAAAATTAATATAAGACCCAGTCTTATTCTTGGGGAAACACGGTAGTCTTATCAAAACTGTCCTGGCACTAATCAGTAATTTTTCTGGGGAGAGACAGTGTCTCTGAGCTAGAACCCACAGCCTAAAGGCAGATTTGAACTGCTTCATCCCAGGAGTGGGGGTCACTCAGCCAGTATTCTCCTCAAACACAAGCCCAGTGAATTTGTTTCCAAGGACAGGGAGTTACATTTATTAGCTCCCATTTTTGTAAGGCCTTGGACAGAAGATGCAAGAAGTCATGTAGGTACTTTCCATCTAAATCAGTCTACTCAATGCACATTAAATAATTCATTCTCTGATGAGACCAAACATGCCTAGGTTGGTACCATCTAGTCCTCATCTTTTAAAGATATAACATAGCTCTGGGATACTCATCTTAACAGAAGCAATGAAAAATATAAGTCTTGTGCCTCTCCTGTCTCCACTGAGGCTAGTTATCTGTCTAGCCTGACTTCACAGATTCCTCCTTTCAAGTTTACAAAAGATACCTCCATTCCACAGGCACAAATCATAACCTTCTTATTTTCTGAAATTTATTTTAACAGGCAGGGGAAGAACTCTCATTTACTGAGTTCTCAATATGTGTACAGCACTGGGGTAGGCAATGTCAAGAACATTATCATTTCTAATTATCATAGCAGTCCTGTCATTTTCCAGATGAAAGAACGGCTAGGAGAAGTGAAATAACCCAAGCTCACACAGACTGGAATTCCTCCTGGAGGGTCTTCACATCTCAAATCCACCGTCTTTCCACTTATAAGACGTTGAAAACACAAAGAAAAACTCAGGCTACTTGAGCTTTGAAGGAATAGGGTCTTGTCTTTTTTAGAAGGAGAGAGGAAATCAGTCTTCCCATCCTTTCTTTCCAATAATGCCAAGACCGGGTGGAAGAAATTTGAGAGCAGCAAGGGCCCTTCCAGGAGAGCGGTAAGTGTTCAGAGGGCAGGAAGCCGGTCTGAAGAGACAGCTTTCTTCAATGCCAAGTCCAGCAGAGCCGGGCTGCTGGCAGATGCTTTCTCAACACATGGACACTGCAAAGTCCTGCCTGTTCCTGCTTTCCCAGGACAGAGAATTGTCCATCTCTGGCCCCCTCAGCCTCCGGACAGCCTGACATACTGGAAGTGGCACCCAGAGGCTCAGTGGGCCAAGGAGGAGTTGAGAGTGGCAGACAGCGAATGAGTGAGTGGGTGAGTGAGTGAGTGAGTGAGTGCCTGCGTGCGGGGTCTTCTGGTGAGAAGCTTCGGCTCTGTAATGTGAGGGATTGGGCCGCCCACGTGACTCCTGGAAGGCGGAGACTAGCGAGCTGGAGGGAGGACTGACAGGCCGCAGGGAGGGGTGCGGAGTGTGTGTGTTGAGGGGGGCGATCTGAATAATTGAGGAGCTGTTCAGCAACAGCGGCTGCCTTCTATCTTCCTTTGCCACTAGCACCGCGCATCACAGTGGAAGAGACAGAGCCCGGAGCTTTTACGTCCGGACCGCCAGCCACCAGCCCCGGTAGCCAGTTCATCACCTTCAGCCCTCGGGTGAGTGTAATTCCCTCTTCACCGCAGTCTGTCCTTCTCTGCGCCCCCTGTATTTCATCTGGACCGCCGCAAATGGGACGATCGTCTCTGGTTGAATGAACCAGGAACCGGAGCCACCGGGAGAGAGGAAGCAGGAACATGGCGCGGGGGCAGAGAGCGCCCTCCAGAAAGGGGCCCCTGAAAGAAGGAAGGAAATGGGTAGGGGTCTCTCAGGCTCTGGCCTGGAATGAGGCCAGGACAGCGTCCAGGGTCTGGGGACGCCGGGCTCCGACTCATGGGAGCTGCCAGGCGGGGCTGGGGCAAATGCAGCCTCGGCGCCGCCGGGGAGAGAGGCGGAGGAGGGAGCCACGAGTAGTGTCCGGGCCGCCTGGGTGTCCACAGACGCCGGGCCCCTCCTTCCCTCCTAGCCTTGGCACACACCCGGCTCTCGGTTCTCGGCCTAGGAGAAGGCTTTTCCTGCCGCAGCCCGAGGGGAGGGAGGGGACAACGTCTATCCTTTTACCTGAGAGCAAACTCTTCAAAGGGACTCCAGCTGAGCCCAGTGCCCTAACCAGGCCAGTGCGCTCTGAGGGACATCTGTCCCCAGAGAGAGGTGACACGCCAGCAGCAGAGAGGAGGACGTGATGGGGGACGTGTCCAGGAAAGGTCCCTGGACAGAGAGGGCAGCCCCGGGAAAGGATTCTGGCCCTTACTTATTTACCCCGTCAGAACCTCCTCTCCTCTTCCATTCTAAAGCATAGCAGTTTCCTAGGAATCCAGAGGGCCAGAGTAGGGCAGGGTGGCCTCGCAGGACGCAGCCCCAAACCTCCTTCTCCCTTCTGACCCCCCCCTTTGTGTATTTTATATTGTGATTGAAGAGTAAGACAGAAGTCGCCAAACGACTAGAAGCGAAAGGAAGGGGGAGGTGGAAGGCGGGAGCAGCAGGGCTCTCGCCGGCTCTTGGCACTCCTGACCCCACTACCTGTTCTAAGCTCTGTTCACTGAGGTCTTGAACTGAGAGATGCAAAGGAACGGGCTCTGGGGAAAGGATGCTCGCGGAACTGCGGAGCCAGTCCTGGAGGGAGTTGGCCAGCGACCACAAAATGATAACCCGTCTCCCCCCTTCACGGCCCCCACCCCAGCCTGGGGTAAGGGGTCCGGGAGAACACTAGGGCAGGATAACCCCAAGCAGGAGTCTGGGCCGCCGAGCAAACCGCGGCCATGGTGCTGTCCGCGGTGCTGAAAGTTCTCCGAGGTGGGAAGCTAACCTGCCAGGACACTGGCGGCTCACTGCTTGCCAGCATTTCCCACAAGCAAAAACTGCGTTAGGACCCAGTAAAGCGGGTCAGGTGGAAGAAGCGACGTAGAGAGACTGGTAAAGGTGCTCTTCCTTCCCCCGGACTCCACTTGGAAGGAGCTTCCCCGTACTTCTGGGTAGAGGAGAGAGGCGCGTATCCTGCTTAGCAAACTTCGGGTGGGGACGAGGAAATGTGTGGTGCCTCATTCTGTTTCCTCTGCCTGCACGGTGAATTTTCCGGTGAATCAACACTTGGTAGAGTGTTGGGAAAGCAGTTAGGGGTGCTATTCTAAAAAAACACTTCTGTGGCTTTCGGAAACCAAAGAATTGTGAGGCTACATCACGGAAGAGGCTTCATTAACGTAGAGACTGGGCTTTCTATTCCTGGCTATGGCTTTTTCTCTCTTCAGCACCCTTCTCTCCCCTTTCCCCCACCCTGCACCTTGTTTACATCCTCTAGATAAAAATCTCTAAGCAGCCCTGCATGTTTGTTTCTTTGACTAGTCTTTTATTTTATGGGTCAGATGGGAAAAGAATTAAGCCAATTTGGGGAGACCAAGTTAAGATAATGTTTACTGAACACTTACTATCTTCTGGGTAATGTCTCATTTAAACTTCACAATACCTGCTCACCGTAAGTATCACAGAAAACTGAAGTTAGGTATCTCAAATTCAGAGGTTGGACTCAAATTCAGGTCTGCTTAACTCCAAAGTTCAAGCTATTTATCATTATATGTCATATATAATTACTAAGAGAAGATGCACATACACATATACCTGTTATTACATACAGCTGTCATTGGGAAATATAGCAAGAGAACATCAAAGGAGGAAGAACTGCTTTCTTTTTCACACATACTACTCTCTTCCAACCCTTTCCTCTTTCCACCCACCCATTGTCACTCACTCCCACCATACCAACTGCTTCTGTGCATGCTGCTTGAGATACCATTGTTCACACAACTTGAACTTCAGGATTCCAAGAACAAGTTAGAGGACTGAAACAGCAGACTTTCCTGAAAAAGCAGAAAATCTTCAAGGAATCTGAAGGTCTAGAGCCCACAGGTGTTTTCTTTTCAAAATTGTACTCTTGAATTTTAGGGCACGAATAACCTTAAAGTCATTCAGCACTGTTGTTTCACAAGGAGGAGTATTTGGGGACCAAAAGATGGACATTAATCTAAGTCATGTGACTGAAATGTTAGGATTGGAACCTAACTGAGTTGATTCTGGGACCAATGCCCTTTCCACTACACCCCTGGTGCCTCCAATACTCTTCCATGCTGCCTTCTTTGGTTATCTTTGACAAGAACATCACCACTACTGAACTATATTCAGAAATATACCACAAATAAAAACACCTAAAATACAAGCAGTCCTCTTAGCTACTTTTTCTTCCTATTCTTTCCATTCTGGGTCTCACTGTTCCAGTGTTGTCTGACCCAACATACCTGAGACATCTGACCCATTTTCCTCAATAACAGTTCTCCCTATGACAGCCATTTGTAAATGGGGATGGCAGTGTGTCATTTCTCTGCTTGCCTTTAAGTTGTCTATATTTCCTCTCTGTGATCTATTCCCAACAAAATAATTTTCCAAAATTAATTACCCTAAGCAACTTCCTATGTTCTCATAGGGGCTTGGAAGAAGCCTTAAAAGATGTAGGCAGAAACAGTCATTATAAGTGCTAATATCTATCAAATGCTTACCACATGGCTAGGCACTGTGCTAAGTGCATTCATAACTCATGTCATTGAGTCTTCACAATTCTATCAAATAGATAATTTCATTGGAGATGGTCCTAGAGTTCTAGTCCACTCTAACATACAGAAGAACCTGATGTCCTATTCATTTATTTTTGCTCTGTTTCAGCCCAAATTCAAATTCAATTCAAATAGCACTGTTCTGCTCTTTCTCATAATATTTATCACTGCAGAGTTCCCTGTTTGTTATCCTTACTTAAAGATCACTATATGCCTTTTTACTGCTTGCCAACATTATGATTCGAACCCCCTCTAGAACTAATTAAGATATAACGCATAATTAAATACATAACTTCTGTTGTACCCTCACTGAGTCATTCTGCAAGGATGGCCTTGCTAGGGGTCTCTGGGTCCCATGAACCAGAATCTTAAACCACATAGAATTACTCTATTCAATACTGTAGTCACTAGCCACATGTAGCTAAAAATTCAGTTCCAGAATCACACCAGCCATATGTTAAGTGCTCAACAACCATATATGGCTACTGGCTACCTTATTGGACAGTGCAAATATAGAACATTTCCAGCATTACAGAAAGTCCTATTGAACAATGTTGCTTTAGAAAGTGCTAAAAAATTTTCACAGCAACTGAGAACTTGGAATTGAGGAAAAGGACTTGGGACTGTGCTTTGAAACTTCTGCCAAGAAAGGAGAAAAAGCCACTTGTGCCTAGAACGTCCACAGAAGCCCAAAGATGAGCAAGACAATAAGGCTAGCAAAGAGAGCACATGACTCCTTGAAGGAGCTGGTGAACTCTGGGCTTTGCTTCATATGGATTCCATTTTACCATCGAGTAAAATATTCCATGGTTGGGTCTTGAATTCCAACTTAGAAATAACTTGAAAATTCTTATACACCCATGAATATATATATATCTCACATTTACATATAATAACATGTATATTGGATATGTATGTGCATCTTATCTTAGTAAGTATAGTATGATAAACATGGAAAGAATACTGTACTTGGAGTTAGTAAGGGTGCCACTTACTGCTTGGTGACATTATAAGGCCCTCTATAGCTCCATTTCTTCATTTGTAAAATGTTGATGAGAATTGCCATACCTATCTCAAAGGGCTACTGTGAGACTCAAAGTGTAGGTATATGAAAGTACTTTGTAAGGAGCATGATTGAATCTGTAATGGCTGATAATTTCATTAGGATAGGGTAGGATAGGATAAGATAGGATAGGATAGGATAGTAATAAACAAATAGGGTAGTTTAAACTGAATGCATTTCTGAATATTTCTAATTCCTGTTATAAATGTAATTTGCTTTTGTTGTCATTTTCCACTGAAATGTAGAATGCTAAAGAAAAAGTGTTTTAGTTGTCGAGGTTTCTGGTTGGTTAGGTACAATGAATTGAAATATTGTTTGTGATTTAGTTTATTTGTCCCTGGATATTTGCTTCAAGATAAAACAAAAACAAAAACTAGGAAGTCTGAGTGGCTCTGAAACAGCTTTAACTTTTTTAACTAATAGTTTTAAGTCAATTGTCAATAATTATCTTGTCATGATAATAGGAGTTCAGAGATAACTTAAGAAGTATTATGGGTATTCCTCAGTACGAGTGGGAAAGGGAGATCATTTAAAAGGAATATTTTTACTAACTACTAATTGAAACGAGCTTCTACACATCTCATGAATCAATAAGAATAAAATAATTCTATTTCATGTATTGATTAACCCAAATAAAAGAAACTAATTCCAAAAAAAAATGAATTCTTGCAGTTACAGTAAGGTTTCTGACCTTAAATAAGAGGTTTTCATACCATCCATTCTCTAAGGTAAAATCTGTTGGGATCATGAGTAGAACCTTAAGCACCTAGCTAACATTTACTCCCAAACCTGGCATCTACTGCTTACCCCTGCACCTTGATCTATGGTGTTTATACCTTAAGTAAGAGTGCTTTTATAGATCCCTGACTGGATCAGGAGATGGCACAAATGCAGCCATACCTTCTTTAATGGTTTACCATTTTGATTCTTAAATATTTTTCTCTTACAACACAATGGTTAATACAATGTTCAGGTACTATAGAAAATAAGCCTGCAAAGGAAGCTATTCTGTAAGATAATTCTTAGTTGTATTTATTATGGTTGTTATTCATCCTGAAATCTCAATCAAGTTATTTATTTATTTATTTATTTATTTATTTATTTATTTATTTATTTATTTATTGGTAAAGCACTTAAGAAATCAAGCTGAGTATGGCTAAGGGCTCTAGATTCTATCTCTAGTTCCAGGAGCTCTGGCAGGTTATTTCCTTTCTTAAGGACCTAGTTTGCCTTTGTTAAGCCTTTATTAAGTCTTAACAAAGGCATGGATATTGACTTATAAGACGTTCTGCCAGAAAAATAGCTGAGATATACCCTCAGCCCCTGATGCTGGCTAAGCGTGCCATTGTTAGGCCTTTGTTGCATATGGAATTATATTACTAAAGGGGAAATTAGTGAGATTGTCAACTCTGGCCTCTAGTAGGTCATGCTGGCTTTAATAATAAACACCTTTTGATGGAAATCATGGTTTATTTATTTCATGGGACTTGTTTATCTCTTGGAAGGGCCTAGATTTAGAAGGGGAAAAATATATTACCTCAGAGCTGAAAAGAGTTTAATTTTCACTGTCCTTAGCTTGAGGGATTTTACTGGTTGTATACCACAGGAAATAATGAGAACTGACAATGTAACTTTGAAACTGGTGCTTGCCATCTTTCGCTTAATCGATAAAATAATTGAGGACTATCCTATATTGGCACAGAAATGTCCTGGTTTTTGGGTGACTGGAACTTCTATAGTCTGGCACATGGGTGCTCAACAAATATTTGAACTCAGGCCATCATTCCAGGTCAGTTCATGCCATGTGCTCATCTAGCCAGAGAAATGAGGATTCCCTGTGACATTTTCCTTTATCAAATAAAACAGGAGACAAACACAGAACATCAAATCTTACCCTGGCAACCACTCTAAGCCCTTCTGGGACATAGGCAGTGATGGCCAAGGCAGAATGCTTCTGAGGATTGTATCTTGCTTCCCTCCTCCAGGGAACAAGGAGACACATCAGCCCAAGGGTCTTGCATTTCATAAAAACAGTTCTTAAATGGAGTTGTGTGTTATTTTCCATTTTTACTTTAAAGAGGTACTTGTTACTTCCTTGAGAAAGTATTTGATTGGCCTTCATAACTGTTGTAGGCAATTGCTATTGTTCCTAAATTCAGAAGGAGCTTAACTTAGAGGAAAACACATCTAGTAGTTAGAGGAGACCTGGTGACATCACAGTCTCACAGGTCACAGAATATTATCCTTTTCTAGGGATAATTGTTTTAAGAATTTTAACTGGTGATTACTGACAAAAATGAAAGAAAAAAATAGATCATTCTATCCTAGCAAGTCAGTAAGCAAATGCCTGGAATTGACTGATGCTCCTTTGCCAAAAGCAAAATATTCCAACCCAGTAAACTTTCCTACAAATAGTAAGCCGGTGTCCATGGCCCTGTTCATTTTTTAAAATTGTTTTTCTCTGTTTGTTTTTTAAATAATCAGCAAATTAAAAAAATTGCATCCAGGTGTTTGAACATTCTAATGACAAAATGGTCTTCATAATTAGAAAGACATAACTATTCATTAGAGATTATAGTTATAGTATAATATATTATTGTGCCAACATCTTGTAACAACTACATAACCCCACTCTCTCATTTTACAAACAGAGAAACTGAGGCGGTGAATAGCCACCCAAGTTAATAACAGAGGCAGAAGTGACACTTGAGCCTCTTCTCTATCAATCCACTGCTCTTTGCATCTTTGAACATCATGCACCTTTTTATTAGTCATAAAAACTTACTTAGTCAATGAGTTTAACCTCTTCTACCAACCTTTTACCAGAGCTGCTTAGAGTGGAAAAATGGAGGTTTTTGGATTTCAGATTATTTCCCTTTGCACTCCCAGGTGAAAGAACTACTGGTTAAGGAGAGTCAGTAGGTAAAAATTTCATGGCTGGAACTAGGAGTCAGAAGAAAAAGATTCAAAATCCCAGAACCCTTGCTGTAAGAATTTGGGCAAAGATTAAACTCCTTTTATCTTCATCATCTTCATCTCTAAAACAAGAAATTTGGATTAAGTAGTGTTTCGAGTCCTGTAAACAATAGCATTCTATGACAAGGGCGTGAATAATCCATACTCAACTTCATTAAGCCCAAATAATAAAAAAATCAATCAAGATTCTTAGTTTTGCATTGTTACTTGTTGGAAGCTCTGACATTTCGTGCTAGCATTTCACCCAGTAACAATAAGAATAGTAATGATGCTGGTGATAGCTAATACTTATTTACATTTACTATGACCCTATAATGTTGGAAACATTATTATCCTCATTTTACAGGTGAAAAACCTGGATCACAAAGTAGTAAAATAACCTTCCCAAATTCATACAGCAAACAGTTTGTGCTCTTAACCATCATGCTACACTGCCTCTTTGAAAACCGTGAGTCTCTCAGATAACTGATGTGTGTCATTTATAGGCCAATTAGCCCACAAGCCTGTTTTCTGGGAAATTTCCATTTCATCTATATTTTCTGCCTAAAAAAGCAATGAAGAAGGTGACTAGAAGCTTGGGTCTGTGGTTCTGATGACGCTGTATAGGTATCTGCATTGTCTTCCTACAAGATGGCTCTTATCCTTTTGTAAATGATGCCATTGATCAATTGTTTCAATGGTTCAGTATTGAATGTTGGTGCTTTGCCGGCTACTGAGTGCGATGAGGACCACTGTGCTGTGTTTCCCAAAATGTGTGAACAGCCTGCATTGCCAGAAATGGATGGAGGCTGGTGCAGGATCCAGCACCTTCTAAGGCAACAAAAGTCATTCCTCTACATCTTTACTGTGCAGTGGAGTCTTCTGGCCTCTGCTCTAGCTTTTTTACTCAAAGTGATGATCTAGACAGCTTTTAAGGCCGAGAGGAAGAGCTTCAAGAGTATCACTTCCCGGTGGTGGGCTTGGGTCAAGAGTAAGACTAAAACTTTCAAAATCATGTGTGAAATTTGTTTTCTTCTCATGAAACCTACCTTACCAAATAAGTCACAAATACAGTACACCACAGTACTCATCTATTTCACTGTGGATTTTAATTTGTGCTAAACTGTTGATGGGCTTCTAGCACTTAATATGATATGTCTAATAAGTTGAGAAGGCTAAGATAGCAGCCAAGTATACATATATATACACATACATATGTGTGTGCGTATATGTATATGTATATATTCTTTACCTTTAGTTTCCAGCTTGATCAACTAGCTACATATCCCACCAACACCAAAGGCCATTATGGAATGCATAACTCTACTTCTGCCTCTGGTTTTCTAGCTATTTTTTGGGGCGTGGGATGATCTAGGAGTCAGCTGAGACCTGATTTCCAGTGTCAGCATTGATGGGGTTACGAGACTTGAGCCAGCACCATACAACTTCTTCAAGACTCAGCTTCCTTACCTTTAAAATAGGGGAAATGGAATCTGTCCCTCATATCACAAGAAGGGCAAATGAGATAGCATTTGTTAAAATTCCTTGTAAACCATACATTCTGTACAAATGAAGAAATAAGTTTCCCATCCTTCCAGTCTCTGTCAGTCAAAAATAACTTTTAATTTGTTGATACCTCGTCCTGAACAAGGGTTGACAGTAAATCAATGCCTTTAGGGTTAGAAGACCTTGGACGTAAACTTGCATATCTAGAAAATGGTATTTACAATATGGGAGGCCTTATGGTTTCTTCTAAAATCAATGGCTCCCAATCTGAGGCAGTGCCATCTCACTGAGGGGTATTTTTTATTGTCATAAACACTAGGAGGTGGGTATTTCTACTGGCTTTTGGTGGACTAGGATTAGGAATGCTAAATATCCTGCACTAAGCCAGACACTCCTGCACAATAAATCCGTAACCCACCCAAAATAGCAATAGCACTCCTCCACTGAGAAATATCAGTCGGAGTAATGTGGGGTTCATGGACCCTGATTTCCCAATGGATACACACAGAGAGAATTTACTTTTGGTCTTCTTCCCCAGGTGAAATTTAGCCATACTCATGTGCAGTTTATAGCAGCTCAGAATCATTACTGAACTTCCAATAATTTTATAGAGAAGTAAAATATGGGGTCAGAGATCACTCATTTTCAACTGGCCCTCAGAAGCTTCTACAAGAAGCCCCCTTCAACTTCAGCAGGGTCAAGGAGTCCCAATAGGTTAACATGCCCACAATGCGAGGCCTAGACTAAAGGTTGGCATGGAGAACCCCAAATCAGTGAATCTTGATTCTGAAAACCACCACCTTTGCAGTTCATTGAAGAAACATTGGGTCTCTTTGTGACTCTTATCTTGTGACAAGCATGGGACTAGACAGCACTGGACACAATCCCTGCCCTCAAATCACCAACAATCTGATAGTCAGATGTAAACTCCGTAATTATGCATGCAACATGACATATGCTGAAACATGGTGTGAGGGAGCCTCCAAGGAGAAACCAGGGAACACTTTATCTTCATAGAGAAATTACAATGGAACTGTCCTTTGAATGGTATGTAATATTTTCTCGTGTGGCTATTGTAGAAATGGGAACAGCAAAAGCAAATGCTGGAAGTGTGGATGGAAATGATATATGTGCAAGCTGATGTGATTAGAGACCTGGCTGGTAATGATGAGAGGTCATGTTGGAAGGATTCTGAAAAGACTTGCATGCAGCTGGGTGGATGTATTTATCCAGGCTAGAGTTTATTTTTTGAAAAAGGTTTTTATGAATATTTTTAGGAATATCACTGAATTCAAAGCTGATTCATAGGCAGATAAAAGAATCATGAAGTCTAATCTCACAGCTAGAAGAAACCACAGAAATCATCTCAGTCTTCTCCTTTCCCTGTTTTACAGTTGAAGTAATTAAAACCCAGAGATCTTAAGAGACTTGCCCAAGGTCAGCCAATAAGGTAATGGCAGGACAAGGACTAGGGCCTAGACCAGCCTCTTAGTCACAGTATTTTGCCCTGTTCTGTGCTGTCTTCAGGAATTTTATTCGTCATTTGAGCATAATCCAATGTAACACACAATGTGATGATGAAGTATTTGTGAAGCTCCAAGTTTTCAATTGCTCACTATTAAGATACAGTTCCTTTATTACAACCAGTTGGTCTGTCAGATCCTGGGTCGCTGGTACATGAGGGCATTCTCACCAAAAAACACCAACAGCATACCCAACACACGGACATGACCTTGTTCCCCAGCTTCACACACCTTCCCCTGCCTCCTCTTTTCAAACTGCCAGAGATTACAGAGGCACAACCTGAACAGAAGGCATTCTAATTCCTGGTGGTTCTATAAATAATATGCTGTTCCTGCTTGCGTATAAATGATCACTGCCTCTCCATTTTCTAGATGAGGGAGCCTTCAGAAAGATGAAGCTGCCTTCACACAGAGCACATCAGAGATAGAGTTTCAGACTCCAGAATGCCAGCCCTCCTTTGTAAACAGAGTTGAATTTTTCACCCATCTACACACTCCTAAAAATTTATCCAAACTTATGGTCTTAAATTTCACCTTATAGTCAGGTTAGTCCGTGCACATTTATATTTCCGAGACTGGCTATTTTCCACTTCCAATTTTCTGGCCACCCTTCCCCCACCTCTCATCCAATATACATCCAATAGAGATCATCTAAACTAACCACTCCTTTTACAGGAGTAGAAACTGAGAGTCAGCGAGAGAAAACCACTTGCGAAAGTTTGCTCAGCTAAAAAGTAGCACTATGACTAGATTTTCTGATTCCCAGGTCAGTGCTTTTTCCACCATACCAAGCTGCTACGTCCCAAGGATCGATAACCCAGCATTTTCCCACTCTCCGCCATCTCTGCCCCCCTTTCATTGCACAACTCCATCAGGATGGATGGAAACAACTGATTGCAGTGTGCTCAGAGGTTCACTCCAGGACCTTGTTTAGAATACCCACAACTTGTTACCCCCCATGCTGTATTGGTCCATCTATCACATTACGAAGCTGGTTATAGATAAGTGTAACCCATTTTCTAGTCTAGAGGATACATACGATCAATGCCATCACTCACCTGGAGATCACACAGAAAACAGTGTGCCTGAGAAGAAAGAGTCCATGGCTGCCATCATTTGATAATGGAGCAAAGTTCATCCAAAGTTCACTGTAAGTGGCAGGTTATTAGAGTCAGAATCCCCGGGACCAGATAATTGGGTAACTGGATAAGTTTAAGCAAGACTGGTAATACCCAAGAAAGTGAAAACAGACAATTCTCAAACCATTTCTCCTTCAGGGTCTAGGTGTTTTGCCTGAATTAATCATAATAGTGCATTTAATTTAGTGTGTACAAAGTTTACTGTGATAGATATATTTTTTTAATCAATGGAATTCACATTTTCTGTTTAAGTTCCTTCTGAGGAATACGTTTAAGCCAAAAATAGGTGGTGTTTCAGTAAAGATCATATTGAAAAAAGAAGGAAAAGAGAGGGAAATCCAAAAACTGACTTCTCAGGCAGGGCTTCATAGATTACGTAATTGTCTCGTAGTCTGATCAGGCTTACGAGGTAGAGAACCTCTATTTTACCAGTTCTATCAAAAGTCTTATAGCTCTGCAGAATCAAGCCATGTTCCCCCAATCCTGGGAGGATGCTTTGTTAACCAGATGCTAATATAGTCACATGCAGTGGCGGATGCTTGTGAGTGTCGCCCAGGTTATCCCCTTCCTGGGATCAGGATAGTGAGCAAAGCAAATGAGTGATCAAAGATGACCTGTGAGCACACTCTCAGGATTAATGGAGTTAGACAGTCTCATGAAATGTGCCATCTAGGCAGCAACAGAGACTAGAGAATTCTTCCAAATTCCACCCAAGAACACATTTCAGGTTACAGGAATAGTTGTGCCCTTCAAAGAGAGAGTCTTTTCTCCCCTTTCCTTAGTGTTGGAGAAACTTTAGCAAATTCTTTCGGTGGAAGATAGAGACCTTATCTGGTCTCTATGCAGTGCCTGTTATAATATAAGAATATTCTGTGAGGATATTTTCTCAGACACGTTACAACTTCTTAACTCATAGCCTGTCTCATACTAGTTACAAGCTAGTCTTCTTTAGGGAGTTCTAATAGATGCTCCAGTTTAACCACCAATCACAAATAAACCTCCCTAGTGGTTGAGTTATTTCTGTAAGGGGCAAATCTCGTGTACTTCATGCTGATTCTGCTTATCCCACCTCAGAGGGTACCATGATCTGACTTTGTCTGAGAGCACTGGGGTCTGGTTTGACCTTGTCAGTAATCTCCATGTGTGGACACTGACATTTGAAACTGTATCCATTAGTCACTCTCAATACAGAATACATTCACGGAATGACTATGACTCATCCACAAAACGTGGAAAGAATTAACTCTCAAAAGGATTTTTAAAAATCAGACAATAAAATTGTTTTTCTGAAAGAGGCCAGACAACCATTTTGACTATTTTTATTTTTCCCTTGAGCTGAGTGGTTATCTGGTTCCAAGCAGGCACAAACTATACAGATGGCTTGGGATTCATTTTAAATTCTTTCCTAGTCAGACAGACTTTTGACACACTTTCTGTTCCAGCATCAGAACACAGAGGAAGAAAATATCTGAATGAGGATAAACTGTCGTGCCAGAAATAAATTCCTAATTCAGACAACTGAAATACGCCACTATAGAACTTAACTGTCAAAATAGAAACAAGACTTCTCTGTTTCAGTACTATCTTAGTGACTAGCCTGTGTTCTTCCTTTCTGCCCCAGGTCTGTTACAACTGACAGTTATAAATGAATGCTACGGTGCTATCACAAAGAAGCTGGGGAGAACTGTCAATTAAGCGTTGTGATGTTATCTCTTTACACATGCAATTCCAACATGACAAATTATTGAGTATTCTTCTTAAAGTCAAAGATAATGAGAGAGCTACATCATAATACTTCCGATAATAGTAACAACACCTCACATTTACTCATTTGATCCTATGAAGTAGGGTATTATTATCCCAATTCTACGTGTGAGGATTATTGAATTTAAATGACTTGCCCAAGTTCTCATAGCCAGAGAGGGCTATGGCCAAGATTCAAATGCCGTGACATTCGACACCAAAATCTTTCCCACCTATACTGCCCATTCATAATTTTAAAAATCTCTCTGAAACAGACCAGTCCTAATGTATCTTATATGAGCGCCTGAATAAGAATAACTTTGCAGCTCTACTTTCATGGCCTAATCAGAGGATTAGACTCAGGTGTCCAAAGCCTTGATGTGAGACTCTGGGCACGTCAGACCTTTCCTAGGCCTCGTCACTCCATCTACATAAAGAGAAAAGGAGTGACTCTTTTTTTAATTTAGTTATTCATTCAACAAACATGCTAAAAACTAAAACTACAATGGGAAGAAAAAAACAGACTAAGACCTGTTAATAAAAATAGGAACCACTGTTCAGAATGTTGTTACTAAAATAAAAACAATATCAAGTCCCAGTTGGCTAGAGTATGTGGAGGACTGCATTCAAGACTGGTTGTCTTGGTTTGGTTTTCTTAATTAGTGAAGTGATTTGAACTCTTCTTATGTAATTGTCAAATAAACAAAATTACAGGCCCAACAGACCAATGTATTGCAAGTTACTACTTACAAAAGCAATGGCCTAGATCCTCGAGGTTCCTGTGAATGGTTGCTGGGAGAAAAATTTGCCCTAAACTGTCAGTGATGCACACTACATCTCTAGACTTAAATTAATATTCTAGAATGTGAAAGTACATTTTCATTTGCCTACAGGAACTCATTTCTTTCAGCAAAGGCTGAGCTTGCGTGATTAGCCCCAAAGTAAGAACATAGTGCAGGAAGACTAATAGGCTGTAATGAGAGAACTAAAGGTCGAAGAGCTATTTATTAAACAAAACAGAATGGGGGATTTGAAAGGAAGGAAGTAATTTGAAAGGCCATTTTGTTCAGTTTAAGAGACTTCTAATGTTTAATCTTACTGATGGACTAGAGCATGTTAAGGAAATGTTGAATGAGAGAGAGAAAACAAACAAACAATAAAATAGTGAAAACAAACAAACAAAAAATAAGTCAACAAAAAAAAAGAAAGGGAAAAGAATGTCATTCTTTCTAATGTACTTTCCCTTAACATGGAGAACTGGGGTGGGAGATGCAGGAGCATTTGCTGGGCAGTGAGAAGCGAAATGCTTTTGCTTCCCCCTAATCAAAGCCTTTACCAGTGTCCTGGGCTTGAGGGTAAGACGTACATCTCAGATGGGCGGGAGGGGTGTGGGGGTGGGGGGGAGGGTGAGGGGATTGGAGGGCAGTCGGTGACCACAGGATGGCCACGGGTTTGAAAATTAATCTGGGGAATGTAATTTGGTGGTTACCAGAGGGTAAGGGGGTTGGGGGGGGGGGGATGAGGGTGAGGGGGATCAGGTGTATGGTGATGGAAGGGGAGCTGACTCTGGGTGGTGAACACACAGTGTGATTTATGGATGATGTGATACAGAATTGCACACCTGAAATCTATGTAATTTTACTAACAATTGTCACCCCAATAAATTAAAAAAAAAAGAAAGAAAAAAGAAAAAAAAAAAAAAGACGTACATCTCACACATAAATAAACAGTTGGCTCTTTCTCAGTTCTGAATCACTCCAATATGTCCCCAGTTTTCAGAATTCACTTGCAAGGACCATCATCACGAATCCATTAACTAATGAGCCCAACCTCACCAAGCCTACAGGCCTCATTTATATATAGGAAAATTTAGATTTTTAAGGTGATTTTCTCCTTACCACAAGGAACATCAAGCCTTTCTTAGCATAAAACCAAAACCAAAACAAAACAAAAAAATCAAGGGGGAACCACTGTCATTAGGAAAATGAAATAAATTTGCCAGTGTAATTTCACAGCTCAACTAGTAGGCAGGGCCAATTTGGAGACAAAAAGTAGAATAATATCAGTTGAAAATGAATGGAATATTTAAAATGTAACTGAGGGCTGGACAGCATCACATCACTCAGGGTGGTCCATTTTAGCTTTGCTTCAGATGTTAACGCAGAAGTCGCAGGGTTGGCTTTTTGGTTTTCTTAACAAACCCTAGGGTGATCCTCACCAGAATTTGTTTGGGGCTCAGCTGCTTGGAGTTTTCTAGAGAAGTGTTTCATTATAAGCTCAATAGCTATAGGACAAGTGGAACTCATCTCTCCCGGACCTTGAATAGCAAGCTAAGGAGATTAGGCTTTAAGCCACCGGCAGTGGGAGCCCCAAAGCGTTTAGTGCTATAGACTTGTGACCAGAAGAGTGACACGGAAAGTTTTGGCAACAGTGAGTGCAATAGATGAGAGAGACAGAGAGAGAGGGTGGAACTAGAAAAGTCAAGTAAGGAGATTAAACTGTGGGAAATGTGCAAGAAAAATAGCATTTACTAGCTGTGGAATCAGGGACCATTATTGCTATTTCTTGGCTGGCGTTGAACCATGTCGCCCAAATCTTGTTTGAAATGAACACAGCTCTGAGGACGGGGGAGACAGAGGGCCCCTCTCTTCTTGGCTTCACACCTGACTTCAGGGGCCTTCCTTTCTCTCTGCTGACAGGAGCCACTCTCTACTTGTGGTGATAGGGTTGGTGGGGACAGGCAGGCGCGCAGAGAGGGGAAACCAGATGCACTTGGCATGCCTGGAACAATTCCAAGGACACACCGCGGGGAAGTGGAGCAGAATGATGGATTCAGGTCAGCCCCTCCCCAGCTGTGTGCGCCTCACCTCACGTGGGTCCCTTTGCTTTTCTGGGCCTGAGATGCCTCATCCGTAAGACAGAAAGGCTACCATGGATGATTGTCATGGTTGTTTCCAGCTTGAAAATTTCCAGCAGCATACTATTAATTTAAAGATGCATTTCATGGATCGCATTCAATTCAATTCCAGGATGGACCACTATGCAAAATGCCAAAGCTCCAAAGGCCTTCATTTTTCCACCCTCCATTTCTTGGTTATTTTCCATTACTTTTCTGATGCAGCATTTTTCCCCACTTCCTTCCCCCACCCCACCCCCGCCATTTTCTGGTGACAGCAGGGAAGGGACTGCTTCCAGAAGATAAGAATCTGAGGCATCCATTTATCAACAGGACAAGGAGGAGCCAGAGCCTAGCCAGCCCACTCTTTCCACACTATTTTCTCGTGACCCTCACCCTTGTACCAGCAAGAAGAGGAAGCTGAATTCAGCCTGCCTTCTGACTTACTGTTTTATCACTGCTTTTCCTGCCAGGCTTCAGGCTCCCAAATGTTCTAGGCAACTCTCTCCCTCATGGCCTGCAGGCCAAGCAAGGTAATTGTTGCCATCCCCTTTTCCTAGGAAAAACAATAAGGAGGGAGGTGATTTGCACAAGTCTTGCTGTAGGTTAGTTAACAATAACCACTATGCACGTGCACATGTACACATACTGCCCCAGACTCATCTGCAGCTACCTCTATTTAACCTTGGCCAGCTCAAATCCAGCAGCTCAGCAGAGCCATAGAGACCTCAATTCCAAGGAAAGGATCAGACCCTGAATTAGTCACTTATGTTCTGGTGCCTTGAACTACTATTGCATTTGAGAACCATCAGTTCTTTGCCTTGCTCATCTCAGCTACAGCTGAGCTCTGGTAGGGTCTCCTACACCTCACTATCCTACCTCACCCTCACCCCCACCCCCAGCCCAGGGCTTTCAACTCACTGGTTAATATTTCAAGGACAACTTCAGTTGTCTCAAACGAGAGAGAATCAGGCTGGTATAGAAAGTGAGAATCTATTTCTTTTGGTCCTCAGAGGTTAAGGGGATTAGAGATTTCCTCCTAGCAATTCAGGATTCTGCAACAAGAACCAGATTATTAGGTGGCTAGAAATACTTAAAAAATAAAACACTCAATTCCCAAGAGAAGCCTATGTGGAACCTGAATCTACATAGAGCCCAAAGCTGGAGAGATGAGGCAAGATTTAGTCACCAAAAAGGTGCTATAACAAGTGCAAGTTACTATTAAAATCAGAGGTAGCAGAGATCCACCCCCATCTCCTAGAGAATAACAATAATATCTGTCTTTGAATCTAGTATGTACCAGACCCTTCATATACGTTTACACAAATTAGCACAATAATCCTACTAGGTAGGCTTATTATGCCCTTTTTTTTAAATGAATAAATCAAGGTTCAGAAGAATATAAACTTGGAACAGGTGGAGCAGTGACTCTAACACAGATCTGTGTGACTTCAGTGACGATAGCCTGTTACTTCTGCAAAAGGATAAACTGCTAACATTTAAAGTGAATGAAATCAAACCAAAGCCAATGAACTGGTGGCAGGCCTCCTGGGTCCTGGGACTACAGGCCTCTAACTAGCAGTGTGACCCTGGGCACATCTTTTAGGTTTCACTTTCCTTTTCCATGAAATGAGAGTGTCAGATCCAATTATTTTTTCCAGCTCTAGCTCCTAGGAGTGTGTTTTTTAGTCCCTTCATGCCTCCTCCACAGGGGTCAACAGCTAAAATCTTACCTCAGCACAATAGATCTCTAGCCTCAGGAAGGGCCACTTCAGAGGCTCTGGAAATGACTCAGAAAATAATTTAGTTCTCCAGAGAGAACCTGTAATTTATATGCCTGTGATTACCCACTGGTCAGAGCTGGCTAAGGTAACATTCACTGCTGTTTATTCTGCCAGCATTCCACCCCGCAGCATTCTCTTATGACACCCGTGAGATTTGTGCTCAGTGTTTTGTCACTCACATGTTTAAAGGGGTACTGACTGAACAGTGAAACAGAGAGAAAAGATAACTATTACACACCCACAGACACCTCTTAGTGAACACCCACTGCAAGGACATGGTAACAGTAGATCGGGCTGCAAATATTTATTGACAAGGATTCTTTATTTAATAAAACAAATCACCAGGATTCCTAAAGAGTGGATGTTTACAGTCTGGCAGAGACTGGAGCATGACGGAGAAATGGATACTAAATCCAGTGATAGCTGAATGCAGATCAAAACCAAGCGGGGAGCATGTGTTCTTTAACGTGAACATGCAATATTCTGTTTGCAAAAGTTTGCTTTACAGACAATCTTTAGGAACCAGTATTTGTTAAACTGCCGTGAGTGTATCTTTTGTGTGGGGGGAGGCCCCTTGGTGTGAATCGATACGGAGGGCCTGGGTACACACTGGTGAGGGAGGGAGAAAGGGAAATGGAAGCAAGATGTGAGTGAGCCCCAGTTCTGTTTAGAAAGGCATCGTAATGGTAAATATTGTGTTGGCTTAAAAGAAAAAAAAACTGGAAGGATGTTGCTAGAGGAGAGGATGACATTGATGGATTTCTTTGAGTTAAACAATCAAAATTGCATCTTCATCTAAGTTGTCTAGGATATCAATAGGGCTCCTTTGGTCAGCATGTAAACCATTAAAGGGAACTTGACAAACTAAAACAATATTTCCTGTAGGAAGGCCAGCAAGCAGACAATGCTGGAATAAGCAATATTTCCCAGAAGGAATCAGGAAATCCTATTACTGTCCCTGTGGTTTCCCATGTCCTTACTCACAAATAACAACACATTATCAACAACACCCCATGGATGGCCTTTTAACATTTATACAACTTTTCCACATGACATTTCTTATTTAATCCTCAGCACAACCCTGGAAGGTAAGCAGAGTGGATATACTATGCTCATTTTGTAGGCAAAGAAACTGAGGTTCAGAAAGGTAGAATGCTTTGTCTAAAGATACACAATTTTTCTACCTCAGGTTTCTGACTCCTAGTCCCGTGCTCTCTCCACAGTATCCCAATAGGATCTGAGGCTTGTGGTAGCCCCAAAAATGTCAGTTCAAGCTTATATATTTTGTATGAAGATACACACACAGCAATTGCCCATCCTGGAAAGTTTTTGGATTAATTAACAAATATTTGTTGCAAGAAGTTTGCTAAGTTCTGTATTAACCCTGAAAGACTAAAACATGTGTCATGTCCTCAAGGAGCTGACAGCTGTGGGGTCTAGACTGTAAAGGGACTTAAGGTCACAAAATATTTTATCAGAAGTAGTATTAGAACCAATTGAGGCTCAGAGAATGAAGAAATGAAAGAGTCAGAAGAAAGAAACAGGGACATATTCTTGAAGGCAAGAGTGAGAAAAAGAAGAGTCATAAGACTCAAGAAAGAGTACTAATGCTTAAGGACTTGGATTTGAAGGCCCATGCAGGAGGGATGGTAGATTTACGCCCACTGGAGGAGGGGAATTGGAACTGAGACCCCTTCATAGTTCCAGGGCCCTCAAAGGACCTCACTCGCAGTGAAAGGAGGAACTAGAAAAATCCTACCCATTGGATCAGTGATCATCGAGGAAGCTTGTCCCTGCCCAGTATTCTAATTAGAGGACAAAAAAATGTCTTGCATGAAAATTCAAAATCTCAAGCTTTTCCATGCAAGGGTTTGGAGTCCAGATTTACAACAGTCACATAGTATAAAAATCCCAAGGCTAAGAATTTAACATAAAAATTGAGCCACGGATATCCATGAAGTATCTGGTAGAAGAAAAATGTAAAACAACTCTGGAAAGATACTTCCATGACCCAGGCCACATGTGATAGCCAAGAGAAGACAAACTCCACTGAAGTTAGCTCACAATCAAAAATTATAAAACATATAAGGAAACATTCCCTGTGATTCACAATGAGTAAACACAAAGAACTGGAGGTTAGCATCCCAAACGTGAGATTAATCTGAAGGAGATTATGAAATAAATGAATTTAAAATAATTAGAGAGCTAAAAGAAAGTGGGGAGGGACCACAAAAAAAAGAGCAAGATGTCATGAGAAAAAATAAACTGGTTTGAAAAAGAACCAACTGAACTTTTTGAAAGGGAAAATATGGTCATTGAAATTTACAGTTTAAGCAGGAGATTACACATAGCTACAGAGAGAATTGGTGAATTGAAAGCTAGATTTAAGGCGCTTGCATAGGATGCAGTAGAGAAATATAAAAGAGACGCATATATGAAAACACCATTAAGAGACAGGAGAATGAACTGAGACAAGCATTTATCAAATTTCAGAAAGAGAGCTCAGAGAAAATGTGTAGGCAACAATGTTTGAAAATATAACTTCTGAGAATGTTTCAGAATTTCATAAATATGAGTAGATGTGACTGAGGCAATTTCAATGTATAAGCTAAAATAAAATAAGTAAACAGATTAATTGAATATAATTTTTACTGGAAATTAAAAACACTGTCCAACTACGCTCAGGATTTTCTTCTGTTATTGAGAAGAGCTGTAAATAAATGCTGGGCCACTTTCTGCTCTTGCGTGTTTTCCATGAACAAAACCCTTGGTCTATTATGTGTAGATCATGACGGGCTCTGTAGAGAGGCAGTCCTTGATTTCTCTTGGGGAAGAGGCTCATCTGCCAGTTAAGTGATTTCTTTTGCTTTTAGAACGTAAGTGATATTTTAAACAATGTTTTGAAGGACACAGGCTGTCTTGACTAAAGAAACTTTAATCCCACACCTCCTTTTTTTTTTTTTTTTTTTGGTAAAATTTCTCTCCTTAGTGTTTTCATATGAAATGGGTGACTTAAAGCATTTTCCCAACTAAATTCCCTTTTGAAGCACACTTTACATTAGTTATTAGAGGTGGAGAAAGACAGCACTGGAGGTCTACATTTGCCATATAATTTTCCCTTTTAGGTTCTGAAAACCAAACTTCATCAGAAAGAAAAATCCCTTTTTAATTTTAGGATTCTGTCAGCAAAATAAATGCAATAGTCCTAGACACCACAATAAAATGAACCTAAAAAGAAAAAGAAAAAAAGAAAAGCCATAGACCTAGAGAAGTATATTCAATGCATACATCTAACAAAGGATTAGTATACATCATATATATTTTTAAATTCCTACAGATGTATAAGAAAAAAACAAACAAAACAGTAGAAAACAAGAATTGGTTAGGAGTAAGCAATTCACAGAAAAGGAAACCCATATAGTCAAAAAACAAATGAAAAGACCTACTTAACTAACTGAATAATCAGAAATGCAAATTAAACCCATTGAAGCCATTTCAAACCAGTCATATAAGCAACACTTTCAAAGTCCGATAACAAATCTGCAGAAACAAGAAGTCTTACATGTTGCTGGTGGAAGTATACATTTCTGCAACCACTTTAGAGAGCAATTCAGTGATATCTAGTAAAGGTAAACGTCCCTCCACCTCATACCCCTGCAACTCCAACCACATACATGTAAGGAGACACATACTATTCAAGGACAGACACTGCAGTATTGTTTGTATTTGTGGTGAAAAAAGAAACAACCAAACTGCCAGCATTAGGAGAATAGGAAAATAAATTAGTATATTCATCAATGAAATGTATTATACCTAAGTTAAACAGATTATCTAGACCTAAAAACAGGTAAATCTCAAAAATAAAAATTTGAGTAAAAAGGCTATTTAATACTACTTTTAAACATTTCAAACACATACAAAACAATACTCTATATAGGCACAACTTATGCGGCTAAAAAAAAAAAAGGACATTCCATGGGAATGATGCAGACTGTCTTCATGATAGTGGTTACTCAGGAGGAAGGGGGAAGAGATGACATAGGAGAGCCTAAACTGTTACCTGGCACCTTTAATTTCTTTTCAGAAAGAGAGATCTAAAGCAAAAAATGTTCAACAGGAGTGGCTACGATGTTGCTTTCTATGCTCTGGCATAATCTGAAATATTCCATAATTTAAATTTTTTAATATTTTGTTTTTAGAGGAGACGCACTGTGCCTGATCCCATATCAGAGCAGTGAGATGGCCTTGGTGAGCCTGGGGGCGAGGGCGGTGGGGAGGAGAGAAACGTGTTCCTAACAATTCATGACAGAGAGTGGAGCTCTGGGAGGCAGTTTCATGGAGAAAGATGGGGATAACAAGACCATCAGGCACCCCCGGCCAGGCTCTCGCACAGCGTGACCAACCCAACCTGATTCATGTTTGCTTCTTCAAGGTGAGACCCTAGGCACAGGTGCTTTGTATTGGAAGGAAGCTCTCCCTTCCAGTGACTACTGATCCCAATGGATGACTCAGCCAGGCCAGAGAGGTGGCAAAGACCAGCCGGCCCTTCTCACCTCTGAAATGCCAGTGGACTGGAAGGGTTTGGTTCGACTAGGTTACTATTTATACAATGTGCGAGACTGAAGGCCCACTTAATAAAACCAACCACAGTGTGGCCTCCCAAATTCAAGGGAGAGAGAGAAGTCTGTACGTTGTCAGTTTAAACTATTTGCTTTTTTTCAACCCAGGTATTAGAATTAATATATTTTTTTAATCTATGGCATTTAATTGGAACATAGATTAATCAATACCCCTTTCTTAAGTAATGCAAACTAATGAGTATTCAGAGACTTTTGAAAAACATTTGCCAGTGAAAAAGAAACAAAAAATTACTCTCTGAATGCTACATGTCCCACATAAAAATAATTTAAAAACTGGTGTAACAGGAGGCATGTTAAAGTAATGGATTATAGGTCTTTTTCCTACTTTGTAAATTTTTATGATAGTTAATTATGACTTGTATAGTAACAAAATTTTTAAGGAAAATGGTAGTACAGTCATATTGCATTTCCAAAACCAATTTGTTCTACCGATTGAGAGAAATATATCTTTTCTGGTACCCAGAAGACAATCTTACAATTGCTTAAGAAATCAATTTTAATTTAATAACAATCCACTTCTCTAAAACAGAAAAGGATGTGTTCAATCCTCCCCCTGAACACGTTTAAAAGTTGAACCAATCCTTTGAAACCACTAATATGCAGCTTAAATTAGTCCTTTGTTAGTATCAGTAGTGGCAATTGGTAAGGACAGATTAATAATTTGGTGAGGTACAAGTTTAGAAAGCAGTGTCTGCCGTTTGTGGCTTTTACGAAGCCGACTTTCATGCAGTTGGACTCCTATATAAACCTTCCAAGATGGTCACTCGGCCAGGCAGCTACTAGCATGAAAATCAGCAGCTCAAATCCTTCATCCGAGCAGAGCAGCATGCAGGGAGAACTATTTAGACTAGAACTAAGCACTATTATAACAGGAAGGAATTGCTGCACCTTCTGTTTAAGGTATACAAAAAAGCTTAAACAAGCCATTCTTATACTATAACCTTATATTTACAGCCAACGAAAAAGCCCACTTGCTGAAATCCAACTTTGTAATTCTCCATTCAGAATGACATCGTAAGCAAAACATCATGTTTAACTCTGTCATTTGACATTTTTCATACGAAGTGGGCGTGGATTCTATTTCATTCTCAGCCACACAGTCTTATTACCAAGCTACTCACATCTACCATGGTGATATGAAAATAAAACTGGCTATTTGCCCAGATACCTCAATGTACAAAACACAGCAAGCTAGACGTAGCTTGGGGATTTAGAATTTGAGAATTGTAAATCTGAGAGGACATTTAAGTAGTTAATCCCTCCCACCCCACCCTCTTATTGTCTCAATTTTATTTTCTAAATATCAAATTCCTGCCTGAATTGGACTGTTGCAGTTTCCCACTGGCTTTAACCACAGGACTGGGGTGGTACTGAAATGCCGTAGGGGAGCTCCTGTATTCCAGACATTCTCCTTCTGGCCCCCAGTGGGTAGTACAACCCAATTCCCTTAATAGTCAGCAATGACCAGCCTAGCCAATACAGTAACCCGCTTCCTTTCTTTTTGATTCAAAGGCATGAGTCTTGCCCAAGATTACAAAACTGTTCAGTGAAAAGAGAAGGCTAGGATTCAGGGCTCTTGCCTCTCTATAAATAGAAAATAAACATTTATTGATACTTAACATAAACCCTGCATTTTCTAAGTGAGTTCCATGGAGCATCTCATTTAATCCTTAGAATGATACTTTTAGGGAAGACGCTATTATCACCCATTTTACAAAAGAACAGCTCAAATAGATGTGGAGAGCTCAACTTACAAGGTCACATAGTGGTCAGTGACAGAACTGGGGTTTGAACAGAGGGAGCTGGAGGCCAGAACTCCACTCTGATCCAGTAGGTCAGACTACTTTATTCGGTCCACATCTCCCAACCCAATGATGATTCCACTACGTAGACTAGAAGCAACAGGCTACAGTTCAGTGAGTGTAATGCAGATCTTACCTAAAAAAATCAAAGAAACAGCTTTCTTTGTGGAGTGTCTGTGTCTGTCTATGATGGGGCAAAAATCAATACCTGGTCTGTTTAGATTTTCTAAGGAATGCCTCAATAGGCATCTGGATGCTGCTATTGAAAATCCACATGCAGAAAATAGGCTTATATGGTAATTCACCGTTCACTGTGCTGATGTTGAAAAAGAGAATGAAGGCTTTCCTAGAAGAAGAATCCTGTTCTATCAAACTTTCATGTCACCCTCCAGGACACATGATGCCGAAGTGATTTATTGAAAAGTGTATTGCAATAATAGCTATGACAATTAAAACCCACTGTTACAAGGAGCCCTATATACAATATCCCATTAGGCCTCCCATCAACCCTGCAAAGTAGGCTGATTAACAGTATTTACAGACAGAAAGACCTGAAATCCTGAGAGGCAAAGGTCCTTTGCTTGGGGTTACCCAGAGAAGAAACTGAAGCCAGGTCTGAGGAAATGCAAACCCCATGGACTTCTCAGTTGGGGAGGCCATATTGCCTCCCAGCAGATAGAGCTCGGTCCTTCTACAGGCTGTAAGCTATCCCGAGCCCCATGGGAAATGAGTCACCCAAGTAAGAAATGGGCTGTGATTGCAACAGTTTGTGAATATCATATCTTAGATATATGTTATTAGTTAACGTCTGAAGGTACAAAAAACATAGCATGTCATGTCTGAAAGGCAATATAACTCAGAGTTTTTATTTTACAAATGAAGGAAACTGCTGAAGGAAACTGAGATCCAGGGAGGTAAACTGTCTTATAATTCAACCAACATTTGCAGTGTACCCACTATGAATAGAATTTGGGGCCAGTTTGCACAAGATAGGCACACATTTAGTAAGGGAGATAAAACAAATATTCCAATTATTAAAATAATTAGGCGGACAGTTGTAAGTTTCCATCTTCTAGGAATCTCTTCTAAGCAAATATCAAAAATACGGTCAAAGATTTATATGCAAGCAAGTTCATTGTAGCATTATTTATCATTGTGGAAATTTGACAGAAACCTAAATGTCTAACAATACCAACAATAAATGGATGATTACATCAGTTGTTGCACAACTATATAATGGAACACTGAGCAACCATTCAAATCATATTTCATAAGAATATTTTAATGATCTGACCAGGTGTCCATAATATCATAAGTGAAAATAGCAGAATACAATATTTCATGTACAGAATAAGCATAACGTTGGACCATTTTGCACCAAAATGTTAATAACAGTGGCTAATTTTAGGCAGTGGGATATGGGTGATTACTATTTTCTTCTTTACACTCTGGATTTTCCAAATTGTCTACAATGAGCATTATGAAAGTATAACTTTCCAAATCATCTAAACAAATAAAATATTTTTCAGAGTGCTTGGCAGCCTCTTCAGAGATTACTTTTCACTAGAGCCATCTGAGAGTAACAGAATATAAGCCTGGAAAAGTAGACTGATGCAAATAAACCTCTAAGGGATGAGCTTCATTCTTTTTGCATCAGGGAACTGTTGAAGGTTCCAGAGCAAAAAGGCAACAACCAGGGCGACGCTTTAGGAGCTGTGTGCTTTGGGGACAAGGTTTGGGGGCGGGGCCTGAGAGCAGAGGCCTATTAGGCTGTCCAGGTGGCCAGGGCTGTGGGAAGAAAGGAGGGGAGCCCGGCCAGAGATCTTGCACAGGCCTAGTGAGGGTCATTTGTGGAGCTGCAGGAACAGCGTCCAGTCAGGAGAAGGAAATGATGACCATCAGTGAAGGGGAGGCTTCAACAAGGCCCCTTGGACTCCGTACTGAATAAATGAAACACAGACATAGAGGAGAAAATGTTGAATTAATAAACCCTGACAAAATCCATTTCTCCTCAGCTGAAAAAGCTAGGAGCTGCCGTCTAACGCACGGTTAATTTCGTTCTGGTCCTGCTGAATTGCATTACTGACGTCAGGGCAGTGCAGTGCAACATATAATAAAATCAGTACTCTAGTCACTCCTAGCGGAGCCCAGCAGTCCCCAGACCCAGCATTTCTTGTTTCCCATCTTCTTGGCGCTTGCCTTTTTTTTTTTGTCTTTAGCTCTGAGAGTTGCGGTTTTCCCTAATGACTGACCATCAGAGTCAGACCGAGGAGGGGTTAAAAATACAGAAAGGAACAAGTTACTAGAAGTAATGTACCCCAGACTATTCACAGGGCTCTCTGTAGAGAGTGGAATTCATGGTGATGGATGTTGCTTCTTTTTATGTCCTCATCTTTCTTACAACTTAAAAGTAATGTATATTAATTTGGGAAAGAAAAAGGAGTAATTTTATTTTTATTTTTTACAGTGTATTTATTTTGACATTCAGTATTATTTATATTAATTTCAGGTGTACAGTAGAGTGGTTAGACATTTATATAATTTAAGAAGTGATCCCCCTGACTAGTCTAGTACCCCCCTGGCACTATACATAGTTATCACCATATTATTGACTATAATCCCTGTGCTTCACTTTATATCCCCATGACTATTTTGTAACTAACAATTTGTACTTCTTAATCCCTTCACCTTTTTCACCCTGTCGCCCAACCCCCCTCCCATCTATTACCCCAATAAAAAAAAGAGTAATTTAAAATGTCAAATCACGCAAAAAAAAAAAAAAAATTTAACAGTGCCTTGGGCCTCAGAGCTGTAATGGAGGATTGGTGTCCAAGGTTGGCTCCAGTGCCAGTGTCTGCAAACAAGTCACTTAAACATAGCAGCGGCCACTTCAGACAAACATATTCTTCCTACTGTTCTTCCCCGCACTATGGCTCCTTTTAGGTCCCCAGGGCCTCCTCAAATGCAGTATCCTCTGCTTATCTTCCATCAGACACTTCCATTGTCTTTGAGTATCTCAGGGGGCACTTGGGTTTTAATCTGCCTCTTTCCTTATGGAACAAAAAAAGCTTTGTTCCATTAGAGAATTTTTAGTATTTGGAAGACTTTTCTGTGAGGAGGATGATGGTGATGATGATGATATTGATGTTTTGAACTGAGTGCTTCCTTCCCTTCTCCCTGCAGTAATATATACAGACCCCTATCTCCTCAAATAAAGACATGTGCATTATATAAGTAAATGGCAATAAGTCTTTATGAGCTGCAAAAATAACCAATGTCTCCAGAGAATTGGAGCAGTTTCCTCAGGGGTAAGAACTTTTGGCAGGATTAATTCTTTCAACCAAAATTCACTGACCCCAACAGTGTGCCAGGCAGTGCACTTGGCACTGAGCTGGAGCTGAGGGTGCCAAGATAAACACGGCAGGGCACTTACAGCCCGGCGAAGAAAGAGTATTCAGCTCTCACATTGCAGAATGATAAATGCCAGAATGGAGGCCTCCTGAAGACACATTGGGAGCGCAAGGCAGGGCACCACGTCCTGGAGACTCCCACAAGGCTCCCACAGGAGCTGATGGAACTGGCCCTGAAGAATGGATGTGATTTCCAGAGAGCTGTCAGTGCGCCTGGTGGAGGGGCAGCGCCTACTGGCAAGGCCAGTTCCGTAGGCCAGGTGGTGTGCAGGACAAGGATTTGAAGGGTAATGGAGCTAATGAACCATGTTGAAAAATTTGAACTTCATTTCACAGGACATAAGGAGCCACTGAAAGCTTTCAAGCAAGGAATAACCGGGAAAAACATGTATTTTAGCCATGTGGGAGATGGGCCAGAGGAGGCAGAGAAAGTAGTAGGCTGAAGGGTACAGAAGTTAACCTCAGAGAGGTGGCTTGCAATGGGGGCACTGCCTCCTGAGGGGTGTTCTAGATATTTGTGCGATGTTTTAATTGGGAGGCACACTGGCATTCAGCTGACAGGGGCTAATAATGCTAGGTTTACTGCAAAGGGCAGCATGAGGAAGAGTCCAGAGTCCAGAAATAAACCCTTACATTTATAGACAATTGATTTTGACAATGGTGCCAAGGTAATTAAATGGGGAAAGAACAATCTTTTCAACAAATGGTGCTGAGGCAACTGGGTATCCACATGCAAAAGAATGAAGTTGGACTCATACCATATCATATACAAAAATTAACTCAGAATGGATCAAAGACCTAAATGTCAGCATTAAAACTATAAAACTCTTAAAGAAACCATGTGCGTAAGTCTTCATGACCTTGGATTAGGCAATAGTTTCTTAGGTATGACACCAAAAGCATAAACAGCAAAAGATAAAATAGACGAATTAGACTACATCAAAGCCAAAAACTTTTGTATTGCAAATGATAAAATCAAGAGAGTGACAAGACAGCCCACAGAATGGGAGAAAATATTTGCAAATCATATAACTGATAAGGGTCTAGTATTCAGAATATATTTTGAGTCATATATATGTTTGTGTGTGTACATATATATGTGTGTGTGTATATATATATATGTACATCTTATATATACATATCTCTTACAACTCAACAATTAAAAGACAACCCAATTTTTTTAATTGGCAAAGAATTTGAATAGCTATTTCTCTAAAGAAGATATACAAATGGCCAATAAGCACGTGATGCTCATTAGTTATTGGGGAAATGCAAACCAAAATCACAATGAGTTACTACTTCACACTCACTGGAATGATTATAGTAAAAAAAGAGATGGACAATGAGGATGTAGAGAAATTGGAACCTTCATACGTTGCTGATGAACATAAAGTGCTGCTGCCGCCTCGGAACACAGTCTGGTGGCCCCTCAAAATGTTAACCATAGAGTTGCCATATGACCCAGCAATTCCACTCCCAGTATATACCCAACAGACTTGAAAACAGTTGTCTGTGCACAAATGTTCACAGCAATATTATTCATGATAGCCAAAAAAAATAATAATCCAAATGGCATCAACTAATAAATGGATAAACAAAATGTGGCCTATCCATGCCATGGAATATTATTCAGCCATAAAAACAAATGAAGTTTTGATACATGATGCAATGTGAATGAACTTGGAAAATTATGATAAGCGAAAGAAGTTAGATATTGAAGTATTGCATTTATATGAAATGTCTAAAATAAGCAAATCAGTAGAGACACAAAAGTAGACAAGCTGGGGGAAGGGGCCATGGGAAGTCATTGTTCACGGGTACGGGTTTCTTTTGAGGGTGATAAAAATGTTGTGAAATCAGATCATTGTGATGGTTGCACAACTCTGAAAATACACTAAAAACCACTGAATTATACACTTTTAAAGGATGAATTTTATGATATGTGAATTGTGACTCAATTTTTAAAATTTACATAGGCTGAATTTTTCAGAAAGGCAATTAAAGTAGAAATCAAAGGAAACTGGTATTAGGTTTAATTTGGAAGTTTTTAGAAAAATCACTTCACCCACAAGTCAAATGGCCAACACCCCACAACTTTATCATTTGTGGCTGTTGAGACCACTGTGATTCTGTGCACAGACGTAAGTTTGAGTACTTCCTTATAATGCGTGTGAGCAGTTATAGTGTTGAAGTGGACTTTTATTATAAATTAATTGCCTTCTAGTTCTTCAGATGAGTGCACTGTACCGATTTTTCTGAAGTAATGTTTGTGGGTTGATTACATTATCCATGAATTTCATGTCACGGTAGGAGTAGGTGTAACGCTCATCACATTTGTAACGTAACGTGCACTATTTAAAAAGGCATTGAGGCTAATAGAATTGAGGACCGTTAACCAATGTTCAGATCAACCCCTCATTACACACATGCCCCCTCACAACCACCGTTCAATTATAGTCCAAGGTCTTCCTCTTTTCCCCTCTGCATGTAAAATCAAAGACAGGTAAAACCACAGCAACCCCAGCTTTCAGCGTTTCCTTAAACTCAAGCCTTCACCCATCGGGCCTCTCTCCCACTGCAATTATAAAGATTTCCTTGCAAAGACCTTAAATCACCTTCCTGTCTTCACTCTTATTCAGACTCCCCACACCTCTGTGAGTTTAGAGAAAGGTGATTTTTGCTGATTGATCTACGTAAGTTTTCTCCTCTGCTCACGTTTAAAAAGTACAGCATGGAGGTGATCGGGGTAACTATTGTTTTTTCTCAAAGGATGCAATCTTCGTGTCACTGTTCAAGACAAGTGCCTCTCCCTAGGATGTCAGGTGGGAGCCTCTTTAATTTCTGAGATCATCGTGCCACATTGGGAACACTTAAATTTCTTCAGCTGAGGCTGAATAGAAAAGCTGTAGAGGAGTAGCCTGGAGAAGCAGAGAGGGGCCTCATCTGGAGTTCAGGCCAGTGGTCAGTATGGACTCAGGATGTGTCATCATTTTCTGTCTCCAAAGCTCCCTTCTTCATGTGTAAGGTGGGGACATAAATGCCTGTACTTCCTGCCTCCCAGACTTCTAATGATTGTATGTGAAAATATTTACAGTTTATAAGTTATGTCTTGTACTTACTCATTCCTCCGTCCTGAGTGCCACCTACATATTTGCCATCAGGCCCTGGCTTGGTGCTGGGGACACTACAGTGCCCGTGACAGACACAAGTCTGCCCTCCTGGAACTCAGACTCAACGGAACACAGACTCTAATGAATAATGACCCAATCAATCCCTTTAGTACATGAACTGCTTAATGTGTCAGAGACATCATTCCATGACAGTGAATGTAAATATACATAATTTAAAGAGCTGCAAGAATCACTCATTTTAGGTATAGTTAACAGTCAGTTTAATCTTATTTTAAGGGGAATTGAAGCTCTTCTCATTATTTTGCTCATATAAACAATGCTACAGTAGACATATATTTTGCAGACATTTCTATATAATTCCTTATCCCAAGTGTTTAGAAATGGAGTTACCAAGTATACACACACACACACACACACACACACACACACACACACACAAATGAATTTAAAAAGTATAGATATAGATATAATTTCTAGAAAACGTTCTAGAAAGTCATACACCAAAATAAATTTCCTCTCTAATGGAAGGTAATGAGTGGTTTTGACTTTCTTTTTTAGATCTAAGTTGTCTGAATTTACTATAGATATATCTGTTTTGTTTATAAGACATGGAAAATATTTTCATGTTCATAAAAGAAAATAAAACCCTCCACTTCAGAGAGTGGAACCTACTCTATCTGGCTTGTTGAGTCGCTGCAGGGGATGGTGAGGAGGGCCGGGAGGAGGGAGAATCGAAGGGGTGGGATCCTGATGACCTGAGGTTGCAGGTTGCTCCAGCCAGGTGGTCTCAGCCCTCACTATGCTTTAGAATCACCTGGGGATCCCTTCAACATCACTGATGCCAGGTTCCCACCTCAGAACAACTAAATATAAATCTCTTGGGAGTGAGACTGAACAGTGTTAATTTTAGAAGCTCCCCAGGTGATTCAAAAGGTTCTAAGTGATTTTAAAAGGCTGAGACCCCTGGGAGTCTAACTTCAAAGACCAAGATCTGGGCGTCATCCACCTGCATTCTGTGCATGGTGCTACAGCCCTCACCAACAATACTAGTTCTAGTCCAGCCTTTAGGGAGAAAGGAATGACTGGACAAGTGAAGGCTGATCCAAATCACCTTCAAGAGCCAGCTGTCCATCAGTGTGAGGAGCCTCCCCTCTGATCACTTTATAGGTGGGCACCCCAGGGAACAGCATGGTGTGACAGAGGGATGACTCTGGGAGATGACTTGGAGACCTGATTGCTTGGGAGTAGAAAGAGCTTCTGTTTAAAAGTACAGTGCTAGAATTCATAGCTAGAAAAATTATAAAATGCCTTCTTATCTCGTTCTCCTTCTTTATTTGTACCACCATGTGAACTTTTCCCCTAAATGAGTCACTAATTCCCTCTAAATTACAACACTAATTTACATCAATGTTCTGGATTTTTCAGTACCATCAGGTTTGCCATACTGGCATAGATTTATCATCATTTGACATCCAAGAAGTCCAGGGTATGTCACAGGGGAATAGGAAGCATCAAGGACACCTGAACACAAATGCTCTTTCTCCCCATTTTTTCAGCATTCTAAAAGAACACTTTCCAGGTCATTGGAAATACTGGCACACTGCTCTCCACCAGGAAACATTAGATTCTGCCTCCTTCTGTCTGGGAGCTGGGTGAGTCTCAGTCTCCAGATAAGACAGCAACAGTATTTTGTGATCAGATGGGCAGGCTACTATCTGACAAAGTAACAGCATTTCTTCTCTTCTAATGCCAAAAAAAGGATTGCCTGGATGCTTTATGGGTGCACCTATATTTGAATTGGGGTTTTCTTTGTTAAACAGAGTTCTGTTTTCTCTGTTCATGCCCATGTCCAATCATTAAAGTGAGATTTCCTATTCACACAAGTCCTAAGTCACCAAAGGAAGGTAGAGGAAGGCAGATCAATTAATTGAATGTTAACAGCTGTTGAAAGGTCACTGGGTACAAGACACAGTGCTTGGCTCACCATGGGTTAATATAAGATTGGTTTATTCAAAATCATGCTTAAGAAAAAGCGACACTCTCCCAAAACATAAATCGTTGTGCGTTTTTTCTTTAATAATAATATTAGCTAATGTGAACCTAATTTTAAGAAGCTTTTTATGGCGGGGGCAGGGGTGATTTCAAGTTAAATAGCAAAGCTTGAGGTAGATATAACTTCAGTACTTTTCAGCAAAGGCTGTTTGATTACGTGGTATATATTTCATTACCAATGATGGAAGAATTGTGGTAAGTAGGGGAGACTAACCAAGAAGAGAGAGACAACAAAAGAATCGTTTGGGATAAGCCATTGAGAATGTTAAGAGAGTCCACCAGTTACCACCAAATTAAGCTGTCCCAGTTTGATCAAACTCTATAAGGCCGTGCCACATCCCCAGCACATGTAGCATGATGTTCTGTCACAGAGTGCTGTTCTACTATTACTGCGTTAATAATAGAGGAAGGGAAAAAGAGACTTCGATAAGGGTGAAGGAAGAAAGATATGCTTTCCGATCCTGTTTGGAAAGAGATGAAGAGCCAGAAGGATTGGGGGCGGGGGGAGGGCATCTCTGATGACCAGAGCATCTGGCTTTACAGCCTGGCATCTTGGCTCGTCCACATTCTGGTTTCAGAGCGTTGGATACCTCCCCCAACTCTCTAACACTCAGCGTCTTCTTCTGTACAGGATAGCACCACCATTCTGATGTGACTTGGGAAGTTATTCAGCACAGACTCTACAGTGTTGTCCAGTAAATTAGCCACTGGCCACATGTGACTATCTAAATTTAATGAATTAAATAAAATTTAAAATGCAGTCCTTCAGTTACACATCAAGTGTTCAGTAGCCACGTGTGGTTATGGCTACTGCGCTGGACAGCAGAAGAGCATTTCATGGTCACAGAAGCTCTGCTGGACAGCTGCTCTAGAGAGTCCACTGCTCTGGAGCTACGGTGCCTGGATTCACAGCCCAGCGGAGCCACTTAGTAGTGTGTCTAACAAATGCTTTAAGTACTCTGTGGCCCAGATCCCTCATCTTTAATTTGGAGGTGGTTAAAAATAACATCTCACTCACAGGGTTGTTGGAAGAACAATATACTTGGGGTGCCGAAAACACATATACACATTTTAAGAGATGTTAACACTTTGGTCAACGTTGCTCAAGCAGCAGTTCGCCATAATCAGAAGTGTCCGAACGCTGATGGTAACCACTTTGAGCACCTCTTGTAATTGCAGAAGTCAAATGTGACTTGTATTCATCTTTTGTTATTGGTATATATTGAGTATTACAATTTTAATACAGTTTTCTTTTCTTAAAATATATATACATTTTTTTTGGAACCCTCTGTAAATAAATCAGTTAAAAGCATGCCTGGTACATAGTAAGCGTCATATAAATGGTACAATTTTTAGGTGAAGATTACTCCAGATGAGATATGGGCAGCATCTTGTACATAGGAGAGGGTGGGCAAATATTTCTACTGCAGATATGCAAAGATAGAAGGCAGAGAGAGAAGGCTCTCTTTTTTAAGCACTATGATTTGCATTTTAGACATATTACCATTTTAACTTCTCAGTTTTTAGCCTCATATCAAGAGATTCTCTTTTTGTCTTTATCTACTTACAACAGAATGAAACCCTGAGTTCAAAATTATAAGGGGACTGTTTCAATCCTGTGATATGCCCCAACGTTATAGTTCACCCCTTTTTATTTGGAGATTTCTCACGACCTGAGTGGAATGAGGGTCCTGGTCAGACTCAAACCACAAGAAGGACTTACATTGTCAGCATCTGCCTATGAAAGGTGGGACCAGTTAAGCATTGTCAATCCCAGGCTACGACTGCAGAGGCTCATTTATTGGGATACCCTTCAGTTGTCAAAATATGAAATGCATTTTGGCCTATGCCTTTCCCATTACACTTGGAACTGGAGAGATTGTACTTCTTACAGATATAGATCCATGAGCTCAAGGATCTCATTGATGCAGAACATAGCAAATGGGCTCTTCTTGGGCTGATTCTAAACATCGGGCATCAGGGACTTCTCTGAAGGAAGCATAAAAGAACAGGTCCAATCTGGACTGGTGTCTTCTGGGGGAAGAGAGAAGGCCAAATGCACCAGGGCAGCAGGTCCACCAGCTTAGCCTGGCAAGGGCACTAAGGGAACTTTGCACTTTCACCCTGAGTTTCAGCTCTCAGAAAGGACAACAGTCTCAGACAGATGATCTCCAAGCCTGGGTCAAGGTGCAAAGATGACCAAACTATCCAGATGGACCTGAACATCTATAAACTATCTGACCTTCTACCTCAAGGAATAGTTACATCTTTATGCATATTTGTCAAACAAAGTTTCCCTTTTTTTTTTCATGTTGAACTAAAGCACATTCAGATAGTGTCCTTTCCCCTTCTAAACCATTCTTTCAGCAAAGACATTCCAGGCAGCATGGCGTAATGGATTCTTGATGCTGCCTCACACTGTCCAATACATGGTCACATCTAAATCTCATTCTGGGATTCCACTTAATAGTAGTCACTATATTAAGGACTGAAAATGAACCAGCAGAAAGGATCTTCTAGAGGATGCGTTATTCCTTTTAAAATGCCATTATACTGGAAAAGAAAAAAAAATCACAATAGCTTATTCCTAAAAGAATGATAAGAGAGCACCGTCAAGCTTGCATATCACACACACACACAACACACACACACACACACACACACACACACACACACCCATGGCTCTCACTGTTATAAAGAGGAAATAAGAGCACTTTGAGAAGGAGAACTTGAACAACTGTGTCGAATGCCTCTCACATATCAAGTGAGGGAGATGAGAGCTGAAATACATTCATTGGATTTAACAACGTGGAAACATTGATGACCTCAGCAAAAGACATTTTGATGGCAAGGAAGATGTGGAAGACAGAATGGCGAGGGCTAATGACTAAGATATGAAGATGTGGAGACAGTGGAGGACAATAGTTACAGCACGGCAATACCTAAAGGGGTGTGGGATTTGTGGAAGGAGGGGTGTTTTCACTTGTTTTGTAAGATGAACCTATTGAGTAAAATTAGAATTCTTAGAACAGTCCATGAAGTTACCAGAATTAGTTGCCTTTCGGGGATGGTCAACATGGAAAGAAAGATAATCAAGCTAAGAGAACCCAAGGTCATAAAACTGAGGTATTTGCTATAGTGGCAGATCTTATCTCCTGAGCAGGGCTGTTGGCCTGAGCTACAGTGGCAACTGAAAGAATCTCATCTCCAGGCTTCTGGTGATTCGAATCTGCTATGGAAGCTTGATTCTGTAACCAAGTTAGAGCTTTCCCTGGGCCTGAAAACTCAATCTCCAAAGTGAAAAGAATGATGAAAACGTCAGCTAGTCTAATTCCATGAGGGGAGCAGATCCTAAAACAGTTTCCCATAGTGGAGACGCATAGAAGCATAAAAACAAAAACCGAGGATATATCTTCCTGGTCAGGAACAGGAGCGTGTTCATTATTCTGGGATCTTCTGTGTTATGTTTTGGTTTTTAATTCAACTTTTTTTCTGATTTTAAAGGAATACATTCTGGTCACAGAAGTGATGAAAATAGAAATCATTCCTAATCCCACCATACATAGATCCATACTTTTAACATTTTGGCATATGAATGAAATTGGATCATATGCTATGTACAATTCTATATCCTTTATTGTTTTAATGTAATATATCCTGAGTAGTTTTCATGTCCATAAATTATTATTTTAGAACAATATTTTAATGTTTGCTTACTATTTTATTCTTTCAATGCCTCATAATTCGTTTAACTCTGTCCCTATTTTTGAACAGTAGGTTGTCTCATATTTTTACCCCTATAAATAATACTGCAATGGATGCCCTTGAGAAAAAAACTTTTTTGCACCTGATTATTTCCACATGATAGTTTTACTTTCCAAAACACATTTATGTCAGTTCACACTCCTACCACCAATGTATGGAAGAATCATTTCTTTGACTCCTCATCAGCAATAAGTATTTCTATTTTTTAACCTTTGCCATGTTAACAAGAGAAAATGTCTCCTTTTATTTGGCATTTCTTTGAATACTTCTGATAATTGACATATTGTTCCCTCTTATTGAATATTTATATTTGCATTAACAATTGCCCCCTTAGGATGCTCTGTGAGGAATACATTCGAACTGAAGAACATGAAATCTGGAAAAATTTTAACACAACATTTTGGAAGCAAACACTTTTCAGTTCAATAGCCTGTAGGTTGGAAATTCATTTGAAAGTCCTCAAATGAAATCTGGCATTCCTCTGTGACTTAGGGCTGTTGGCATTGAAATATGCTTTCCTAGCTTTCAGATTTCCTAATGAAAAGACATGATGATAGTCAGGGAAGGAACTTATCTCCAGAGAGGAAATCTCTGCGCTGTGGGTCCAGCGCACACCCCAAGGGCCTACAGACTCACAGACTCTGTGCAGGTACCATCCTCAAAGTAGACTCAGAAGCTAGAAATGAAGAGTGCACCCACAGGGCAGAGCAGATCTCCATTTTTCAAAAATGTGTTAAATTTCCAGGCTGTCAAAAGTCTGTGAGTTAGGAGGTTTTTACTGCTCTGATTGGGTAAAAGACTGAGGTCTCCCAGGAGCTACATGGACTGTCTACGTCAAAAAGCATAGCTCTCACCTTAACTAAATTTCAGTATTAAAGATCTTAATGTTATAAATAGTGTAGATTTTTAATTGTCTTCCTTTGACTTCATGAATATAAAAGAATACAAAAATATAGAAGATAACTTATTTATAATTAAATATACGTATTTATAGACAATTTAGTTTCCCAAAGGGATCTGTGAAGGCATTCAATGAAAAGAGAGTTTTCTCATTTGTATAATCTGAGACTTGGATCAGATAATTTCTAAGGTTTTGTTCTTTGATTTTATGCACAAACTAATTAGCAAAGAAAGTCATCTTACCCTGCAATAGATGTCTCAAGATAGCAGGGATTGTTATAAACTGCTATTGTAAATGATGTCTTTTATAAAGAAATACTTTATGCCCAGTACTCTTTTTAGCACTATGGAGGAATCTTTATTCTACAAATATTTATTGATTACCTACAGTGTGCCACTGCAGCTCCGGTCACCTTCTTAAATATGGAGTAGCGGGGTGAGCACTGGTGTGGAGGTCAGGAAATCTGCTATTACGTGTTGTGTGGCCTTGGAGAAGTCACTTCAGTGCTCAGACTCCAGAGCTGCTCATCTGAAAGTAGCTTACTGAGTTACTCTACCAAGGGTAGATGTCGTTTTGGTTAAGCTTTTGTTTTAATTAGGGACAAAGTTTTGGAGACAGGGTATGGAGAAAGGCTGAGCCAAGATTTTTTCAGGAAAAGAACGAGAGAAAAGAGAGGAAGTTTGCCACAGAATGTGGAAATATGAAAAGAGATATGTCTAAAGCGAGGTTCTTAGGAGGTGCAGAGGCTGAATAATGACCTCCAAAGATGTCCCCATCCTAATCTCTGGAATTTGTGATATGTTACTTTATATGATATAGGGGGCTTCGCAGAGGTGATTTAAATTAAGGGTCTTAAAAGGGGGAGATTACCCTGGATGAAATGGGTGGGCCTGATGTAATCACAAGGATCATTATAAGAAGGGAAGAGGAGAGGAGAGAAGGTGCTATGCTGCTGGGTTTAAAGACAGAGGAAGGCAGCACAAGTCAAGGAATATAGGTGACTTCTAATTAACAGAAGCTGGAAAAGGCGAGGAACAGGTTGTCCTTAGACCCTCCAGAAGGAACTCAGCCCTGCAGACTCAGAACTATAAGGTAATGAATTTGGGTTGTTTTACACCACTAAGTTTGTGGTCATTTGTTACAACAGCCACAGAGAACTGATACAGGATGGATTTATGTGTGGTGTGGGATAGCATTTCTGTTTTATCAGGAAGGTATCAGTAAAGTCTACTCGCCCTTCAGCACCTTAGGAGTCCACTTGGAGCTTCTCTCTGGGATGTAATGATGTGCCGAGATAGGCTTCCAGCCCAAGTAGGGGAAGGTTGGCTTCTGGAGGCTCAGCAACACCGGATTAATTACATGGGACATGAAGGTGTTCGGTTGGATGAGCTCAGACACAAAATTCCCATGATTTTGTTATTTCAGAATGGCCTCTCTGATCACATTTGGGGTGGGGAGATAAGAATTTTTGTGCGAAAATCCACCTTAGGCATCACCTCTGAATGTACTTTATAAACCTGTGGTGTTGCATTAAAAAGTAAGTCACCATCTTTTTTCAAATGAGAAAATAGAATCCTCAGCAAGCTGTGACTTACTCAAGGTTTCACTGATAGCCTGTGACAAGGCTAAGTACAATAGCTGAGCTCTCCTGAGTCACAGTTGGACGCTCGTTGTATGATGATGCACTGTCACCTGTCACAGTGTTAACTTTGAAAATCGCATGTGTTTTAGAAATGGCCTATGGGTTTACCATATTTCCCAATAACGTTTGCATGCAGTCGAACTCCCAGTAACTGGTATACTGGGGAACTATGTTCTAGCTAACTTTTCTAGCTAACCAAATGTGAACCAGAAAAAAATATTGTTATACGTACTACTCTTCCTATCCAGGGGCTTTCCAAATTTTAATGGTTCGCTATCCTCCCTTGGTACAACCAGCATGGCAAGCAGCTTTTGGTCTATTTTTGTTCATTGCTAAGTCTTTTACTGTATCTCAGCCATCATTTGGGGTATTGGTCACCGTTTCAGTGCCTACACTGACAGGCTGCTTTGTAATTTCAAAACTGCATTCATAAGCATCATTTCATTAAATCCTCATGACAACTCTACAATGTAACTATTAGTACTCCCATCTTTCATATGAGAAAACTATAGCTCAGAGATTTTGAGACTCACCTAAGATCACATGGCAGAGTCAAAGTTCAGCCCTCAGTGTTTTGCTTCAAACCCAATGTCTCTGTAGACATACAAGTAGGCAGTGTGGTTGATTGCCCTGATTTCTCCCAGCCCTAGGATATTCCCATGTATCAGTCAGGGTCCCAGCAGGAAACAGATAACCCATGCAAATCAGGCATTTTGAGGAAAGTCTGATGAAAATAACTATATACGAAGGTGCAGGAAGAGAAATCATGAGGCAAGGGGTATTTCTGAGGGCACCACACTCTGCCTGAAAGGACAAAGGAGAGAAGAGTTATCAGGACTCAGAGGGAGAGGGCTGTGTGGACAGGGCCACCTGGCAGGTGCCACACCTTGTCTTTGGTGGATGGACACAGCCAACCCACAGCAACCCAGCAGAGGGGAGCTGAAGATAAAACCTAGCCTCCCTCTCCTCCAGCCTCCAATCTCCTGTTGGTGCCTCCCACTGATTAATCCAACCAGAGGGGCAGGGAGCCTTGGATGTGTCCCATACCAGTCAGCATCGCAGGACACAGCAAGTAGGCAAGTGAGAGAAGATCTTGAAGGACAAACAGAGGCCGCTGGTACACTTTGAAGCTTCCTGCATCTAAATTCCTGATATCCCATGTCTAATAGTCATTTCTGGCATGGTGTAACAGCTGTCATTGAGGTAAACACATAGTAGCAACTCATTAAATACTTTTGGCAATGGTTCACTTAATACAATTTCTTAGCTCTTCTGCAGTGGCATGGAAAGATTAACTGATTTTCTTCTGTGATTTGCCCCTTCTAGAAGAAGGCTTACCCATTGAAATCTGATTAATGGAGAGTTTTTCCTTTCCCTGGGCTCTGGTTTGTTAACATTACTATATGCACAGTGAATAACATATGATGCCACTCAAAGACCTGCAATCTTGGATCTTGGATCAGTGGGAAAAAAAGAGTGGAAGATAATGTCAGGCTGTGATTTCCTCTCTGAGTGGGGTGCTAGAGGAGAAAGGTTTCTCAGTGCGAAGTAATCAGATGTCTGAAAAAGCTTACCTCACTTCTCCCTCTAAGTAGATGCCAGACATTTCTCTTGAGAGTGTTTTCACAATAATTTCTGCCAAATAAATACACAGATAATATTCTCAACCCCTGGAGTGTTGACAAACAGGGAAGCAGAATGGGAAACATTTTTAAGCAGAAATATTTTTCCAAACGAGATAAAGATCAATTCTGATTTTAAAAAAAGAAAATCCCCTTTAAAAAAAGAAAAAAAAGATTTGTTTGTTTCAAGCAAATGAATTTAAAATGACTTGTTACTGTTTTGTTCTGCTTGGTGTCAGAAGTAGACAAATTTTGGATTTATACTGATTGTTAAAGGAAATCAGTATTTATACCCTTACAGAATTAATTGTAGAAATACAGGAATGAACACAACAGAGTCTTTTTAAGTTTATACCTCAGATATACAGACTTCAGCCCATTCCAGAAAACAAAAAACCAAAAACAACAACAAACAAACAAACAAACAGCCTCAAGAACAAAGCACAATTGCTTTGCCTAGTACATAGCAGGGGCTCATGAGATAAGTTATATAATTGTCACAGCTATTCACATCGTCCTTTATAAGAAAAGTATACAACCTCACCCTTTGCCATATGACTCACCTGCTTTCTGGGGGAGGGGTATACAGCCCACCCCATTAACTTTGGGCTTGGTCATTTGACTTACTTTAGCCAATGGAAAGTCTGTGGAAATGCACTTCCAACCAGAAGTAGAAGAGGCATTGCATGTTTCTACCAGACCCTTGCTCTTGGCCTGTGCCAGGAGAGAACACCATGTGTCAGGTAGGGACTGCTCCTCTAGCCTGAATCCCAGAACAAGAAGACATGTGGAGACTCACAGTCCAGATTGAGGAAAAGATCCGAAGCCAAGCCACAGCCTACACTAGAGTCACAGCAAGAGATAAATGTCATTATTGTGACATACTGAAATTCGAGGTTGTTTGTTACTGCAGCAAAAGCTGATTAATGCATTCAATAGCTTATTAGAAACAGAAAAAGAAACAGCAAGCTTTGAAAAGAAAGCTGGATTGGTATGTCCTCTTTTGCATAGCTACTCAGTTGTCAGAGATTCAAACTCCCCTTTAAAGACCTTCCAAGCAAAACAAGGCCATCTGTGGCCGAGATTCCACATACAATATCAATGGGCTAGCACATTGTTAAGTGATATGGTGGGTGATCAAAAAATACTTGAGGTGATCTGATCTATCAAACACTTAGCAAAGATGTAACTGGGAAGGTTAGTAATCTGAAAATCAGAAATCTTGGTTTTAAAGACAATTGTGTATCTGAGTAAATTTGTCAGGCACCGACATTGTATGATTTAGGAGGCGTATGCACACATGTGCGCAGACACACACATATTCACAGGACAAGACATCTCCCTTACCACTTTTTCATGGCACAAATATGTCAAACTAGAAAAACTGCAACCTGCCCAAGAAGTGCAAATCAGAATGTGATTGATCTAGAAGCTGTAACATGTGAGACACTGCAGTGAAGAAACGGAAGATGTTTAATCTGGGAAAGATAAGACTCCAAGAGATATATTAGTTGCCTTCAAAAAATTAAAGGCTTTTCTCATAAGCAGATTAGCCCTGATCTGTATAGATACAGACAGCAAAACTGGGGACAACAGAAGAAAGTTACCAGGACACAGATCTCAATGCAGTTTGCTGGGGTGTTCTGTTTAGGGTTGGGCAGACCTTCAGGTTCAGACACATCTGACCTGTGTCTGGACAACAGTGCAAATCATCGTGACTGACAGCTGAGCACATCACAGTTGAGGTACAAACACAGAGCCATATCTGGCCAGCATGGAAGGACTAGAAGACAGCAACAGAAGCAAGGGCCTCAGCAGAAACTCTGCCATCAAGAACTCTGGCCAAATGAGCCATAGGCATAAAGGTCAGAGGGAGTCGTGCTTTCGGGGCAGGGTGATGCTTGCAGATGAACATTCCATGTCCTAGCCACCTTTTGGCGTATGCGTCTTGGGCCGAAAAGTCCAGGGTGTAAAAGAATGAAAGGTGGTATAACCTCCAAATGCCCAAGCAAATCTGCTGCGATGCCCCTTTAGGTAACGAAACACAGGAAAGGAGAAAGCCATTCTCTACAAACATGAGAAAGGTCAGCACGAGTTCCTTGCAGTGAAAATACCAGGGCATTCAGTATGCAGCCAGAACAAATTCAGGGGAGTTTCAGCAGAGAAAAGCCATGTGTAAGGGCTGGACAACAGGCCGAAGTCTCTCTGGGAGCTGCCTCAGGAGGTAGAGGTGGTGGGAGAAGGTGTCAACAGCAGGGGACAAAAAGACTGGTCAGGGACCAAAGCAGGGTAATACTAGCTAACAATGCTCCCATGGCACTCTGCTAAAAGCTTCACATGTATTAACTCCTTTGCTCCTTACCACAACCCTGGGAGCTAGAGACCCTTATTATCCCACTTTATAGATGGCAAAACTGAAGCATACAGAGGCTTTGTCCAAGGTCACTTAGCTAGTAAAGGCAGAGCCAGAATTTGAACCCAGGGAACCTGGCTGCTGAATTATGTCCTTAACCAGGAGCCCGGAGCTCAGCCTAGAGGAGGAAAAGCTGTGAGGCTGGTGGGGAGAAGGGTTGGCGTAGGATCCCAGGATACAGGAGCAGGGAGGGGCCTCCGAAAGCTCCTTGAGACCCAGTAGTCACTAGGTGGGGCTCATCAAACCAGGAACCTTTCACTCTAACAGTAACCTGGTTCACCAGGGGACATTGATTAGAAGAATTTACTAAAAATCCTAATTGTCCAACCATGTGAAGGGCTGCTTCTGCCAGCCAATGTTTCCTGCTACACCAGATGTTCCAGCAAAGGCTGGACAATTACTCAAAGGAAATGTTATAAAGGGGTTTCTGTAATCCCTTAGTGTATTTGCAAAACCAGGCAGGAATGATTTTTGGCTGTTTACTGTTTTGTTATCCTTCCTCTCCTCTCCTCCAAAGGCCAACTCCAACCTAATTCGATAATGTTACCTCTTCAGTGAATTTCTAAGCCATCATTATTTTCACCCTTATCCAAACCTGCTTTTACCATCATTATACTTAGAGCCCACTGAACCCTCAAGCACCCCAGCAAACACCACGGTGATGATTCTTCTCCCAGAGGCCTTGTAAGCCTTCCTTAGTTAAACCTGTGAAGTATTTTGAGACACTTGAATTAAAGTGCTAGAGAAAACACAACACACATTTATTGCTCATCTTGGAAAGCAACAGCAATGAGTTTCCAAAACTGTCTTCGATTAACATAAGCTGGGGGTTAATGAATATGGATATTGTCAATAGTCACTTTGAAGCATGTTTGCTTTTGTACACTTTGTTCTCTCCAGTAAATATCCAACCAAGACAGGAAATGTCCCAAGCCCCTATTTGGATCAATAAAGCAAGCACTCAGAAGACTTACATGGAGGGACTAGAGCCAGGAAGGAATTCTCACCACCCTCCACTTTTGTTCTAATTGATTCTCTATGTTTCTATCACAATTTCTAATTGTCTATTAAATAAAAGCCATCGCCTCTCTAACAAGCCTTGTTCATTTCTCAGTGTCCTTGTGACAATTTCTGATGAAGAGCTAATCAGAACAATATCCCAGAGGGTGTCTCCACACAGCACCGCATCCACAGCCACTGCCAGCAGAGGACAGCGGCTGAGGGGCCCAGCTACCTGCTCAGGAAGATAAACAGGAAGGGCCTGTGGGACTTGCGGCCCCATGGGGGAAATGCCAATGTATCGGTCAGGGTTCTCCAAAGAAACAGAATCAATAGGATACATACAGATGTGTATGAGGGGATTTATCACAGAAATTGACTCACGTGTTATGGAGGCCGAGAAGTCCCACTGTTAGCTGTCTGCAAGCTGGAGAACCAGGAAAACTGGTGGCGTCATTCCGTCTGAGTCCATAGGCCTAAGAATCAGGAGGGACCGATGGTGTAAGTTCCAGTCTGACTCCCAAAGTTCAGGACCAGGAATGCCCGTGTCCGAGGAGAAGAGAAGAGGGATGTCTCAGCCCAAGCAGAATCAGTGAATTCACTCTTCTTCCACTTTTTTGTTCTATTCATGCCCTCAACAGATCGGGTAATGCCCCCTATACTGATGAGGGCCATCTCCTTTACTCAGTCTACCAATTCCAACACTAACTTCTTCCAGAGACACACTCAGAAATAATATTTTACCAGCTGTCTGGCATCCCTTAGCCCAGTGAGGTTGACACACAACAATAGACACCACAGACAGTATCTGGTTTTGCACACCTAGCACTTCAGCCACTCCTAGTGGTGTAGGGCAGTAGACCCCAACACTGCCTTGCTAGAATCACCTGGGGGGCTTTAACGTATCCCTAAATCTAGGCCACACCTCAGACCGTTCTTGTTGTCAATAATTAAAACACAGCTTGAAGCAACTCTGTCAAATCTAGGAAGAAATTTAACGAGTAGGGCCATCACACAACCCCTGTGAACCAAACTGACACGTTTCACCTGATTCTTCTAATTAGGTAGTGTTTGCAAAGGCTTTAGAAGCAGACAAGTATTACATTAGGTGCTAAGTAGCATTAATTAATAATGTCGGTAGATTATATGGGCTGGTGTTTATGATAAATGTAAATGTGCTAGGCTTATCAGCACAGGACCGTATTCAGCTGTACTTTACATTTTTCTTTACAGAATTTTATAAAACTTCTAGCATCCAAAGAAAGTAGCTCCATATAATCTTTGCATTTTCTAACGTGACAAAACTTTTGAAATCATCTAATACAATAGCTCTCAACTCTATCAGACTTAGCACCTCTTTTTTGTAATAAATGTTTTGTCACACCCATCTTTAATGTCCTGAAGCAAAATTCATGGACAATCTACGTGTATATAACACATTTCCGTATGTGAACACTCAGGCATGTCCCAGAGCAGTTGGCCGACACAGGCACTATATGAAGAAATCCTGCAAATGGGCCAGTTCCAAATGGCAGGCTGTTATACACATGCTGTGTGGGAGATGCTGTACCAAGGTAGCCCTGCCAGGCAGGGGGGCCTTGGTTCGCGGAAATGGTGAAGATCCAAACTAAAGAAATTATTATCTTCCTTCAATTTGTTCTATAGTTCATTTCTGGAAACTTCAATATGCTTGTATATTAAAACCATCCACCCAAATCCCATGTGTTTGTATGTAAAACAGAGTTAGCTTTTAGGTTCAGACCATCATCACCAGAATTTTCATCTATAAGAATGTCTGATGAGGGGGCCGGCCCGGTGGCTCAGGCGGTTAGAGCTCCGTGCTCCTAACTCCGAAGGCTGCCGGTTCTATTCCCCCATGGGCCAGTGGGCTCTCAACCACAAAGGTTGCCAGTTCAATTCCTCAAGTCCCACAAGGGGTGGTGGGCAGCGCCCCCTGCAACTAAGATTGAACACGGCACCTTGAGCTGAGCTGCCGCTGAGCTCCCGGATGGCTCAGTTGGTTGGAGCGCGTCCTCTCAACCACACGGTTGTGGGTTTGACTCCCGCAAGGGATGGTGGGCTGCGCCCCCTGCAACTAGCAATGGCAACTGGACCTGGAGCTGAGCTGCACACTCCACAACTAAGACTGAAAGGACAACAACTTGACTTGGAAGAAAAAGTCCTGGAAGTACACACTGTTCCCCAATAAAGTCCTGTTCTCCTTCTCCAATAAAATCTTAAACAAAAAAAAAAAAGGAATGTCTGATGAGATATTCCCACCAGTTAGCATCTCTGGGGCCCACCCTCCAAAGGCCAGGATCACTTCCCCATTCCCGAATCTTTGAGAGGGAAAAAAAAAAAAAGATCAAAAAAATTTTCATTTCATCTGAGAGTAAGGTTCCAAAACAATCTCATGGGATGGCACTGCCCCCCTTGAGAGTCGTAGATCTAATTGTACATCCTTATGTAAAAAATGAGGATACTTTGTCCCCAAAGAGTATACCCAAGAATCATATCTTGGCCGAGCCAGGTAAGAAGTCTATCAGAGTTTAGACAGATGAGCACGTTCCATGTGCCAGGAATTTTCTTAAGCTCATTTCAGATGTAACCTAATTTACTTTTCACATCAACCCTCGGCAGACTTTATTATCCCTATTATACAGCTGAAACTGAAGTACAGAGAAGTGAAGTCACTTACAGGAGGCCCCAAAGAAGTCAGTGGCGGTGCCCTGAGTCAGGCCATCCTCTTCAGAACAACTACGTGACACAGTGCAAACTCCAGACGGTCATTTAGGACTGGAGGGGACACAAAGGGGAAATGCAACCCTCCTGTATATGAGTACACAGGCTAGACCAGTTCTCCCAGTGGAATACATGGACCCCCAAACCATGCCTCCAAGTCATGGTTTATTTCCCACTTGGTCTCATCGTCTCCTTTCTTGTGTTTTCTCCTGCAGACATTCATGCCCAGGAGAAAGCTTCTTTGGGTCCCTCTGGACCTTTCCTGAAAGAGAGATCCTTGAGCACTAGATGAGTTCCAGAAGCATCCACTAAAGGCTTCCATAGCCCTCTTCCATCAGTTGACCTTCACCGTAAACTCCCAGGATGAGTGGCTTCCTCGCCTCCCTGGACCCCCGGAGGGTGCAGTGGGGGGCTGCCTGGTATGCCATGCATTCCAGGATCCTACGCACCAAACCAGTGGAGTCCATGCTGGAGGGAACCGGGGCCACCACAGCACATGGCACCAAACTAGCCCAGGTGCTCACCACCGTGGACCTCATCTCACTTGGCGTTGGCAGCTGCGTGGGCACTGGGATGTATGTGGTGTCCGGCCTGGTGGCCAAGGAAATGGCAGGACCTGGAGTCATTGTGTCCTTCATCATTGCAGCTGTTGCATCCATATTATCAGGTAAGTGTCTCAGTGCAGCGGGAAGCCTGTGAAAAGCATGTTTGCTGGCCTGTTCACCCCACAATTCTAGAGTATTTAGTGGTGAGATGTATGAAGTGGCAGAGAAGGGGTCACCATGCTTCCTTTGTGCTTTGACTGCCAGGGAGTTCAGGGCTACATTTTGGACTCAACTGTAGTAGCTTCCCTTTTCATTGGGTTTTCCATACAAGTAATTATTCTGGTGCCCCGTCATCTCCCTGTCTCATTCCCTGCCATGTCCTAATGGCTCTGTTTTTATTATAACTGCCTCTCATTGGACGATAGGTCAATCCTTTTGTAAGGGGGAGAGGGAAGACAGAGCTGCGATATAAATAATAAATAAAGGATAGGCAGAGCAGCAAAACGACAAGGCAGTAAATCTGATACAATTGGGATCTGACGAGCCTCACACTGGCAGTGTTACCCCCAAGCATGAGGAAACAAGCTAGGAAACGTGACGCCACTGTGAGACTCACACAGCACCCTCTGCAGAGCACTTCAAAAGACTGATATTCCACAGAGGTAGCTCAACCAGCACCTTCTCTCACCTTGATAAAGAATCATAAAACTCATTTTTTGTTTTTTTTTTATTTTTAATGAAGTACCGGGACTTACACTTTTATCATCTGTGAAATGGCTGTCCTATTTCCTTTTCCTTTCCCTCCTCTTCTCCTGAGTTGTGATCCACACAGTACCTTCCCAGAATGCCAGAGATAGGTCAATGGCCAACTTGAAAAAGAAAGAGAAGGAAAACTTTCTGCTTCTTGATGGCCGTGATGCAAAAGCATGAGGCAGATCATGTGGTTCAACCCATGAATGGGTGAGTGGTCTTTTTGAATGTTTCGTGAGAAGCAGGAATGCTAACTTATATTGGGAGGTCTGTGTACTAATACTACATACCATCACAAGACAAGTTCTACATTAATATTGTACATCCAGACTAAATAGTCTCCATCCCTGAGGGATGCACAGACTAGGAACATGCAACCAGAAAGTGCACTGGTTTATATTTGACATCTTTTTAATTTGATGAGGAAAATATTTCCAGATGGCTTTTATTTATCTCCTATCGTGGCTTACTTCCCTGTTGGTTTTACAACTATCTCCTGAAGTCATTCTCTAATATGCATAAATGTCCTAATAATTGAGGTTCCTGCAGAACAGAGGATATTTTTTTCTTTATAAATGAAAATAAATTATTTACCTGGATAAATTTCATGGAGAGTTGATATTCTATTAACTCGATTGCAGTCATGTCCAAACATATTTGGGAAAGAAATTATTTGGGAAAAATACCAGATTTTTACCATAAATGTATAGATCTAAAGGCATCGGCATATAGAGAAGACTAGCAATGATAGGACAAAAGGCAGGCATATAATCAGGGGGACCTGCAGAGAGCCTGGGGCAGAAGGCTAAGAGTCCTGCTCAGTGAATGCAGACTGCACAGTCTCCTCTAGATCCATCCTATTATGACCCGGTCCCCCAAACCCCAGTGAGTCCTGCAAATAAATCACCCCCATCTTATCCTTCCCAATGTTATAGTACACTTAGAAACAAGAAGAGGGCCTGGTTGCATTCTGGGAGCCTGCTGTCCTGTCACAGTGCTCATGGGAGCTGTAGAACCTAGACTTCTGCTGCTCAGATCGGCTTCCGATTCAATCAGCCAGTGTTGTGCTGAAGTCTGCTCCCACCAGCTGCCAAGAGCCCTGCGAGCACACTTCTTCCCAACTTCTCATTCAGTGAGGTCATGTTGTTAACTTGAAATCAGTTATGGCGGGAGTATTTACACCAAAGAAATTGCCAAGTGCTACAAACGAGAGTTTGTTTTCAGAGAGTTGGTTGTTAGCTCTGCTGAGGCCCTGGCACTGCCCAGTAACTGGTGCCTTCACCACTGTACCAGCCACCAAAAGAAAAGCCTGCTTATTCCCCCCTCAGGGACTCCCTTCTCCACAAATGGTTACATCCAGAACACTTCTCTACCCTTTATGATGGATTCATCGCCTTGTGGAAGCCACCCAGACTCCCCCAAGAGCCCCAGCCAGAGCCAATATCAAAATAACTTGTGCCAAAGTTAGCATATTTATAGCAGGTTTCTTCAATCAGACCTCTCACTCTATGATGCTTCATCACTGCACTAAGGAAAGCCCCCTCCATTGTCTTCTTTCCACTCCCATATCATTATCCCTGTGTTGTCCCTCCCTTGACAGCTTCTCCATATCACGATAATCGAACTCTCCTCTCCCCTCAGACTTTTTCATACGTGGTCTTTTTCTCCTTCTGGCCTTCACTAAAACTTGGCTCCACCATGAGGACACAATTCCCTGCCGCCCAGTCTGGCAGGAGGCCGTTCCCCCACTCCTGGCCACACACAAGGTCAGGAGGCTCTGCCTCCCCACTGCCCCTTCCAGATCCCTGTTCTTCCACTGTCACATCAAAGCGCCACCACTCTCTCGCTGTGTGTTCTTCAGAAAGGTACTGAACCTCTCAAAGTTCTCAGTTTTGTTTTCCTTATCTGCAAAATGGAGATAATAATAGTATTTAACTGATGGTGTTCTTATGAAGAGTAAATGTGAAAATATAAGCAAAGCTTTTGGAACAATGCCTGTCAGAGTGGGCAAAATCAACTACCCATGTAAGATTCACGGTCGTAAATTTGAAGGTGAGTCCAGTCTCCAAAGTCTGCACTTATCTCCAGGATAAATGGCTGCTTGGTTGCAACAGTGGAGTAAATGAAAAAGTTGGGATTAACTAGGTTTAGCTTCTTTCCAGGCAGAGAGAAAAAAGCAATCGAGTTAGGAGTGTTTTCCAAGGAAATGGTGCAGGACCACATGATCTAGCTTGAAAGTGAGAACGTAACAGTAGTGGTGATTCATAAGAAGTGGTAAGATCAATGGAGACTGGAGCTCTCCGTGAGTTCAAGAAATCATTGAAATAAAAATATTAAGAAAGTGTGCTAGAACAGAAGTGAAGTGAAGAGTGGAATATTTGAAGTTAAGATTTCAGAAGTGGTACAATAATCAGTAATGTTAATTTTAGACTTGGAACCTGACTCACCCACTGACTACCTGTGAAACCTTAGCAAGTTCCACAACTTCTCTGAGTCTCAGTTTCTCCACTTTGGAAATGGTCATAGTACCTCCAGATATATAGCACTAAACAAGTTGTTATTACTATTGTGTGCCAACCCCATTTTAGGAGCTTGCCATATATTATCACATCTAAAATTCATAAAAGCTCTTCAAGGTAGGTTTTATTATCTCCAGTTTTACATATGAAGAAATTGAAATTTAAATAACAGAACCTAGATTCAAATTTGTTGTGCCAACATTGTCTTTCAACCCTGACTATGAATTTAAATCACTTAGGGAACTTTCTTTTGTCAACAGTGGATTGGGGAAGGGTGGGTCAGCTTTATTGAATTATAATTACACGCAATAAAACATACTTTTTGAAATATACAATCCTATGAGTTTAACCAACACGTACAATTGTGTAACCTCCACCACAATCAAGATACGGAAGAGTCCCATTACCCCCAAATAATTCCTTCATGTTACCTCTGTAGTTTTCCTCTGCTCCCTCCCCCAAACCCCTGGCCACCACTGATCTGTTTTCTGTCCCTATTCTTTTGCCTTTTCCAGAATGTCACATAAGTGGAATCATTCAGTGTGTAACCCTTTGAGTTTGGTTTCTTTCACTTAGTATGATGCAACATAAATTCATATTGTTTCTATCAGTGGGCTGTTCCATTTTATCTCTGAGAAGCAGTATCCCACTGTATGGCTACAGCACAGTTTGCTTATCCATTTACTAGCTGAATGACACTTGGGTTACTTCCAGTCTGGGGCCACTATGAGTAAAGCTGTTACAGATATTTGTGTACAGTTTTTTGTGTGAACACAGTTGTCATTTCTTTTGAGTAAATACCTAGAATGGGTATTGTGGGATTTTGTGGTAAGTGTATAATCAACTTCATAGTAAACTGCCAAATGTTTTTCCATAGTAGCTGTATTACTTCTCATTCTCACCATCTGCCTATATGTGAGAGTTTCAGTTGCTCTGGTCCTTGCCAGCACTTGCCAACAAATTGTCATGTGGTTTTGTGTGTGTGTGTATGTGTGTGGTTGGTTTGTTTGTTTGCCATTTTAAAAGGTACATACTGATATTTCAATGTGGTTTGAATTTACTTTTCCCTAATTACTAATGTTTTATGTGTTTATTTGCTGTCCATAGATCTTCTTTGATGAAGTGTCTGTTCAAATCTTTTGCCCATTTTTAACTGGGTTCCTCATTTTCTTATTATTGACTTTTAAGAGTTCTTTATATTTTCTGGATACAAGACCTTCATTATAACAGATATGTGTTTTTACAAATATTTTCTCCCTATTTATGGCTCATCTTTGAATTTTCTTTCAATTTCTGTTTATTTCTTTTTAAAAATACTGATGCTCAGACTCCACCTCCAGCTATTCTAATTCAGCTGCACTGGGATAGAGCCCGTGGGTTGGCATATTTTTAAGTTCCTCAGAGGATCTGAATGTGAAGCCAGGGTTAAGAAGTGCCCTGTTCCAGGACCCAGAACCTACCTGCTCTGCAGCCATGACTTACAAGAGGAAATGTATGTTAAGATAGAAACTATGTGACCAACAGATCCTTAAGAGATTTTCTTAGCCGCATGGCATCATATTCCATGCCACACAAACCAGATTATAACGTGAAACAAATCTGACGAGGAGAGAGAACCACTTTTTCTATAATTTGACAAGACCCCAAGTTACAATAACTTTCCAAGATCCTCCTACCTGTCCTTCACCTACCCAAGAACTGCCCACAGTCCTGTCACAGTAAAGGGAAACTTCAGAGGCAGAAGCTCATGCTGTAACATTTATCCTTAGTCCAAAAGTCCTTATCTACTCTTTATCAGTTCAGCAGACCCCAACCAGACCCCGTGCCTATCACCAAACCTAAAAACCCTTTTGTATATATCAGATGAAGTAACCTAGGTAGGGGAAATGATTTTTCTGCCCGGTTCCCACCTAACAGCTTTGTTGAGAGACTGAGGGATGGTGGCAAGATGGTTTACAGAGGTTCTCCAATTCAGTTGGCTGGGATGAAACATAAAGCAAAGCCACCATGACATCTGGCCGTTAAAAGCAACCTTTCCCAAGAGGCTCCTACAAACTTGAGTTCATATGAAGGATTTAACTTTTTTTCTAAGTTTATTCCAGTTCTCTTTTAGTATTCTTAAAATTGAACCTCAAACAGAATATAGGTCTGAATGACTCCTAAATTTATCCACTTTCTACAACCACCCTTCAAGCCCGTATCTCAAATGCTTTTGGTAAGGATTAAACGACAGTATGCATACACAGCATCGGTACCCTGACTTCTGCACAATGCCATTAATTTTTATCATCTACTCATAAGAAGTACCTAATAAGATATAGCCCAATAAAGACGTATTAGGTACCCACCATATACGAATCCTGGGGCAGTCCCAAAAATAAATGAGAAATTGTCTCTACCCTAAAGGACCCATCGCTTTTTGATGGAGATGAACACCAAACCTGGCAAGTAACTATGGCAATAATAGTAGTAATAATAGTAATAGTCACAGCAGCAGCTACCGCTGAGGACCTACTGTGTACCAAAAGAGTTCTAAGTGTTTACCGTATTGTTTTGCTTAATCCTCACAAAAGCCCTATATGATAAGTGATGTTCTTATCCTCATTTCAAAGATGAGCAAGTGGAAAAGCTTGGTAACTTGCTTAAGACTTCTGCTTAAGAGGTGACAGAGCAAGGAATAAAGTGAAAGCAGTCTGGCTCCAGAACCCACTCCTTAATCACTTTGCTATTCTGCTACTGTATTAGCAGATTAGGAATAGGTTTAATTGCATACAATAGAAAACTAAAAAACAAGAGATAGTTTCACTTATCTTTTACTTTAAATATATATAAAGGGAGGATGCTATTATAGCTCCATAGTCGTAGTGACTCTGGCTATTTGATCTTTCTGCTCTACCATCCGGATGCTTGGCTTCCATACTCAAGGTGACTTCAAGATCCAAAATGGCTGCAGTAGCTCCAGTCAGTACATCTGAGTTCCAGAAGGCAGGAAGGAGAGCTGAAAGTTGAGGCAGGTCATTTCCTACACTTCTGTCCCCTTTAAAAGAAGCTTTCTCAGAAGTTTTTCCCTATAACTTCCGTTTACATTGACTAAAACCTGGACACTTGGCCACAGCAAGTGAGGCTGAGAAATGTAGTCTACTGATTGGGTATATTGCCACCCTCAGTTTTACAGAGGTTCTGTTGACGGCAAAGGAAAGGAAAACTGGCTGTCACTGCCAGATCTATAATGGATGCATAACCCCTAAGCCCTCCTGTTTGCTGAGGTCAATTTGTTTTTGAAATATTTAAGTAAAATTGATTCCCAGTAATGCACAGTTAGAAAATCTAACTGTTTATTGAGCCCCCTCAATAAACCGAGGGGGAAGTGAGGTTTACCTTTCTTCTAGTTCTTCCAAACCTGAATCTCTGCTTCCACAGGCTCTGTCTCTGCTCTGCATTTCACTTTCTGGTGGCCCTTTTCTTTACCTCATCATCCAACCAGATGACACCCCAATCCTTTCTCCTCTGAGCATCAGCAAGGCAAGGTTGTATGTGCAGTGGATTTATGGAAAGTTTGGGCCAGAGATGGGAGAGACAGTGCAGTCCATTGCAACAGACAGCAAGCTTACAACTGAATATAGGACCCTCCAATTCTTCCTGCCTTTAGAGAAAGTCTTGGCTCCAGCCTCCAGCTTCATTAATGAGCAGTTTTGCTCCTTCAAACTCCCTCGCCTGGTCACTGTCAAGCCCGAAGACTCTTGTCCGTATCTTATCCAGAGCAGTTTGCTTCTCTCTAGCTCCCTCCCAAGTTCATCCTGGCCATTCTCCAAAGGCTATCACCCTTGAACAAAATGGTCCATTAAGATAATTCACTAAAAAAAAATGGGTTCTGAGAGGAGGGATTTGGGGACCAAGCCAAGAAGGTTAGATATAATTCTGTAGGCACTGAGAAGTTCAGCGGCATGGCCAGATCTGTATTTTAGTAGCAGTGGGGGGAGAAGAGAGGTAGAGAAACTGGTTGTGCGCATACTACAGAGAACAGGGAAGAGATTACGAGGCTGTAGGCCCTGATAGTGGATGTCAAAAGGAAGCTCAGAATGGAGAAGATTGGGCATGCGTGGATGGGGGAGGCTGAGGATGAGTGCTCTTTCTAGCTGAGAAAAAAACACAGAATAAATGAGAATGTTTTTGAAATAGTGTCATTAGAATAATAAATGTACAACACTGCTCTGGTGACAGAACGTGAAAGTAGAAACAAAACTCCAGTAAAAAGGACCCCCGCAGAACCCCAAGTGAGGGTGTCAACTAACTTTTGTGTGCAGGACACTGCATACAGTGCTTTCATGGAGCACCTTCTTTCCATCCTCACCAACCCAGTGGAGGAAGGGATGGTTTTAGTTCTGCCCTCAGACGAGGGGCCAGACGGTCAAAGGTTAGAGTCGTTTCCTGAGAGGCAGGCACATATTTAGTGGCAGAGCCAGAACTCAAATCTAAGACGGTTGGACTTCAAAACTCATGGTTTTCCATTTCAGCAAGCCTCCCCTGAGATCCTTGAAGCCGATATTTCTCATTCCCGTAGATGTGGATTAATAAGTTGCAATTATTGAAAAGGGACTGAAGGCAATAAAGAACCATGCTCCTGAGTAGCATTTTTCTTGACACTCTTAGTTTATGGATTAGCACTCACCAGAGTTTATAATTCACATTTCCTGTCATCCTCATTTGCTCTTTAGCATCTTCTGATTCATCATCAGGTGAGCCCACGGTAACTGACTCCCTGGGGAGGTGGTAAGGGGAGCAGAGGTCTGTCAAGCAAATGCCTTTCCCACAGTCAAGGCTCCCAAGCTCCTCCCTGGGCTGGTTCTGTGGAACCCCGCAAAGCTTAAGCAGAGTCTCCCCATTCCAGTATCCAGCTCAGGTTGGATTTTCATGACTAAGGAATATTTCTGAAGATTCAAAGTTTAGTTAGTCAGTCTGGTGAGTTTCCTTGTTTTGTTTTACCGCAAAGAACTAATTTCCCCTCCTCAAGTGGAAGCCTTGAGAGGTGAACACCAAGAGGGAGGGTTGGTCCTTTTGCAACCCATTCTCAGTGATCTGGGATCACTCCTTCATTCCACAAGCTTGCATTTATTTGTTCCCCCAAATATACCTGAGAACTACTCTTAACCATAGTGGGGGGTGTGAGAGGCAGAAATATTGAGAGTGTGCGGAGGAAGTGCAAAGATGAACAAATGCGTGCCAGTCTGCAAGCCTCTGAAGAGGAGTTCTCCAAAACAGTGTCCAAATATACAGCTACCTATTAAAATCTTAATAATGATAGCAGCTACCCCCAATGTTTGTAAAGTATCTACGGTATAACTTATTAAACACTCAATAAATATTAGGCGTTGTTATTATTACTATCATTTATTATTATTATTATTATTATTATTATTATTATTATTATTAGGCAAATACTGTGCCCCAGGTACTGTGCATACATCACCTCCTTTAATCCTCTCGACGTCCCTGCTAGGTGGATATCAGTGTTTCCATTTGGTGACAAATCATATTAGCTAAATCACTGAGGACTTGTAACGTGCCTGGCACTAACTGAACACGAGTTGCATAATCCTCCCAACAAATCCTACAAAGTAAGTACCATTATTATAGTCATTTTGCAGAAGACTAACCTGAGGCTCAGGGAGGTTAGGTGATTTGCCCAGGGCCACAAGGCATTCAGTGGGAAATGCCTAGTCTAAATTGAATTCTGCCCAGCTCCAGAGACTGTGACCCCCAAGCCGCTTCATGCAGACACACATGCCCAACATTTAAAAACTAGCCAAAAAAATCAAATGAACCAAGGAACCCCTCATTCCAAGCAGGGTTTCAAAAGAGCCTGTTGCTCACTCTATTCTATTGATTAGGAAAGCACTTTTCTAGCTCAAAACTTTGTAACCCAGGTCATAAAAATGACTTCTAAGCTCAGTGCCTTTCTGTCACCTGTCAGCAGCGAGAAAGGTGTTGTGAAGTGCATGTAACTTTTCCATACAGAGCTGAGTGACAGCCTAGTAGGAAGGATGTCAGTTACCAGTTCAGAGAAGGTGAACACATTTTAATAGAAACTTGCAAGTTTCTCAAATTGCTGATTGTGAAATTGAGTTTCCTCCAGCAAACCCAGGAGAACCGGGGTTTCTTTTACCTCTCCTACAGCACCTGGCAGAGTGGACAGTGCCTACCAGAAGAGCCTGGCATGGCTGTGGGAGGGGCTGGCCACCTGTTCGGGGCTGGCCACCTGTTCTGGGCTGAGCATGGCAGAGGTGCTGCAGAGCACAGGCAAGAACTCCAAGATAAAGAGCTTGACATCGAAGTGAAGCAACAAGACAGGCACCTGTGAAACAATTGTGAGTGCTGCAGGGGACACTAGAGTCCTGGTCAGAAGTCAGAACACCTGAGATCGAGTTCCAGCTCTGTCCCTCAGCAGATCGGGACCCGTGGGCAGACATGCATGTCTCTTGACCTCACTTTCCACCTCTGCAAAGGGAAGAGGTTGGATTACATTGCCTGTATGAGACGGAGTGAACAAAGGACCCAAGGAGAGGAAAGACTTGTAAAGAAAGACCGAGTGTGTCAACTCCCCTCCCTACACACACACACACACACACACACACACACACACACACAAACACACACACACACAGATTCCCAACCCCGTGTTGCAATTAGTTCCTATAGCTGATCTACTTCACTTCAAGCCCTGCCCTATCATTTATTACTTGTGTGACTTGGGAAATACACGTAACCTAGAGCTGCCCCCGAATGATAGGTGTGCCAGTGTTGTGCCCTCAGCCCTCAGGTAGCTGGAAGGCGGCAGAGGCCCCAGGATAGTCGCCCCTACCTGAGAGCATCCTCGCCCCTTGATACGTGACCTCCTTCTCATCTCTATACAAATAGTATCGTCAGCTAGGTCCCTATGGGGACAGCCCCTTTCAAAAAAAAGAGCTGTGCTTCAAAACCTAAAAATGGACTATGCAGCAGAAAACAAGCAAATGAATACATATAATAATTAAAAATTGTGATTAGTTCCATAAGGAAGTTAACAAGGTACCACGGCAAAGTACTCTCTCTGAACAAATGACATTTAAGCAGCCTCAACTCTGTGCACTGAAATAGGTGCTAGAGGTGTGGAAGGCGCAATGGCCACAGGACAGCCGTTGCGACGGGAGTGCCAATGGAAACCCGTGAAGAGGAGTTGTACCAAGCGCCAGCCCTCGCCCTCAGAGGGCTGGTACAGGGCAGACTACGTGGCTGACCACACAGCTCAGGGCCTGTGCACGTGCCAGGCCATCTACTTGGACACTCACGCCCCTCCTCACACTGGGAGGTCACAGATGCTGACGCTAAGGGGCCATGACTATCCAGGGACTCAGGAAACTCCCGGCAAATTCCACTGGCCCTGGCCAGGGGGTGAGATCACCAAAGCAAAGGGTGCAAGCAGAGAAAAGAGCTAAGGGCAGAACTTTGTTAAATGCCTATAGACAGATGGAGAACAGGAATAAGAAGCAACAGTGGAAAAAGAAAAAAAGTGGGCAGAGGAGTAGGAGTAGAACTGAAGGAAGAACAGCTCCTTACACAAGAAAATGAAGATGTAAGCCGTGGGTCACATGCTGCAGAAATACTCATAAAAGGCCATTCCCGTTGACAACCGACGGATTAGAAGTGGCAGCGTCTGGGTTGTAGTGTAGGCAGACATCACAATGCAAAGGGAAGCGTCTGGGTTGTAGTGTAGGCAGACATCACAATGCAAAGGAGAAGCGGGAATAGCAAGCAACAGAAGGCATCTTGGATTTAACAACCCAAGGAATGCATCCACTCTGGACACAATCCGTGCTGTGCTTTACTGAGTGCCTGTGAGTAAGTATGAGTGAAAAGCAATGATCTGTTAATATGCATTACAAACATTTCATACTATACTTCACCACTGGCCATTTCCATGGATCTGGCCCCCAAAAAATCCCTTGCAAAGTAGTTGAAAACATACATACATGTATACATTTACATGTATATTTTCATATACACATATCCACACAAACATATCTTTAGATCCTATCAACTCTCTAGGAACTTTCTATTTTGGAATAAATTTAATAATAGCTCATGGCTATATTTGTTTATCTTGAAACTTTATTTATAAATACCCCAGCTTATAATTTCTTAGGCTTTTTAAGAAAATACCAGTCTAATGAATTTATCTTACAGGTGAAACATAAATATAAATGCCTACTCCTTTGCAAACATTACTAAGAGTGTTTTCATTATGAAAGCACTCGACTATAAATCAGCCAAGAGCTCTGATGTTTGCCTTGGGGGAATTCCTCTTTCAAGAAGCCTAATAAAAAAAAATGTTAAAAAAATAAGTAAAATAAAATATAAAAAAGAAGCCACCGATATATCCAAAGGAGTCACTGCTCTCATTACTACAGTCGAATTGCAGAAAAGTCATTGTCACCATCGTCATCGCACTCAATAGGGACTGCCCACTTGGAAACAATATATCAGGACCATCTAAGTGAGAATCTTAGGAAGAACAGTAACCCGCAGGTCTTTGTCAGGTATGCACAGATTCTGTGCACAGTACCAAGTACCAAGCACACACCATCTTTCCATCCTCATAGACCAGTAGGTAGCAACACTTCCTACTTAAAATACAAATTTTATACTTACGGCCTATAGAAGGCTAAACTCTTTTAAAGTTTTGAGGGCCAGGGAGTAGGAAGCGAGAGGGGAAAAAGAGGGAGGTGAAAGTGGTAGGTGTTTTTATCAGAGGAGTGGGGAGAACTAGAAGTAGGAGCTGTAACCAAGCCCAAAGATTCACTCCAACCGTCTCCTAAATCCTGGGTCTCTGGCCCTCCTCCAGCCTTGCTGTATGTTGGTCCAGTTTGGGAAGAAGTCAAGATGGCACCCCTCGTATGAGGGGTTTATGATGTCTCTAGGAAGGTCCTCAAAGAGCAGATCCAGCCCCACAAAAGATTTACTGTGTCTCACCTCCCTGGGCATCTGCTAAAAATGCAGCCATACCAGTGGAATCTTGGTCCCACCTGCTCCTCAAGTGGGCTGAGGAGACACGAGGGTTCTTGGTGCTCATCTTTAACTCTGTCCATTAAATTCTCAGGACAAGGGAGTGGCAGCCTGGGCCCCTCACAGAAGCTCCTTAGGTCTGCCATCTCTATCGGTGCCACTTTCATCTGCTTTAGAAATGGGACACTACCTACTCCTGGACAGTGATGAGCTGCAAAACATTTGGGTGAGAGACACTTGCTGGTTGTCATTTCAACTCCCACTGTCCTTTCCTTCTGCACAAAGCCTTTTTACCCCAGTTATCAGAGTCATCTGGACAAGGGGCTACAGGTCTCATAAAGAAAGGTTGAGCTAGAAAATGGGAAATTTCTCTTCACCTCACCATTTCTAACTGGATTTGTGGAATAGAACAGATGTTTCTAGATTAAAGACTTAAAACCTAGGAAGAAACTTTTCCATTCTGTTTTAGAAGTGAATTGAGCACATATAGGATTTGGTCCAGATTCTAGATAATTTCTGATATCCCTGCCAATGCTGTGCCTATAAAACCATCAGCCCACAATACTTGCTTCCAACCCCTTTAACCCCACCTCCAAGGCAAAAGGTCCTGTGTAAACATTCCAGAGCAATGCTAAGTAAACTCCCTGAGATTGCTCTTTCTCATGTGTAATAATAGCCACGGCTCCCACTGGAGGAGGGCCCACTGTGTGCCAGCAACCATACATGTATTCCTGAAGACCTGTAGCAACCTGCACAGTAGATGTCACCATTACCATTTTCCAGATGGGGAAACTAGGGCTCAATGAATTAGATGACTTGCTCAAGGCCACGATTGGTAATAATTTTAGTTGCCACTTATTAAGCATGTACTGTGTGCCAGGCATTGGGCAGCGTGATCTGTGTGCATTCTCTTTAACTGTCATAACCACTCTCTGGGGCTCCCTTCAGAGGCTGTATGACTCCTGCAACACCTCACTGCCTCTCCCAAAGCAAAGAGGGGGTGCTGATAGAGGCCTCGGCATTCCCTCACAGCTCACCTGAGCGTCTGGTGAGGCATCATACAACAGGCCTGGCACAGGTAGATTCCAAAACACAATCCTTTGCCTTTCCCTTTTGTAAGGGCTTTTCCTCTCCAAGGGTGCCTGTGATGTTAGCCTGAGGTCACCTACATAAAAATGTTAAGAGCAGAGAAAAAGGCAGTTCTAGCTCCTCTGCCACCTCAGCCATGAAGAGAGACCAAGCTGGGTCAGAAGATGACCTGAGGGGACAGCTAACCCCGTGCAGTCTTCCATTATTATTATTGCCATCTTCATCATTATTTGATAAAGCAATAAAGTAAAACAGTTAACAATAGCATGACCAGACAAAATAATACTCGAATTGGTCATGTTAGGGAACTGTTACAGAAACAGACATCAGGCTTCGAATAACCTCTAAAATATTTTCATAGAGGAACATCTAGAGAAGAGAGTAAATGGATGGTCTGGTCACATTTAATCAGCAAACGATTAAACTTCCTTGACCTGTTTCAGGGGTCACTTCTCTGACTATGTGGGCAGCTTCTTTCCTTCCTGTTTATATGTTGATATATTAGCGCTGTGGTTTGGGGAACTTTCTAGCTCTCTGCGCCCTACCCAACTTTAATTGGAGCCCTGTCAGGTTTAGTAACTAATAGTGTCACACACACCCTGATTAAAGATGCCGTCCATCCCCTAAACATAGGCTGTTAGCATCCACCTGGGGCCTGCTTTGGCAGAAAAATTATAAGTCTCTTCTTCGACGCCAAGAAACCTAGGCGTTCCCAGACAAATTGCTTTTCTTCCAGACACATTTGTAAAAATTGCCAGGGATTCACTGAGAGGTGAGTGGCCAAGGTTGCTCAGGGAGAAGACACAGTAGCAGTGAGATGGGAGAGAGAAAGAACCTGATGGATTACTCCCTCAAAAAGAAACCCACAATTTTCTTGGCTAATCAAAAACCTTGGGAAGAGGACATTGGTACAGATCACAGGGTCCTTCAGCACATGGCAGGGCTGAGTAGATGAGTCTCAGAATCCAGCAACCTGCTTCTCATAAGGGACAGCAATGACAGGGACGCTTCATCACCCACCACCTGGAATTCAGCATCACAGAGCACACAGAGAGAGAGAATTCAAGCTCTGCTTCTCTCTGAGGTCCTGTGAGTTCTCCTTGTATCCCATTCCCAATCTACATTTAAGCAGTGCCAGCAACCATAGCAATACAGATGACATGGCTTAGTCCTGCTGTGAATATACAAACGGAACAAAGATGTTTTAAGAAAAACTAAGAAAATGAGGAGGAAATGGGTAATAACCATCTCGGCAAAACGCTACCTTTGGTGAGGACTTTCTTAAAGATATGTTTGGGCCTAAGTGGTGAGTTGCGCTGGTGTAGTCCGACAGCTGACTCCATCGTGTGTCTGGGAAATGACAGGTAATTGACACTCAGGAGGAGCTGTCTTCGTGGGTAAGGAATCGGTGACCTCGTCCATTTGCCAGATCAGCTCACCCCAACCTTCCTACCTCCCCAGGATGAAATGCTTATTATAGGATATGGTATATTCAAAACAACTCATCAGGTCTGGTGTCTGCAATTTGTGCCCACCACACAAAGCAAGACCCTCTGGGAGTGACCCTCTGAGCAATGGTCACCATGTCACTGATCCCAGAGGCCTGAATCAAACTGCAGAGCTGGCAAATTGTTTTCTTAGACACCTCCCTCCACTCCTTCTCATCTCCTGATACCCTCTTTGCCTTTGAATAGTCCTCTGGCTGCCCAAAGACTTTACTTCAAAACTCAGTTTTGCAGTTCCTTAGAGCAGCTCATGCCTTTCCCTCCCACCCGCTGCAACCAAGAGCTCTTTTCTTGTCTTGTTGTAATTGTTGGTTTTCTGGTCTGTCTTCTCCAGTAGACTATAAGACCCACAAAAAAACATAAACAGTTTTCTTCCTGTTCGTCTTTTAGTCCCTAAAAGCTAACATAGAATCACAGAGATGGTACCTTATAAATGTGTTGGATGAATGAATGAATTTAAAGCTCCTAGAATTGGATATCAGGAGACCTCCATTCTAGCTCAGCTCTGTCATTAACTGAATATGCAACTTCAGGTCTGGAGCTCAGATGCATCATCTGAGGTAAAAGAACAAACCCAATGAACAATTGACACCCCAACCCCACGCCATGCTCACTACAGACCTGTGGGTCCACAGAGGAGGGTTAGAAGTTTGGGGGAGGTGTGGGGTGAGGGGGATTGCTGGGATTGTTCAGTTCTCCCACCCCTCTTCAAACAGAGCCAGCATGCTTTTACTTAGTGATGTATTAGACTTTGTGTGCAAAGAGGGTTTTACGACCAAGACAAAGCTTTAAAACTATAGAAGTAAATGAACTGTCCAGTCCTTTTCAGCTGCATTCCCTCAATCTGTTGCAAAGGTCCCACCCTCTCAATCGTTGGATAACCGTTCACCTCTGCAGACTCAGCGTCCTCAAACCCTAAAGTAGGCTTGCACGTGTCATTCCAGCTATGCCTTTTCATCTGCCTGAAACGACCTTTCCCATGTTTTTCTGCCTGGCAAAGCCCAGCTCACCCGTAAGATGTGGCTCAAAAGCCTCCCCCTTCCTTAGCACTCCCCCAGCCACCAAAGACCCCTGCTCCCTAAGAACCACACTCACCCACAGAGCTTCAGGAGCACCTCATAAATACTCTACAGTATTAAAACTGGCCACGTGGTATCGTCTGTTTATTAAACTCTTTCCTGATTGAAACATAGATGCTTCACTGTCAGGAGACTTCCCTGACTTACCATTTGTGTCTCTGGTAGTCACCAAAGTGATCAATTTAGTAGGCACTTAGCAATGTGTGTCACATAAAGGAAGGAAATTAGGAAGTCACAAGTTATTTAGGAAATTGGTAAATTAGTTGATAAGTAGGCTAGGGAATTATTCGATAAATTAAACTACGTGTTAATGGGAAAACCTCTCTTTATCTGAGTAATTAGCATTCGAGTGTGAATAACCACTAGATTTAATCTTTCCAGGTGAAAGTATACTTTTAAAAAGTACTTATTTATCTAATGGCTTTCTTGGATGGAATATGGGAGAAAATCGATTTTTTGAATGAAGAAACCCTTTTCTGCCTTTCCTTACTCTCAGCTGAGTCTTTCTCCTTTCCTGTACACCCACCTAGGTTGGAGAATACTGGCCTCCTGGTTCTAAAAGAGGAACAGAGAAGCAGGACAGGCTGTGAGTGACAGGATGAAATTAGAGAAGGAGGCGCATGTAGTGATTATCTTTACTATTGTGTGGCCCTGTCTTAGGGACAGTTGGAAAGATCACCATTGCCTGTGGGCTCTCTGGGAGTATTTAACCAAAGGCTGGCCTATTATGCCTACATATGAATGAACCATAGACTCTCTGAGTGGGAAAGAATTCATATTGAAAGGGACTAAATTTTTCAGAACCCCAAATCATACACCATTTGGGGTATACAAGAGAGGATTGGTAAAGAATATTTCAAATATGGAATCTCCTGGTATCTTGTCCCAACCCTCTTTTTAATGTGTGAGTCTTAAGTTTGACTGCTTTTTAGGCTGGCAATGTGTCGATTTAACCAAAAATATTTCAAGGTTTAAAAATAAAACAAAGCACTAGGGATATGACAAAATGAAAACAGAGGTATATTTATAATATACTTAAAGAGTGGGTAATTGAAAAGGAGATCAGATTCGCAGACTGTGAGAAATTACTCGTATTCCCTCCAGCCTGCTATAATGGATCCTCCATATTTCTCAAGGACCTAGACTTACTATCTCTGAACAACTCTAATGGGAAAACTTCCATCATGTGGTCTACAGCATGCAGTCGCTCACTGATAGCCATCTGGACCTCAGCATTGTACTCTATATTGATTTTCTCCAGCTACACGGTTATCCTTTTCGAATCAATATGCCTCTCCTTCTGCAATCACTTGATGGGTAGCCAAGGATTGCAAAATCACTTTGACAATAGACCCGGTGAATACGATTAGGAAGGTAACTCTGGGGAAAGAAGTTTTCTTAATGTATTACTAAATTGAGTAAAGATTATTTATACATTTATCTCTCATTTGGAACAGTGATTCTCTACCTAGTACACCAAGTCAACTTTAGGTAATAAATACTTTGCAATGCTCCTTGACTATTGTGAAATACAAACTCAAGATAATATTACCTTCCTACACACTTACTGTTATTTTTAAATTAATATACCCTGAGTATAAAAGATAAAAAAGTAACTTCTAATAAGAACAATATTATTTCCATGTGAATGCTGGAGCATAAGCACATTGGGGGACATAATGAAGTCATCAGATGTTTGCCATCATTTGTACAACAACTACGAACACAACTGCTACAAATGCACACTCACATAGTGGTGCTGTTTGGTGTTTGTTCAAAGACCATGAGTTATGTTGCTGTGGATGATGTGGTTTTTCCAAAATGATGACCAACTCTTGGTAAATTCCAAACAGAACAAATTACAACTGTTCCTCAATGTACCCAGTTGTTGCAGTCCTGGAAAATTTACTGTATATAAAGCTCTGAAAAAATAATGCTTTGTTTTAATATGTAAAATGGAGATAAATTCAGGCTCAGAAATTATAAACCGGTTTTTACTTGTGTGAATGTCCTTAGGGATTTTTAGATATATGTAAGACACAGAACAAGGCTTAATCCTTTGGGAGAGTCCCACACTTTGCAGAATCTCTAACAGCCCAGACCTCTGCCTATTTAATGCAGCTTGTGCCCACAGTTATCATGAGAACCATAAACACCCCCAAAGGTTTCAAGAATTTGAACCCTAGAAGGCAGTACCAACTCTGGTGAGAACCACTAGTTTGCAGTATTTTCTCCAAAGCTTCCCCCATTGACTCAGATGATTAAGAGTTGACTCTAGCTATGAAACCAAAGAATGATAGCGATAGAAGGGACCCTAAATCTTACGTAATTGGCCCCCTCGTTTTATCCATGTGAGGTAAGTAAATTGCTCTTGGACACTCAGTTACTACATAATCGAGGATAAAAACAAGATTTGCCTTTCAGTGGTTTTTATTTCTTATTGAAGTTAGAAAGTTACCCTTGAATTTCTCTCTTACACACCAGATATCTGAAAATAGTTGAATGATTCACAAGATTTTCCAGACATTTTCAGGATATTTGGGGTTAAAATCACTCGCTCCTCACCGCCAAGCTTCAGTGCCAGGTGGGATACTCGCTAATGCCCACCAAAAGCCTGGATTCCCACATACAAATAAATGAGAAGGATTTTAAAAGTATTATAAAATGCTTTACAATGTGTCCAAAAGAATGATTTCTGAGAGCACAGGTTGTCTTATAGTGTTAGTGCCTAATTGATGTGCTCACTGTTTTCCCCAAACTCAGTCATCAGGATCCAAGCAGGACCCTGGGAAAGAACGACTAGGATTCCCTTTGTCCCTATACTCAGCACAGCCGAGGGTCTTTTCCTCCGACTCAGGACAGCGAGGGGCTGCTCCCTGCACGAGACCTACTGAAGTATTGGCTCTTGGCTTCTGATGTGAACTGGGTTTTTTAAAATTTGATTTGGCAGATCAAATATTAGGCAGACAACATTTGATTGCACAAACTACAACACTGGCTCTCCAAATTAAATTCGCAAATTGATGTTTCAAAAGCATTGCTTGGAAAAAATTCTATTCGTCAGCCTTGTATATTACCGGGGGCTCAAGAAGTGTAGAGAGAAGAAGCTCATAGTGTATAAGAATTACTGGGTAAAGCTTTGGCTCCTCCACCAAAGAGAGGGTAGCTGCCTCCTCATCCCTTCCTCACACTGCACTAACAGAGCAAACAGCTCTCTTCAGGGTAAGAGAACACAAAAGTCCTCCAAGCGAGAAAATACCATCAGGTCCTCCTACTTAGTGCTCACACACCCTATAATTTCTTCACAGAGGACTTCCTCAAGCCTTCCTTTGAAGACCACTTTCTCTTAATTTTAGACTCACTCTAACAATTTAAACATCGGGTGTTGGAGGCAGCAATTTAGAAGAGAAGGAGGTCTGACAGCAACAAGAAGAAACAACTTAGAGTCTGACCTCCAGGAAGGGGATGGAAAATTGTTTTTACAAAGGGGGGAGGCGGGGGGCTGACATAGGAACTCAAAATAAATAGCAGCCTGGGCCATTTACTGTAGGGACAAACAGCTTTGCTAGAAAGCATCTCCAGCATACAGAACAGCATGATGATGGAGGTAAAAGGAAAGTTAGATTATGCTCAGTATGTTTTTCAGCACGTTCCAATACAGCAGGTAGAATCCTGGAGTGACAGAGTAGGAAGATCCTTAAGAGAGCATCCCAGTCTAATTCCTTTATTTTACAAAAAAAGGAAACTGAATGTAAAAAGGTGGAACCAGTTCCAGGAAGAGTTGAGGCCACAGCGCAGCCCAACTGGTCCAGCACTGCTTCCATATGGACGCCCTGACGACTGTTGTCACTCAAAGGAAGGAAAAGAGATATTGCGTCACATTTAATCATTCATTGTGTCATTACTCTTGACATCTCTGTTTTTGCTTCTTTGCATTGATTTCTCCCCCTTCAAACAAAGAGAAAAGAAAAGAAACTTGTTGTCTTTATTCACAAAAGAGTGAACTACTGTTCCCCGATTTGTGATGCGAGACCTCAGCGTTGGTCCTTAACAAAATTGGGACTGAAGGTGAAGTGTGAGTTCTCTCCTACATCCTTCCACACCTTGTTCCTGCGGTATTGCCTCCAAGCTCTCCTATATCTGTCCTCCAAGTTGGTACCCCACCCACTGGCCTCACACCCTGAGTTCCTAGCACAATGTAGGAAATTCTCCCAACTCCCACAAGTTTGGTGTTTTCCTGGTCTCTTTCTCATTTGAGCTCCAATTTCATCAAAGAATGAGGCAATATACCAGTGTTTTTCAAATATAAGTGGGGAGTTTTTTTAAATGCAGATTCCTGATCTCCATCTCCTGAAATAACAATTCAACACATGCTTCTGGTGGACATGGGCCTTCCCTGCCTCATTTCCTCCCACAGCCTCATGCACACTCCCTTCCAGGCAAATATTTCACCTTGCCTCTCTCCATCTTCTATGCCCAGTTCATTTCTTAATATACCTCAAAACAGCTGAGGTACTTGTCTCTCATCTCTGTTCTCATTGTTCCTGTATATCTCGACAGTATCGAGCTTTTATACAGCCCTAGTGTACCCTGGTTTTCTGGTATATCTCCCCTTGAGGGTAGAGCTATGTCTTACTCGTCCTTTTTTATTCCCAGCACTTAGCACCCTGCCAAGCACATAGTAGGCACTCTAAAAGTGTTAAATTATCTTTTGCATACGCTACATTTCCGTGTTAATAACTAGTCATTTATTTGTATTTGCATTTTTATCATCCCTCCTAGATATCATACAGGATTTTCAGGGATCACTCAAAGTATCACCCTCAAATGAGAAGCACGTTTGGCAATATGTAACAGTGAAAGAGAAGAATGTTATACATAAACTAACTAACACTGGTGCCAGCAATTGAGGGGGTCATGATGAGTTAGGCCCATGCTCACTCAGGGTATCTGACACCCAAGGAACAATCACAGAGACGCATACAACAAATGGGAATTTCTCTAAATAAAGAAGATCAGTTTACAGTAGTTTATTAGACTTCGTTCTGATTGCCTCTCAGGCATTCAGGTTACAATGGTTTTCAGACATGAGGTTAAAATACATTACGGCTGGCTTTGAATTGGTTCACACACATAAAACTGTGTGTATTCGTTCTAAGATCCCAGATAGTCCCAATATTTTCCTAGTCAAGACGGTCAGCCCCCAGGAGGTTAGCTCACTTCCTGAAGTCCACCATCCACGTGTGTTTGTCCCATGCAGGTGTTTGCTATGCAGAGTTTGGAGTCCGCGTCCCCAAGACCACGGGGTCAGCCTACACCTACAGCTACGTGACTGTCGGGGAGTTTGTGGCATTTTTCATTGGCTGGAACCTGATCCTGGAGTACCTGATTGGCACTGCGGCCGGCGCCAGTGCTCTGAGCAGCATGTTTGACTCGCTGGCTAACCACACCATCAGCCGCTGGATGGTGGACAGCGTGGGAACCCTCAACGGCCTGGGTGAGACTGCCACAACCTCTTACCCCAACATGCAAACTTACTGAGCTGAATAAATGGGCTCCCTTTCAGGATGCAGCTTGGCAAAATGTATCAAGAGCCTTAAATATGTCCTTTTTTTTTTTTTTTACAAAGTTAATTCATTTCCCGTGGGTCTATCCTAAGGAAATCAGTCTAATCTCCATAAAAGCTTTCTACAAAAAGATATTCATCACAGCCCTATGTCTAATAACAAAAAAAATCAGAAATAACTTTAAATATTCTACAGTGGAGCAAATGATTAAGTGTGGACATATTATATAGCTAACAATTAAAATGCTGAGCACCCAGAAACCATAAGAAGATACAAAGTATGAAGACCACATCTCCTCAGTATACCAATTTCATAGAATGTTAGGTCTGAAAGGGTCCTCCAACCCCTTCGCTTTACAGCTGAGGTCCAGAAAAAGGAGGCACCTACCCAAAGAGCCAAAGAGTCCTGGCTTGGGGTCCTGTGTGCTTCCTTACACCATGTGCTTAATAGCAATTTAATTTCATTTAATTTGACCTCTCTGGTTATGAGCAAAAGTACAGCTGAAGTTCGAGCCTGACTGCTGAAGCAATGCCTTTTCCACTCTATAGAGGGCAGGAGTCCACCGGCCAACAGACAAGACCAAGCAGGCTGGGTGCGTCCACTGGTCTTTTTCTCGGCAACCACACACACATAAATGGAAAGAACATCCTACTTCCAATAATTTTCAAAAACACACATTTTAAAATTTCCAAATAATGGAAAGATTGCTAGAATGGAAAGGAAAATTCATGGACTATAAAGTGAACAACAATGAAGATCAAACATTTTCCAAATAACATGGTAGACCCATATATACATCCCAAATGTCCCAGGACGGTCCTGACCTCTCATGTTCTATACCATGGTTCCACAGGCACTGTTGTAATTGTCATAGCATGTATCCCAATTTTTGGTGCAGGATATCAGGTCATCTTACCTATATCCCCAAACCTTCCCATTTGCACATAGACACTGGTGGACCAGAGTACACACACACACACACACACACACACAAACACACACAGTTCCTTCTCCCCGCCCCCCTTCCTCTAGCCCCCCCACCATCCCCCCCGCGGTGACAAATTGAGCACCCTTGTCAGAGCCTAGCGCAGATGCCCTGGGGTGGGGCTGGGAGTTCGCACAGCCCTTTTTTCCCTCCGGTGGACAGTATTAACTCGTGTCTTTCCCCGTAGGGAAAGGTGAGGAATCATACCCGGACCTTCTGGCTCTGGTGATCGCGGTCATCGTCACCATCATCATCGCGCTGGGGGTGAAGAACTCTGTGGGCTTCAACAACGTCCTCAACGTGCTGAACCTGGCCGTGTGGGTGTTCATCATGATAGCAGGGCTCTTCTTCATCAATGGGAAATACTGGGCTGAGGGCCAGTTCCTGCCCCACGGCTGGTCAGGGGTGAGTTCGCGCCTGCAGGGTCGTGTACCTGTCACATGCTCCGCCTTCCACCCGGCGACCACTCTGAGACACAGTTTCAGGACAATGCTGCTCTGTCTCACCATTTTCACAGCATCCTCTTCATCACCTTTCATTGGAATGTTTTGAAGAAGTGGTTTTTGTTTTATTTCTTTGTTTCACAAATATTTATTAAGGTCTTATTTTATACAGATAACAATAATAGAGTCAATGTTTTGAGTCCCTAGCAATATGCCTAATACTATGCTAAGTGCTATGTATGTAATATCTTATTTAATCTTTCTAATAACTTTGCAAGGAAAATATTTACATTCTGGTCTTGCAGATGAAAAAACTCACGGTAGGAGAGGTCAAGTGGTTTGCTATCGAGCACACAGTGTAAGTAAGCACACAGGACCCAGAGCCAGGACTGTCGGACTCCCAAACCTGTACGTGAGCAGCTCCTTCCTACAGAGTCTCTCTACAGTCGATTCAGAATAGAGGCAGTCTGTAAATGAACAAGGAAGTAAAGGAGGCCAAGAGAAAGGACGGCAGGGAAGAAATGAGTGTTGCCTGGAAATGGAACTCGGGAAAGAACAGTTTTTAAATCTAATCCCAATGTTTGACCCAAAGTGGAGAGTCCCTCTGGGGTCTGAGGGCAGTTGAGCTGGCCCCGTGGGTCCTGGTTATAAATTTCATTCCAGTGTCATGGGTCACACAGAGAAATCTACCTGGTGTGGTCTGCAGGTTGGCAAGAGAGTGGGCTGGACCAAAAGGATATTTTCAGATTTCACTCCTGTGACCAGGTTGAGAAAAACGGGAAGCTCCGAGTGGCAAATTCTTTATATTGACCAGTAGTTGTAAGTCACACCTGGATGCTTTCCCTGAGGTGACTGAAAATATTTACTTTATGGATTCATTGGTAAAATTCACTAGCCCATCCTTTTTTTTTTAACAATAGAACATAAATCATAGACTTCTGAATGGGAAGAGATCTTAGAGGTCACCCTAATCTTACCCCCTCACTTAACAGGTGGAAAAACTGAGCCAAGACAGGCAAATCTGTCTAGGATGGTAGCAGAAACAAGTCTAGGATTCCACCGGTTTTGCTTTTGTAGCTCTTGCTTAGACTGTTTTTCCTTCATGATGCTCAGGGACCAGAAATCTCTGTTGGAGAACACTCAAAATAACTTCTGTTATTCTGAATCATGCCATGCTGTTCAATGCAGAGAAATAAGCAAGGAAGCAATTTCAGCCAAGATTTCTAGTCTTCTGCTTATCTGTAAAAATTCCACAGAACCACAGTGTTCATTCCATCTCCTTGAAACGAATAAATCCTGAAGCTGGTTAAAACCAGAAGAGACAAAGAAATACTTGTTGACCCCATTCTGGATCCCCAAATCTATATTTTTTTATGACACAAATCATTCCTTTCCTATCAAATAAAAGAAACAACAAATTATAAGAGATACAAAGAAAGAATGTTTTTCCGGAACTCAATTGCATTTTCATCATAGCACAAAAAATGTTCTCACCATTCTCTTAACAATGTAAGACATTATTGGGTCATGGCCTTACTATAAGACTTTGGCCAACAGCTAACTTCGGTGCTTTTGGATGTTCTCATCTATCAAGTGTGAAAACTAATTATACCAAATGTTTCCAAAGAGAATAAACTCTTGGATGTTTTTATGTGCACATTGTGCTTTCATGTGCAATAGTGGTTAGCAATAGTGGTAACGACAGGGGGAAAGAGCGAAAATTTATCTCCTAGTAACTGCTAGGTGCTCAGCATTGAGCTCTATGAATATTAACTCACTCTTATAACAAAACTTTAAAGCAGGTGCTGCTATCCCCAACTTACAGGTGGAGAAGCCAAGGCTCAGAGAAGCTGAGTAACTTACCTGAGGTCACTTAGCTAGTTGGTCCTGGGACTGAAATTCCTGCCCCCGTCGGTGTGGCCTCAAACAAAACCCTTTCCACTATATCAATGTCTTGTGTATGATGACCCTCCCTGCTGAGCTTCCTTTAAAAAAAAAAAAAAAAAGAAGAAGGTAATTAATCTGACACGTTACATTTTCATTTCCTCTAAACTTTCCCAAAGTCATAGAGTCTTGCAACTGGGAGGAATATTAAGAGATAGCCTAGTCTCTTTTTTTTTTTTTTTTTTTTTATTTTTTAATTTATTGGGGTGACAATTGTTAGTAGAATTACATAGATTTCAGTTGTGCAATTCTGAATCACATCATCCATAAATCACACTGTGTGTTCACCACCCAGAGTCAGCTCCCCTTCCATCACCGTACATTTGATCCCCCTCACCCTCATCCCCCACCCCCCAACCCCCTTACGCTCTGGTAACCACCAAATTACGTTCCCCAGATTAATTTTCAAACCCCGTGGCCATCCTGTGGTCACCGACTGCCCTCCAATCCCCTCACCCTCCCCCCCACCCCCCACTCCCCCCACCCATCTAGCAACCCTCAGTTTTTCCTCATTGTCTCCCAAACAGTTTCTGATTAGTTCATTCACTTATTCTTTTCTTTAGAATCCGCAAATAAGTGAGATCATATGGAACTTATCTTTCTCTGTCTGACTTATTTCACTTAACATAATGTTCTCTAGATCCATCCATGTTGTTGCAAATGGTAAGATTTCTTTCTTCCTTATGGCTGCATAATACTCCATTGTATAAATGTACCACAGTTTCTTAATCCAGTCATCTACCGATGGGCATTTTGGTAGTCTCTTTTCTTATGTTCAAATGGAAGTATGGTTAAACCAGTCCAGGCCCAATATACACTGTTGACCAAGATATCATGTCAGAGTAATTTAAAAGTTTTCCTTAATTACTTGGATCATGTTTAATTTTCAACTTTTTCCTAACAGCTTACCTAAATGGCACACACTACAGTCAAGGTGCCATGTTAAAATTGGAAAGAGTTAATACCCTCTGTGTAAATACCTTATGCCCATGCTGAAGAAGACGAGTCTCTTAGTCTTTCCGCTAATGCTTTGTTCTGGGGTCTTTATTCTCTTTAAGGTTCTCCTCTTCCCATCTCAGGGCCTCTACATCCCTCCTCCATCAGGAGCCTGCCTCATCAAGGAAGGAGCTAATCGAGCCAGGCTTAGAGGTTTCCCATTTACACATCCCAGGTTCTCACTAACTTTTGCAGCAAGAAATGAAGATCAGAAATCAGGCATAAAAAAGAAAGGAAAGATGCCATTTCCAACACTTAACATTTTCTTTATGACAAACCCTTCCATATACACTTTTCATTTAATCTTCACAACAGCCCCACAAAATAAGTACAATGAGCTACACTTTTACATCAAAATAACCGAAGCTTAGAAAAGTTAAGACCACAGATCTTGATGGTAAAGGAGGTGAAATTCGATCCCAGTCCTGGATGAGCCAAAGCCCTTATTTATGTACTCCACTCCCCAGACCCCCACCCTCTCACCCCCCACCCCTACCCCAGGTAGTGGACATGGGACCAATTGTCTTTTTTTGCACCTTTGTGCACTGACTTCACTCCAACCCAAACCTATTACCTTGAGTAGGCTTGTCATTGGCCACCAAAAAAGGTTGGATGGGATTTTGGATTTTTCACTGCAAATTCATTTTCTCTGCAGGAAATTCAAATATGTGCCCTAGTGGCTGTGAATAAAAGCATCATCTGAGCACAAAGGACATCCCAGTGTGAAGATGTTGCTGACTCATCCTCTCTGCTATCTGCCTGGCCTTGGATTTCTGCATAGTAAATTTCCTCCCTGGAGAACTGGCCTGGACCTGTTCTTTCTCAACTTTGGTTTCAGGTCACTTTTCCAATCCAGTAAGGCCACTTTGAATGTAGATCCTATTTTTTAAGGTCTGACACCTTCTCGTGAGCATGTCATCCACCAAGTTAATAAACACATTCCCTACTTCGTTATCTAACAATCATCGACAAAAGTGAATTGCCTACTTGGCAGCTGCATGAACTTCTTCACTCCATAGGGAAAACCTGACCCCTACCCCCGACAAGAGGACTAGTTCAGAGTTCCAATCCACTTTATTCTTCAATCGCTTTAGGTAGGATGGGATGAAGGAAACCATTGGTATAGGGAAGGGTTTATAAAGATACCATTACATGATTTGAAATACAATTCTCAAGTACTTTAAAAGGGTTAATGAGCAATCTGTTCTCTGGCCATGGACCCCTTATAAGCCTACTCTTTCTCTGCTCCAACTACTTCCTTCCAAAAAAAATAGCTTAAGGAATGGTTTACTCAATTACAAGTTCTGGGTCAAATGCTTCTCTGGTCTTGAAGAGCTGAAGAACAACAAACATTTCCCCCCTATATCAAGTAACTGCTGGCCCTCAGCTGAACCCCTGCTTCCATCTGCAATTCTTCAGCCCCCAAATATTGTTGGATGTGTAGTCCCTGTATGTTATTTGTTCTTGATGCTATCTGATGGTTTTTCTTTAACCAAACAAGACGCTGTACCAGCACAAATATCTCCCAGGAAAAAGGTCCATAGCAAGTATTTGTGGGGAATGCTGACAGTCTCCAAACAAAGGAAAAGTTCTTTTTCATGTTCTCTACATTTCAATCCATTTGTTGGAATCTATTAGCACATTCCATTGTCACTGCAAACAGGCTGTTAATAGATCTGGAGCATGACTGTGGTAGAAAATGCTATTAAAGTTGGAACTTTGTCTTGTTACCTTGGGAGTGAATTATATAAAGGTGCCTAATTATCTCCTAAGCATCTGACAGATTGGCCAAAGCAGAATAGGGAGGGCTGCTTCATCCTAATGCCTTTCAAATATCAGCAAGGTACAGGGGGCCAGCTCTTAGGGACCCACACCCTGAGTAGCAGGCCACTAACGTCATTGCTTTTGACAACTAATTAAGCAGCAGCCCTCCAGCAACTGAGGCAGTGCTGCTTCCCCAGCAAAGCTCTGTAGAGACGTAGGCTGATCTGGATCGCCTGGCTGAGCAGCTATTCGAAGTTCAGTTCGGAAAACAATTTCCGCTTATGTCATCAAATCAAAAAGTCAATACGATTTTTTAACTTATGTAAAACGTTAAAGGTAAGTTAGAATAAAGCACTAGGGAACCCAGGAGCACACATGCATACACGCACACATACACACACACTTCACCCACCAATTTTCAGATGCTTACGCCTAGGGACCACAAGCATTCTTTCTTGCATGGAAGTGTGTCCTAATCCTAACTACCAGGGGCCAGACCTGAGATCTGGATTGAGTAATGTGGAAAGCAGTCTTAGTGGTTACTTGAGTAGAGACACACCCATACACAGTTTTATTTCATGGCTCTCCTGTATTTACCAATCAGGGATCATTTGCTTGCAAGAAAGAAAAACTCTTTCAAACTAACCCAAGTGAAAAAGTGACCTTATTTGCTAATTGTATTATATTCTCTTTGATAATCTGTTTATTTCATCTATATCTTGTTCAGCAGGGTCTATTTGATCTTGGCAGGTGTGCTGGTTTTTCTCCCTTTGTCTCCACTCCCCAACTCCATTCTTCACCCTCCCAGCTCTGTTCTGTGCTCCAGAAGACCCCTGCTTGTTGCTTTCTGTAGTGTTTAGCCAACAGGAGATATTATCAGGAGATCAGAATGTGAGAAGAAAGCAAGGCCAGGGTATTTCCTCCTTGTTCCCTTCCAGCCTTGGTTTCTATAATCCTGTCATTGAAATCATTTCATCTGAACCATCTGAGTTACATTCTGTTTCCTGCCTGATGCAGTAGAACCTCCAAATGTCCTACCTTTCATCTATCCAGTCTTTCTTCAGCCATAATTGCTTTCTAGTTCTATAGATGCAAATTCAGGCTAACAGACATTCTCTTTGCAAACTTTTTTTGTCTCTTCCCAACTTCACTACAGTTAACTTTCTGATATCTAATCTTTATCAGTAATTGCCATCTATTCTTTCACTCATTTGGAAAATAGTAACATTTGTGTTTTAAAAATAATATAGATATTAATTAATCTTGTTCATTTTGTTACCACAGTTCAGTTTGTTACCACAGTACCACAGGTACCATTTTGTTACCAAGGTTGCGTTTGGGGTTATGCAGTATTGTCTAGGCTCCAAGCCCCATACGGTCAAACTCGGAGCATTTTTTGCTTATGAAAGCAAAGCACAGTGCTAGCACAAAGGAACAGTTAGTAAATACATGTCGAGAACAAAGAGAACAAGGAGAAGAGCGAGGAGGAGGAAGAATTTGTGCTCTTAGGTTTCATCTGTTCTAGAAAAACGTACAATAGTTATACAAATACTACTGGTAAGAGCTGATATTTATTGAGCATCTACTGTATTCTAGGACTGCAATTTTTATTATGTTATCTCATTTAATCCTATGAGCTAAGTAGTACTATCATCTCCATTTAAAGTGATAAAGAAACTGAGGCTCTTAGAGGTTAGGAACTTGTTCTAAGTCACCAAGTTAGTAGGTGGCAGAAGCAATCTAGGTCCAACAGTTCACAAAGTCTGTACTCCTAACCAAATCCTATCGCACCCACATGCATGGCTCTGGAGCGTACAGTATACCTCTCCTCCCATTGCTACGTGACCGTCCTTCACAATTGGAAGGTATCCCCCATGAATTCCACTGAGTCTTGTCTTATTCAGGTTAGACATCCCCAGGTCCCCAGCTGTCCCTCACATGGTGCAGTTTATAGACTTCTCACCTTTTTCTAGGGTAGATTTGACCCAAATTTCTTGTTTAGGTCCCTCCCACCCTCCTTTCCTCGGCAGGGAGCTCGTTCAGTATCTATGACCTGTTGATTCAGAACCAGCCACACCAAACAGGCATGGCTTTGTAGCCCTGACACATCCTTATGGGAGTGATGCATCTTCAGACTGATTGTCATAACAGGTCACTGGATGATTTACAAGAGGTGTGTGTGTGTGTGTGTGTGTGTGTGTGTGTGTGTGTGTGTGTGTGTAGAAAGGTGTTTGTTTAAATAAAGAGAAAGCAGGACCTGTTTTTCTGGAAGCTGTCTGAAAGCAAGGCTTTCTTGATTGGGGCAGCTTAGCAAGCCTGAAATCCCAGCATTTTTTCTTCCTTAAAGACCAGACACATTTTCTAGGAAAGTGAAAACGAGCTCGTCTCCAAGCCTGTGAACTTCCATGAGCTATGAGATGAGATCTGTTTTCTTGCCTTGTCTAAAGGTCAAATACCTTTTCCATGCCCTGAAAGACTTTGCTGGAGTGAGATTGGGAGTTATCTCCTCTCCCAGAAAGTGGTGCTTTGGCAATGGAACCACTTGTTTGAGAAGTTCTTTCTAGCCGAGTTACTCGAATAGACCAGGATTTCTTAGATTTTTTTGTGCTATGGACTCCATAGCAGTCTGGTGATGCCTGTAAACCCCTTCTGAGAATTGTGTTTATAAACAAATTTCCTAATTACACAGGCAATCAGAAAAAATCAATTATATTGCAATATAGTTATTAAAATATTTTAAAATTATGATTTAATAACAATGTGTTTCTTTATTAGTACGTTAAATATTAATGTTTAAGTCTAATAACTATCATAATTTGAAAGTAGCAATGAACACAAGTGACATTCTAAGATCTCTGCAGCAACTCTAATATGATAGGAAAATGTCTGATTACTACTGGTGACAAAGTTATAGGTACAGTTATAATAGTTCACGGCCTATATTCACAATTAAAAGAAATGCTAACATTCAGTCTGCAGTTAGAGAAAATAGAGATGTCATTTTTTTCTCAGCAAAACTCCCCCTGGATTGCGTGGGAGGGTAAGAACTCCCGATTAGAGAATTGGAACTTTAGAATCCTAATGGGAGATACTGTAGAAGAGACCAACTCATTTTGTAGATGAGCAAAGGTGGTTTTTGAAGGTTTGAGATCTTCAATAGTCCCTTGTAAGTCCTAGTATTTAGTAATTTTTTTTTTTCTTATTAAGAAGTCAGTGGGAAAGGTAGGAGTAAAAATTTAGGGACAGTTGTCTGCTTGGCACATGTTTTGAATTCATCATTTACAAACTGAATAGCAGAAAAGAAAAAAAAAAAAGTGCAATCTGAAAAGAGCCTCACTCCTGGACCCCTGGCTAGAGCGTGGATGTTGCCAAGTCACATCAGCCCACACACACATCCAAAACAATCTCTTACTTTCCCCTAAAACGATGTCGTCAAGCATTCAAAGAGGCACATTATTTACTGTCAGCTGATAATGAGAATACTAAGATGGAGAAACTTCATTTTTACTTTAGTAGATCATTTGAAAGAAGTTTACACACTCCTCAGTGAAAGAGTTTTACTGACATCTTTACTTTTCAAGGCCCAACCATCCTTGGAGTCACGTACCCTCCTGTTAGACATCCAGCAGGTGTCACTGGATACCACCTCCCCAGCTTTACACTGCCTCATCCCTCATAACTTCTCCTGCATTACAGCCCAACTAGGTCACTGGAGCTCCCAAAAGAAGCAGAAAAGTCAAACTGTCTCTACCTGTCTTCCCATGGAAGACAATAGGATATCTGGAGATCTGAAAATCTTTTATTATCATTTCAGATCTGGAAGTTACCATAGAGAAATCTATCAGGGGTACTAGTGGTACTTTGGACAGGACAATTCTTTGTACAGAAGCATCTGGGTCCCCCATACTTAATGCCAAAAGAGCCCTACCCATGTCTCTGTGACAATCACAAGTACCTCCCCACATTTAAAAACATCCCCAAGGGGCAGTCACATGGCCCCTGGTTGTGGTTGAGAATCACTGGATAAAAGTACAGAGAGGTTAATGAGTTCCCCCAGGACATAGGGCTAGCCAACCTAGTGATTTTTTTTTTATATAACCCTATTTATTTCCAAAAATGATTTGAATGTGTTGAATGACCTACTTTTTATTTGGGCATAAATCTTCCTGTCTCCATTTTACACACGAGGCAATTGCCCAGTGTCACACAGCTGGAAAGTAGAGGAGATGAGAACATGAAAGTTTATCAAAAGTTCTCCCATGTTACCCCTTCTGCCACTCAGTAATGTCTGCTGGGCATTGGTCAACTGTGGGTACCACATGGAATGCCCTGGTGCTGCTCTGACACTCAGAGTCTGACAAATGTCATCATCCCTACAGGTGCTGCAAGGAGCAGCCACGTGTTTCTACGCTTTCATTGGTTTTGACATCATTGCCACCACCGGAGAGGAAGCCAAGAATCCCAATACGTCCATCCCTTATGCTATCACTGCCTCCCTGGTCATCTGCCTGACAGCATATGTATCTGTAAGTACCAAATGTTTGCAGCACCCTCATCTTGACCTTGTCATATTCGACCTTAAAATGTGGCTCTGGGACTGGGTTCCCTTCTGTCAGGAAGTGGTCCTTTCTTTGTGGCTTCTTTGTGTTTGTATGCATGTGTCCATGCCCTCTACATCCCTACCCACCTACAACGAGAAGAAAATCAGGACTCCAAACAGGACATGGGAGAAGCCCCAGGCCCTCACTTTAGCCACGACCTCCGAGTTGCCATCCCCACCCACCCTACCCACAGGCTCTTGGTGTCCACTGCTGCCCAGGGATGGCGTGCCGGGAGTGGGCCGCCATCCAAATAGCACAGATCATAGGCTGGCAGTAACGGGTGGGTGTGCGAGCAGAGGCATTGTGGGCCTCTGTGCACCCTCCTCAATGCCCTTCTGTCTTCTGGGAACTTCCCGGCAGCAAAGAGGCCAGGCTCTCCCAGAGTGGGGAGACAATGCATCATACTCTAGAGACGCTCTTCCCCTTAAATCCAAGAGGGAAATGCAATTTCTTTCTGCTATTGCTTTCTCTTTTCACACCAGTGCAAGCTCACCCCTGGGGTTTCCCTGACAGAGGAGTTCTCAGAATGAAGCCTTCAGCCTTGTGTCCTCAGGATCACACCTGACACTCCTCACACTTTTGATGTGTTATCTCTCAGCTGCTGTCCTAGAATTTCGATCACAGAAATAGTTCAGTCACCTCCAACACCGCCCTCAGCGTCCCCCTTTCCCTGAAGAGTAAGCAAAGAAGTGATCTAGAAACGCACCACACTCTCCCTTTCAGGCTCTGAACTGCCTTCTTGATGCCATTATTGGCCTTCAGAGGCCACAAGGCTTTATTGCCTCAGGCCATTTCTGAAGGGAGAGATGTTATGGCAGATCCATGACTTATGAGGGGTGATAGGTCCTGGTTAAGCAAAGCCGTGGCGGTCTTGTAGCCCAGCGTAGGACCAGATTCCACCCTGATGCCATAATTTGTTTATCCGCCTGCCTGGCTCCTGGGACTGAGCTAGAAAGAGGAGGTGGAAATGTGAGTCTTCATTTCGGTCCCATCAGTTCATTGGCTGCGGATCTCCTAGGCACTTATCTTTGGAGTTTTGATCTCTGGCCTTCAGGATGAGAGGGAGTACAGCTAAGACCATGTAGGACCCCAAAAGTATAAAGGCAACGAGAGTCTTGTCCATGTGGGCTGGGTGCCCATGGTCACCGCCAGGCCCTGGCTCCCGTGCCCAGGGCTGCAGCTCCTTCCACCGGGTAATATCTGTTCTTCATTGGACTGTCAGTGTAGCTCTGCTTTCATGAGGCTGAAATACCTGCAGACTTATTCCTCAAATATGAAAGGGCACAGAGAGATATTAGAGATTATCTGGTCTAGTCCACTAAATCCACGTGTGGGGAGAAAACACTGAGACCAAGAGCTCCAGAGGCCAAATGACTGGTTTAAACTAAAGGCATATTTCGAGAAGTGGCAGATCCGAACCGCCGTGCAGGACTTCCGACTTCAGGTCCAGGGCTCTTCCTCTCCTCTGGGACATTCGTCCATGCTGTCGATCCCCTCTACCTCCAGCCATGTTTTCTCTTGTTTTAACAGGTGAGCATGATCTTAACTCTGATGGTGCCATATTATGCCATCGACACGGAATCCCCACTCATGGAGATGTTTGTGGCTCATGGGTTCTATGCTGCAAAATTCATAGTGGCCATTGGGTCGGTTGCAGGACTGACAGTCAGCTTGCTGGGCTCCCTCTTCCCAATGCCACGGGTCATTTATGCCATGGCTGGTGATGGGCTCCTTTTCAGGTAAGCACTATGCTCTGTGGAATGTATTCTGTTCTGCTATGCCTGTCCAGGAAGAATGTTACCCACTATCAGCCTGACTATAATGTTGATGTGAGTGCCTGTCACATCGACTGTGGCACTTGTCACACACATAGCCTGGCAAAGAGTTTGAATGGAAAGAGCTGAGGCCCTGAAACAGCCCCTCAGTTTGACTCTGGGCCCCTCAATCTAGCACAAACTGATCTGTTCCCCTAACTGTCCCCTCTCCTCCTGTTTGACATTGTGTGCTCCTTAGTAAATATGGTGGGTGCCAAATTGCTATACTAGGTGGCCTCCAAAAGGAAGAATCCATCCCAGAGACATCTTAGGCCTACCCTCATATTGAGGCCTGGTAACTGTTCCTCTCTGCACCTCCCCTCTGAAGTTGAAAATGTTCAGAGTTACAATCAAAGAGGGGATATGGCCCTATGAACAGAACCAAATAAATGAAGCAACGATAGCTACCATTTATTGAATGTTTGTGTATCCCAGGTGCTTTGTACACAGTATCCCATTTAGCTGTCACAATAACTATTTGCAGATTAGTATACTAGATGAGTATGCTCAGAGAGATGTAACAAGAAAAACAAAAAAAAAAAAAAAAAAAAAACCAACTTGCCCCAAATCACCCAACTACGGGGGGTGCGGAAGGCAAGATTTAAACTCAGGACTGTCTGACTCCGAAGACCAGACTTTTAACCACACCAATATATTGACTCTTCTACCCCTCTATGTTGGCCATGAAGTGGCCTATCTGCCCATGGTACAAATAGAATGTGGCCCCATCTCTTGGTTCCCAGAGGGGCTTGCAAGGAAGACATTCTTCTAGTGCACAAAGCAAGGAGTAAACCCATGGAAGCCAAGGAACTCCCAGAGGTGCAGAGGGATCCAGCTCAGGGACTTTATCTTTACCACAGGCTGTCATCTTCTGCTCCAGTTCCTCAGCCTACCCACTAAAGTCATCACCAGGTCATCACCAGCAGCATCACCAGCTGCTATTTTGGGGGAGCTGGACAGATCAAGAAGAACCTAACCATGAAGGAGGTGTGACAACTTCACATATTTAAAAGGTTTTTCTGCTTTCCAAGAAAATTATTGAGCCCCACCTCCAGAGATTCTCACATACCGTGTTTCCATGAAAATCAGACCTAGCTGGACAATCAGCTCTAATGTGTCTTTTGGAGCAAAAATTAATGTAAGACCTGGTCTTATTTTAATATAATATAGGACCAGGTCTCTATATAATATAATATAATATAATATAATATAATATAATATAATATAATATAATATAATATAATATAATATAATACAATACCAGGTCTTATATTGATCTTTGCTCCAAAAGACTCATTAGAGCTGATTGTCCAGCTAGGTCTGATTTTCGGGGAAATACAGTAGTTGGCCCCAGGTGAAACCTGAAAATATGTGTTTCTCACAAACTCCAAGGTGATGCCCGCGCTGCTGACCCACGGACCACACTTTGGGTAACGCAGGTTTAGAGAACCCCAAGCAGGTGTGTGATTTCTCCAACTATCCCCTTCTTCCCGGCAAAGCCTAGACTTCAACGTAGTTTTCTGAAATACCTCCTAGATTCAAGTCTCCTCACAGAATGAATTAGGAACTTTAACAAAAAAGTTTGTCTCAAAACTAAGGAATTACAGTAAAATCTTTTAAAATTGGGTAGGAATCACAGCTGTCTTTACAGCAATGAATCCAGAAGTAAATTGGAGGGGCAGGCCTGGGAGGCCTTCAGCCATGCTAGAGTCAGTCCCCATCTATTAACCGTGTGCTTCCGTTAACCCCCAAGGTTTCTGGCTCATGTGAGCTCCTACACAGAGACCCCAGTGGTGGCCTGCATCGTGTCGGGGTTCCTGGCGGCTCTCCTCTCGCTGTTAGTCAGCCTGAGGGACCTGATAGAGATGATGTCCATTGGCACACTCCTCGCCTACACCTTGGTCTCTGTCTGCGTCTTGCTCCTCCGATACCAACCAGAGAGTGACATCGATGGTTTTGTCAAGTTCTTGTCTGAGGAGCACACAAAAAAGAAGGAGGGCATTCTGGCTGACGGTGAGAAGGAAGTGTGTTCTCCTATGAGTGAAGGGGAAGAGTTTTCCAGCCCCGCCACCAACACATGTGGGGCCAAGAACTTACCGTCCTTGGGAGACAATGAGATGCTCATAGGGAAATCAGACAAGTCGGCCTACACTGTTAACCACCCCAACTACGGCACTGTGGACGTGACCACAGGCATAGAAGCCGAGGAGTCTGAAAACATTTATCTCATCAAGTTAAAAAAACTGATCGGGCCCCGTTACTACACCATGAGGATCCGGCTGGGCCTTCCAGGCAAAATGGACCGTCCCACGGCCGCGACAGGGCACACGGTGACCATCTGCGTGCTCCTGCTCTTCATCCTCATGTTCATCTTCTGCTCCTTCATCATTTTTGGTTCCGACTACATCTCAGAGCAGAGCTGGTGGGCCATCCTTCTGGTTGTTCTGATGGTGCTGCTGATCAGTGCCCTGGTGTTTGTGATCCTGCAGCAGCCAGAGAACCCCAAGAAGCTGCCCTACATGGCCCCCTGCCTCCCCTTTGTGCCTGCCTGCGCCATGCTGGTGAACATCTATCTCATGCTAAAGCTCTCCACCATCACCTGGATCCGGTTTGCTGTCTGGTGCTTTGTGGGTAAGCAACTTCCTTTGGAGCTGTGCAAGTTCCCTGTGAAGGCCTTACACAAACTTATCCCAGAATTACCTCCTTGCTGGGCTGGGGATTGCTGTTCCAAGACAAACCTGGCTGGTTCTATGGACACTCGCTTTCTGCATTAGTCGATAGAGCCAGCTGCACCCTCTCTGTCACTGGTTCTGAAAATGATGCTGATCAATCCATCACTTCATTGAATACTATTATCGGACGTTCTTCTTATGGATAATTAATACCATAAAAAGTCCACTTTAAATTAATTCACTAAAAAAAGGAGAGAAAATAGCATCGTAAAAGTGAGGGTGGGAAAGGTTGATTGAAATTTTATCTTAGCAACTAAAATTCATGAGACTGAAAATTATGGGGGGAAAAAGTATCTTACGTATGACAAAATTAAATTAAAATACCCATCATGGCCTATTTTTTTAAATGATCAAAATATGAATTAAGTGTGGATTTTTTGGCATAATTTTTCTGACAAAATTACATCATGACACCATTTAACACATTGACTTTTATAAAATATTCAAGAGTGTTTTATTTTTTCCCAAAGTCCTTTTTTCATCCTTTGTTATTCTGATCGTTCTCTTGGGAAGTACCCATCACGCCATCATCCTTGATGATTTTCTCTTATGTTGATAACCGATATGCCTCTGTCAGGTCCTCCATTGTCCGTAGCTTTGGGTGTAGATTACCGTTGCTCTCTTTTACTGCCTTCAGACAGTTCGGTACCTTTCCCAATATTTCTAATTTTCCTTTGTGATTGATTTATATTATCTTATGATAAACACATTATGTGTTTATCATATCTAACAATCATTGATGTTGATGAAATGGCAAGGATTTGTGTCTGTTATAACTTGAGAGAAAAGTGTAAGTGAAGATTAATTTTAAAGTTCCTTAGTCACTATTTTTATGTCCCTATACAACTTAGTAACCCTAGGATCTCTGGTAACAAACACTTAGCTAAGGAGGATCCTTAGGGGCTTTGAGGAATAGGAAAGTAATAGAATAAGTGACCTCTGCCTTAAAGAGAAGCAAGACAAATACACATGAATCAACTAGCCTGGGCAAGGCAGTATAGAAACTCATTGATTAGTAGTCCATCCATGCCTTTAGGCCAGGAATACGGGTGTTCAACATTGCGTCCTCTGAATCTCCAAGAGGTTAAATTGCGTGCTCAAGGTCAACAGGAATAATTCACAGGAAGTTATTCACAGAGCTATTACTACCATCTAGTATCTCAGTGCTCAGATCGGGGGCTCATACTTCCTTACCAGGGTGCCTCTGAGCAGAACTATTCATTGGATCAGAATGTTTAATATACAGTGTGTGCAGATTAACAAATAACAGCAGGGCTGGCTTCAAGGACATATGACCTGTACAATCACATAAGGCCCTTGCACTGGGTCTAATGTTCAGCTGCTGCCTTCTTGAATTCTTCATAGTTTTTCAACGAGAGGCTCCATGATTTCACTTTACACTGGCATCCACAAATTAAGTAGCTGGTCCTGCATAATAGCTATGGTTTCTGGAATACCAAAGGCATTCTGCAGAAGTGATGAGGCAGCAGGGACCCTTGCCTTTGTTTTGGAGTCCAACAGGCCCAGGTTCTAATCACAGCTCTGCCACCTCTGTGTCTTGTGACCTTGGGAAATCCATTCCTTTAGGCCTCAGTTTACAGTTTACTCATCTATAAAAAGGGACATAATGTGTTAGCCTTGATCTGGTTGCTATTTGGCACCTCAGTGAGAAAATATTGGGGAAAGCAATAAGAACTATTTATTTCCTGCCTTTCTTTTCAACATCTAAAATGATTCATTGTCCCCCAGACTAGCTATCACATGCCAAAGTACAACGGGAACCTGTTCTGACTCAGGCTGCCCTCCCAGTTATCAGGCAGAAGAAAACTCCCAGAGGATTTTGTAATCCTGCTGATAGCACAAGCTTCAAACGCACTCTAGAAACCTATACTGACATGGGAGGATGCCCCTCTGCTGCCCGGGCTGGCCAGACAGAGGGTACAGGAGCCCACAGTTCAACAATCACCCAGCTGCGAGCTACTAACTGCTTTGGTATCATGATTTTTGAAGACTGGTATTCAGTTTCACCTACAACAAAGATTCTCAACCCTGACTACACACAGGTCAGAATCACCTGCGTCGCTTCTAAAACACTCTCTGCTCAGGATCCTTGCACAGACATTTTCTGATTCAATTGGTCTGTTACGGTCAATTTGGGGTGTTGTTTTAAATCTCCCCCAGATCATTTTAATGTGCAGCCAGGTTTACAATAACCTGGAACAGTGATTCTCAGAGTATGCTCCCAGACCAGCAGCATCGAGATTATGTGGAAACTACCATGTTTCCCCGAAAATGAGACCGGGTCTCATATTAATGTTTGCTCCAAAAGACGCATTAGGGCTCATGTTCAGGGGATGGCATCCTGAAAAATCATGCTAAGACTTGTTTTCCAGTTAGGTGTTATTTGCGGGGAAACACGGTAGTTAGAAGTGCAGTGTTGGACCCCATCCCACACCTACAGAATCAGAATCTCCCAGGGCAATTTAGGTTTGAACAAGCCCTCCAGGTGATTCTGAGGCATGCTCAAATTTGGAAGCCACTCATCTAGAGAGAAGATATTAGCAAGTAAGGCAGATAATTTAAATAAAAAGCTCCCTGTTTTCCAAAACAAATTTTTGCATATATAAAATATATCCATCCTGCAACCCCTGACTGGCTTACAAAATCTTTAATATTATAGAATAAATATCCCCTCTCTAAACTTCTGAGTCTCCAAAATGTCAGATTTTTTCTTCTTAATATCTCTCTCTATTCATAGTATAGCTTTCCTGGGGAGAAGAGTAGAGATATTTTTAAATGGAGTGCCTTATGAAACATCAGCTACTTTTTAAAAAGAAGATTTACATGGTTAGGCTGAGTCATAACTTGATAATCTTCTTGGATACATTTTTTTTTACCCAGCCTTCTCTAAATGAATCTTAATTACAGCATTTTTGTCACAATGTTTTGCTAAGCTTTGACCTTCAGAAGACACAACTCATAGAGTTGAATGAGGCCCAAATCCCAAAAAGATTACCTAGCATTTGTTTCTTTTCCTTCAGAAAAGAGAAAGGACACAACAGTAAATGTTTAATAATCCCAACAAAATGAGCACAAAGCAGCCTTCACTCTCCTGACTTTTAGCTGATGCAGTTTTGTGAAGAACAACACCTCAAGGAGTCGGGCCCAGTCTCAGGGGATGTGAAGTAGCCGGGAGCAGTGAGATCACTGCCTGATGGTATTTTCATGGGCATCTTTGAGGTCTACTGTTTCCTATGGGCCTTTATCATGAATTAATCATCTGTTAGATGGCTTCGTGGGCCCCCTTACCCTGAGAGCTGCCAAGTTTTCATCTGGAATGTTTGCAGTCCCTCTGAGAAAAACATTTTTGTCTATCGATTTAGAAAAATGCTAGACCTTGTGATTTCGGCAATGGACCCCATGTATCCCATAGTAAAACATAAATATTCCAAAGAGAAGACCCCTCTCCCCAGCCCTTATGACCTTTGTCTGAGCTAGCATCTGAAATCTTATTGGAAATTGACCAAAGCAGCCATTTTGATGAAGGGAAGAGGAGGAAAGAAGGAGGCTATGAATTGGGATTTGAGAGGGCACCAAGATAAACAAATTTCTGATGGTATGTCCCATAAATAAGTTTGAAATTCTCCTTGTAGGCGGAGGAGAAAACCACTGGGATCTTCAACATCAAAATCATTCTCAGAAGAGCAAGAAAGATCATGAAGTCCAGGCTGAGTGTGGCAACAGGGCCAGTGGGATTCCAAGAAGGAGGGAATATAGAGATTAATCCTGCAATAGTCAAGGCTGACTGCTGGCAGCACAGAGGTGCTGTGCTAGACAGGGAGACACGTGGGGAGTAAAGGGAGGGAGGGTGATCCCACATTTCTGCATCCAGGGGCAGCTGAAAATGAAGGGAGAGGGGACCACTGCAGAGGTGGAAGGCCCTGGGATACACTTAGAGCCATGAAAGAACGGGTATTGGGCTTCTTTCCTTCAACATTACGTTTGTGAGATTCATCCACCTTGTTGCCTATAGTGTTAGTTTGTTCATTCTCCATGCCGTCTAGCCTGCCCCTGTGGTAACATACCACAAGGTATTTATCCATTCTAGTGTCCGTGGACATTTAGCTTGTTTCCAGTTTTGGGCGGTTAAAAATAGAGCTGCTATGAACATTCTTGTACATGTGTTTGGTGGTCATCTGGACACATTTCCTTTGGGTTCTATTGAGTTAGAAGTGGAATTGCTGGCTTCAATTATTGGATTTTTTAATATTCTTTAACAAGAGCACATTGTGTCTCCTGGACATTATACCCTTCAAATAAAGGAAGGGTCCGCAACTCCATTTTGCAGATGGGAAACTGAGGTATAAAGTAATGTCATTTTCATGTGAGATCAGTTGCAGGGCCAGGGAGAGAACCCCCTCCACCACCCCATCCTAAAGCTGCACCACCTGGCCACACCATATGAAACAAACGCTATTGTTATTACAATCAACAGGGCTGTGGTGGTATTTTAAAAAATAACCAGCAAAGTTTTGGGGAATTGCACTGAATGGGAGGACACCTTATTACCATCCAGTCTTCATTTCTGCATTGTCAAAGGTCTGTTTTGGAAAGTTAATCCCAGAGTAGTAAAAATAAAAAAGGCTCTGAGCATAACAAAGCACCTCAGTTATCTGCACCAGGCAGGGCATCCTGCTGGAAAGTGCACCCCAGGAAGAGGCAGCTCCACCCAGCCTGAGGTCACGTGGCCCACCTCCTCTCTCCCTGAGCCTGGAGCCACAAGCATGCCGAGGGCAGGAAGCTCCTGGGGGACTCCAGAGGTCAAGGACCTGCCCCATAACCCAAGTTTGTGCCCACACAGTCGGAAATCTGTTATTGTCTATCTCCAGGTCACCCAGTCTCTTTTCAGAGTTGAATGTTTGTTCCAGGTTTTCTCCTATATGATCCAGAGGACCTCCACCTCCCACCACTCTCGCTTGTAGTTTGGGGTCATTTGCTTAATTATTATCACAGGATGGATCAATACAAGTAGAGTGAGCAGGTGTTCTGCCAGCTCATGCTGAGGTGCTCTAGCATCTGAAGGCAGGCTTGGCATTCCTAAACCTTCCCTGGGGGCATCAGGGTGGGATGAGAACACCATCCATTGAGACTCAAGCAATGTGAGATCCAGTGCCATTTCAATCACTGATTTATTGTGCACTTCTTCACTTCTCTGGGATGAGGGATGAGAAAGTGCTTTTTTTACGAAGGGTTTTACAATCACAAAGTGTTCTGTTGCGTAAAGAAAGCCCATTCAATTGCCGAAGGCATGATTCTTCATCTTGTCTAGCCTGAACCTCTCCACCAGAGAACTCTATCCGGAAAAGAAGCCGAAACCTCCCTTTGAACATTTCCCTTCGCTGCAAACAGCCTTTCATAGGACTCATAACCATTACCTTTGACCCAGGCTGGCATTCAGCCCATGTGCCCGGGTACAGCCATGTCTGTTGTTAAAACACTGAAACACTTCTGTGCCGGCTGCTAACTAGCACTGCCTTCGGTGCCCACTCCCCCCAGATCCGTCAACTAAGAAAATAACTCCAGTCCAACAGGGGGGTCTCCAGGTCCACTATTTTTGTGCTGCAGCACAAAAATTGATTCCCTTATGATTTTCAACATCACACCTGCCATTCATTTATTACAGATATAAGATGTGTAACTACAAAGCAATAAATCAAAGTTTTTAAAGGAATAGCATAATTAAATGTGGAAATAGAATAAATAGTATTATTTAACAATTAGACATCTTATGCTTGAGGCTTGGTTGCAAATGACTTCTGGCTTATGCCAAAACCAAATTCACTCTCAAAAATAAAAGTTTGCCATCTGTAAGCGTTTACAAAAAGATATGACACCAGTCCCAATGACAACCTAAGTAACAGTGCCCCAGAATTATTTCGAGCAATGACAGCATCATTGAAATAAGTGCACAGCCTCATAAGATGAACAGTTTTCCCCTCACAGGTATAAATAATTCAGGGAAATTTTAATACTGCTGGGTATCCGATGATATTAAGCACTTATTATCAGTTTTTAGATGTGATAATGACACTAAGTTTTTTAAAGGAGTCTATTTGACAAATACATACTAAAATATTTATAGATGAAACAGGATGGAAGGGATTTGTTTCAAAATAATCTAAAGAGAAGGAACTAGGGGAGCGGGTGGGTGTCAGAAGGGAGCTAGTGATGAGTACATGGAATTCTTTATATTATTCTCCCCCTTTTTGTATATGTTTGAAATTCTTCAAAATAAAGTTTTAAGCAAAATTGTTTTCAATCAGTCTACACCTCATAGCCACTGTGGTAGATGAGTGAACTGGATCAGGACACGGAGAGACCCAGAAGCTTTCATAGTCCCATCACGAACCACGTGGCTGTGGACAATCCTTTATTTTGCCCTGTGCCTAGTTTCCTGTCTGTGAAATGCACATAATCATAAACACACACACACACGCGCGCGCGCGCGCGCGCTAGAAGTCTAAACAAGATGACATCTGTTTAACATTTTGAGCTCCTTGGAAGAAAGGTACATTAATGGTGCATCATTATAGGGCCTCAGCACCCAGAGAGGTTGTGAGAAGTTTAGTTTAGATGATTCAGGATTCCCAGAATCCCCACAGATTTTTCAGAAACTACTTCATGCTTAGTTCTCTGAGCCAAGTGAAAGCAGGAGCAGAAACAAAACACCCTGCTTCTACACAGGAGGCTTTTAGCAGCTCTGTTTACTCCTCCAACACAAAGCCCTTGTTTATGTGTGACAGATGGTAGTACATGTTTCTCTCCTCTCTCTTTCTCTCTCTCTCTCTCTCTCTCTCCCTCCCTCCCTCCCTCACTTCACTTGTTCCCTTCTGTTTCTTTGTCACCCTCCATTTTTCTTCTTTTCTCTGCTCCTTCTCTGCCTCACACTACTTTTCCTGAGTTGACTCAAGGGGCTAGCAAGAAGGATAAAGGCAGACAGAATGCCAAGACCTAGGAGCAGAACGCCTTTGCCCAAGCTGACTATTCGGTCAGGCTGCTCGCACTGTCTCTTCTTGGTTCACAGCACTCATATTTGAAATGTGTTTTTGAAGACAGAGTGACACACCTTTGAAACTGTAGGGGGCTCAGAGTAAGCATTTAAAGGGCCCATAAATATTTATGTGGCAGGTTTCCATGGGTTGCTTTCCCAAACTAATCATAGTCAACACATTCACACACACACACACACACACACACACAGTTCTTTCCAGGCCCAGCCACCCCCAAAGAACAAATGTAGACCTAGTCTCTTACTAAATATTCACTGCAATAAACGTAGTCTATAAACCAGGCAAGGGAAGGAAGATGTGAAGGACTGGACGTGCAAGAGCCTTTTCTAGATCCATATGGAAGAACGCTGGTTCTGTCCCCCTTAGACCCAAGCAAGTGAGTTAGTGTTTCCCAACCTCTGTTTCTTCTTCCGTAAAAATGAGGGTATTCAAATAGGTGGATGATCTATAGACTCTTTTCCAGTTCTCAATACCCGTGATTCTATGAGCAATTGCACCAAGGTGCTTAAAGAGTTCCCATAAATATCAATCTACCTGGTACCCCAGTACCTGGTGGGGGCAGGAGAAGGTCTGTCAGAACATATGTCAAACCAGGGCTTGAATGATTTGAGGAGTGGCAAAAAAGTTAGGGGCAAAAGGAAAGGGAAAAAAAAAAAAAGGCATTGAGTTCAGCATGGAAATCAATAAGGTCAGAGAAGGGGATCAGAGAGGCAATAACTGATATAATAGATACGAAGCAGGAGTAGGAGGCAAGACTTGGCGCTTGCCTGGATGTCTAAGAGAAAAGAGAGAGAGAGAAAGAAAACTTGGTCAAAAGAAGGTGTGTGCTAATTCCACTTTTGTCCCCTGAAATTTATTCGCGGGTCTCAGACACGCTTCCAACAAAGGCATTCTCCATGAAGGGACAGACATCTGGCCCTTTTAGAAGAGGTCTTAATTCGATGCCTCATTCTACAGAGGGGAAGTAACTGTCCCCCATGGTGACTCCCTACCCCCAGACAAGAAAGAGTAAAGATCTGTGCTCAGAAAAATGAAGTAGCTATTTGAGAAGTAATAGCTACATCTGCAAATGATTAACTCTAGGATTTATTACCAATGTGGACTATAAATGTCTGCTTACTTTGGCTCCTGAAAAGTTGATTTCATGGTGGGGGTGGAGGGGGATTTGAGACAAGGAAGGAGAAATCCAAGCTTTCAAAGGCACACTTCAAATTCAAAAGGGAGCAGGATTTCTCAAGTACCAGAGCAGAAAGCAGGCTTGACCTTGCTGGTCTAAGCAAGAAGCCCAGCAAATACCTGCAGGGTTTGTAAAGTCAAAGGGACTGGTGCCACTCAGAAGACGGTTGGTGGGGAGGGGTGCTGGCAGGAGGCTTAACTGAGTGGCCCCAACTGAACAGGCCATAATACGGCCAGAGTTGGCAGTGGATTACATGCATCGGGAGCTTTACACTCCTGATCTCAGAGGTTGTCAGCCTTGGCTGACTGTTAGGATCACCTGTGAACATTTAAAAACATACCTATGTTTGGGCCACACTGCAGACCAATTAAATCAGAATCTCCAAGGGTGAGGCTCGGGCATCAGGCTGGTTCAAAAACTCCCCTGGTGACCCCTCAGGTGCAACCAGGGTTGAAAACTACTACTTAATTGGTATCATTCTTACAGCAACCCCATGTTATAGATATAACACGGTTTAACTTACAACTCTCATAGTTTTACAGGAGAGAAAACTGAGGCACAAAGAAGCTAAGTAACTAGTCCAGGGTTACATAGCTAAGTGGAGGCAGGATTTGAACCCACAGCTCACCCTCTTAATCGTCATGTCCAAATTACCTCCCAAGTCTATGGTTTTCAGCTTTCCAAGCTCTGAAACTTCATGGGGTTTTCCAGGTAGAAAATGGGGGCTTTCAAACTGTTTTTATATATTATTTCAAAAAAATTCTAATAGAAATGAAACACTAGCTCATATTAATACTACTCATTAGCTAAGAAGGCAAGTTTCTTTCTTTTGCTTGGAATGACATCAAAACAAGGAGCTGCACTGGATATTTCATGCTCATTAGGGGTTCTCATTCATTCATTCAACAAACATTAAGTGCCGGTTTTCTGCAGAGTCTATGAAATGGAGCCACCCTGTGCAGATCACCACACAACAGATGTTCAAATGGCCGTAACCGTGGCATGCACTAGACTCTCCGAGAGGCAGTAACATATTATGCTTTTAGTGAGAGAAAAACAGCAAGGGAAATCGTAGGATAAAATATACACATTGCTGAGAGGCAAACTAAAAGATGGAGGCAAAGAATAATAAACTGTTGTGAGAATGTTGGGAATACACTGTTGCTGATCCATAAATATTCAACCCAGGGTTTAAAAAATGTAAATTCCTGGCTGGCACCTACACGAGTGTAGTAAGCTGGATGTCAACAAGGTAGGTGGGGACTGAGGTGACCTAGAGAACCCAGATCCTGTCTAACAAGTCAACTCGTTCTTACCGCCAGCCTAAAGTTGCATCTAGGAATGTGGGTGCAGTGTCATCAGACTTTCTGACTTTTTCAGGGGAAGCTGTACATATGGGTTGCTTAATGCAAGATCTCCCAATTTTTAGGTGGCCTCTAATTCAAGTCTTTTCAAACAACCGTGTAGACCAGAGAAAATACACTGATCACCTGCTCTGCTTGCACCATCGAGAGTGATCTCCCCATTGGTCTCAAGGATCCCAAAGCAACTGCTCATTCACCTGTGCCTTTCCCCTCCTGCAGGTATGCTCATTTATTTTGGGTACGGCATCTGGAATAGCACCCTGGAGATCAGCGCCCGAGAAGAGGCCCTGCACCAAAGCACATACCAGCGCTACGACGTGGATGACCCTTTCTCTGTGGAGGAGGGTTTCTCCTACGCCACAGAGGGTGAGAGCCAGGAGAACTGGGGTGGGCCGGCTGAAGACAAAGGCTTCTATTACCAACAGATGTCAGATGCGAAGGCAAACACCCGGACAAGTAGCAAAGCGAAGAGTAAAAGCAAACACAAACAGAACTCCGAGGCCCTGATTGCAAACGATGAGTTAGATTACTCTCCAGAGTAGGGGAAAACACACGAGAAGTGTATAGAAATGGTGGTGATTTATTTCCAGTAACTTAACCTGTGGGCTAGAAGGTGAAAACTTTTTTGCCTCTCATTTCAAAACTCCAGCATTCCCCAACGTCATAGCCTGTCATTTGCTACTTTTGCTCTTCAGGGTAGTTCTGTCAAAGGGTTTAACCTGGGTCCCCTCACTGGTCCCCTTGTAAACAACAAAAACTAAAACTAAACAAGAGGCTACAAAACATTCTATCTTAGGGCAACCGTCAGAGCTGATGGCAGCAGATGTTTCCTAGATCTTTGCTTTGCTGGTTGAATCTTTTTGCTTCTTACTGAGATCCCCAGAAGCAAGGAGCAAACATGTTGGATCACACTGAGACTGAGCTCCTCCAGGAGATGGGCCAAAGCAGGTGTGTGTGGGCACAAGGCAGCATTTCTACCACCTGAGACCACAAGGGCAAAGCTCTATGCTCAACATGGCTGAGAGCTGCTCCCCAAGGGTGGGCGGGTGGCATTGGCACTGCCTCAGCAAGCAACACTGTTCTGAAATTGCACAAAAACACATTCATGGAAAGATACATGCTTCTTTTTATTTATCAACATCTCCAAACTGTAACTTTGGGGTCCAGCAAAGGTCAAGGACTCTGAGACCATTTCCCCTAAGGTTTCAGACGCACCAGAAAGCACTCATGCAGACCCAGTAATGTGGTGAGAAGCACCATCTAAGCTCTCCTTCAATGATCAGGAGAAAAAAGGAAATAACTATCTCTTGCAGTGAAGGTCAGAAGGGCATTGGCAGAAACTAACTCTCTGTCATGTCTTCTCTTATACCGGACTCTAAGCTCCTGCTGATATAATGAAAGAGGGCAAAGTTGGAGCATGATTTCATGGCACTAATATGCCTTGAAGAAGGAGGCTGTTTGTTTCATAATCAGATAAAAATCTTTACAAGGAGAAGTGACCCAGCCACTGAGATCACATTGCAAATTCTATTTCAGATTTCTAAAATTATAATTTCTGTAGCTTTTTGAGATATGCCACCACTTGATTGGTGGATGCTACTCTGAAAACAGAAATGTTGAAGCACAGCTTCTTAGGTAATGGCATTCCAGGAGATCACATTTCACTTCTGAAACTTACTCTCCTGGAGTAGCTCACTTTTAGCCATGTATTTTTCCTGCTAATTCCCTGAGCAGTTTCACTGAAGCTCAGACAAATATCTACCTGGTATGGTCTACATCTGGGCCATAAGGGAGACTCTTAAAGGAATTTTCTCAGAAACAAGCTAGATGAGAGAAACTGCAACAGAAAAAAATGTATCTATAAATTCTCCTCTCGGGTTACAGGGAATCCAGCGCGGCACTGAGATACGTACACATATGTGGAAGGGCTCCCTTGGGTCAAACTAAAATCTTTGTGAGAATTTCATGAACGGGAGGCAAAGTAGCAAATTCCTTGCTCTCTCTCTCTCCTGGATCTAGCATTATGCCAAAAGTGTTCCAGAATACATGGACTAATGTGTAAGTTTATTCTTTCTTACAGGTGAGGCTAGTGCCGTCTTGGCACATTTTAGGATTATAGAGAGAGGCACACATCCATTTTTTCACTCAACTAACACTGATTGAGATGTCCCAAGTGCTAAGTGATGGCAATAAAAAGATGTGTGACATCTGCCCTGGGAGGCTCACAGTTCAGAGAATGGGCAGAACTGGAGCCTGTTAACTGTAGATAAAACAGCTGAACCTGACAGGTCCCGATGGGTGATGCACTGGCTGTAACATAGGATAAAAGAAAACAGTTGGAACTATATTTTAATATGCTTTTAAATAAATTGCATCTCATACCCATAGCCAATGTATGCCATTTAAATTCCAATAATTACTATTTTCTAGATCTTCTTTTTCATGCCTCTATATTAATTGTTTATAACTCTGGTTTCCTGAGGTCATTTTAATGTGATGTTTGGCAATGCCATGTTTTCTCTCCCCTGAATTTAACCATAAAGACACAGTACCTAGTCTGTAAAATACATCCTTGAGGATTAATTATAAACTAATTATCAATAATTTGGATGAAAATGAAGTTTTGAATGGGGTGGGGCTGTATTCATTAAAAGTGTTTAAAGAGAAATATGAATGCAAAATAACAAAATCTTAATGTGGGTGAAAGAGCTTCCTTTTACTAGTGAGGTTTAGGTGTTACAGTAATAGCGGTCGGGTGGCAGATGCATGCAATTTCTGTAGCATGAGAAGAAAGAGCACATGCTTTGGTAAACACCATTGGTAGTGATTTCGTGAAGATTCTATGAACCACTCTTATTTCAGGAGTCTCTTCTATAATCTTTTTAAGCTTTGCTCTCTTTAGTCCTCTAAAGTTGTTTACTCATCTCCCTAGCAACCTTGGCTTTAAAAAAAAAAAATGAGTCAATATGTTAGAAAAAGGTTATTTTAAGGTAAATAGGTATATTTTTCTTCATGTTGCGCAGCCTCTGTGAAACAATCCCGGATTTCACAATGCAGTTTTCAAAATACCATCAATCTAGAATGATTTTATTAGTGTTTCCTAATAATTTTCTTAAGACCACATTTGTGAAACCACCTTAAACATAAGATCGCCTTATAAATAATTACCATAGAAACTTAGCCCCCTTGAAAGGAGTACAAGGAAGATGTACATTTTCGAATTCTCTATGGCAAGAGCTCTTCCAGCGAGGTTTCATCGTGTAGATTTGGGGTTTGGAGACAATTGTTTGATTTTTTTTCATTGTAGTCTATATATTGGTACTCTGCTTTGTCTCAAAAGGACTTGAGGTGGCTATAAAATTACATGTAATACGAAAAAATTAAGTGAAAATAGAAAGGAGCTTAGGGAAAACAGAAAGGATAAAACAAAGCTGAAAGTGTGTTTAGCGTACAATGCAGAACCTTGCTCTGCATTGCTAATTGCCAGTGAGGGGGCAACTTGAAAAATAATGCAGTTGTTGGTAATGACAGGAACAAGTACTCCCGAATGATAAGAACAAATCTTTCCCCATTAGTGCAGAGAATTGCAATAGCATAGATTATTGAAACCCACAGATAAGCTTCAGACCTGGATTTTGCCAGGTACAGATACCTGGTGTATAGTGAATGTTCACTAAATATCTGATGATCGGATGAATGAAAGGATAGATAGGTTGATGGATGGGTGGATGAAAGAAAAAATGAAATATCATTTATTCAACAGTCTTTTGTGGAGTGCTTCTTATGTGCTATGGCATAAGAAATAGGGGAAACAAGATGAATAAATAAAGAGCAATAGTGAAAGTGACACGTGAGATGAGGGAGTCATAATGTGCCATAGGGGTTCAACTATGGAAAGGACCTCCTTCGATTGGAAGGAAAGACCATAGAGAATGCAGCCCTTGTGTCGAGCCTCGTGGAATGGGCAGAATTTTGTTGGGTAGAAACGGGGGTAGGCTTGCTAAGTGGAGTGTCAGCATGAGTAAGGTGTAGACTATGTACTGTGCCTCCTTCCAGGAAAAGCAAGAAGCTAGTCTGACAGGAGCTTATGATTTATGAATGACTTATATATGGAACAGTAAGCAATCATGCTGAGAAAGCAGGTTAGGGCTCACCCATAGATAGACGTCAACAAAGAAATGAGCTGGCTGGCTCTCCTTGGGTGGGGACGCACTGAAGAAATGATGAAAGTATGAATCAGGGAAGGCTGGACTTTCAGAAGCTGGGGCCATGCCTTTATCTGCCTATTCAAGGAGCTAACAAATCACATGCACACCCCAAGTTGATTTAACATATTACAGGGGAAAAAATATCCATACTTACAGCAATTTATGATTCTTCCTTTGAGTCCTGTGTCTGATTTGACCGTTAACCTAGGAGAAGCATAGGCATTTAACATGTGGACAAACAGTGCAAAGTTATTTGCAGCCACCTCAAATTTTTCAACAATAAGTTTAAACAACCAAAGCTAATAAGTTCTTATTAATATATCGATCTTATCTAAACAGTAAAACCTTGGCTCAAGATTTTACTCAGCTGGAGTGCAAGTCCACTTTGAACCAGTGAAAGGAATGGAATGATAGAATTAGGTTAAGAATCCAGTTCTACTTCTTAGTAACTAACTAATATCTAATCAAATGTGTACATAATAGTCATGATGAGCCTGTTTAAATAAACAGGAAAGAAAGTTATTGGATTTAATGATCCCTCCTCTGGAACCTATGGGCTAGTCAGCATGTAAACCTAGTATGTATTGGGAAACAAAACACAGATTCCTGTAAAGAAATATCTTTTCCCTATTCTCCTGAAAAGAGTTGATAAACTTGACCTCCTCTACAACACACTTGTTGGAAGGAAGTCTACCTTACAAGGGATTGCCTCTTCTCTGCATTGTAAAGAGAAGTTACAAGAGTTTGAGAATCAGCCTCAAAGACGAGAGGCAATTCCCACCAGCTTTTACCAAGATCCTGAGAGGTCAGTGGAAGCCCACTGACAGTCAAATACCTATCTCAGAAGAGAAAATCTTGTTAGGTGGAGAAGTCAGAAATCGGGGAATGGGTCTGAAGCCAGAGCTGGGGTCAGCTCTCTGAGTCCAGTGGCAGTTAACGGTCCACTCTTGGATTTAAGCCTTCAGGTTAGTGAGCAATCCACAGACGACCTTCTTTTCTTATGCTTGTGGGGAGAGGGAGTGCAAAGGAAACGCACACTCCAAAGTTGGCCGTGAGGTCTGCATGACAGCACTCCATTTTCATGCCATTTGGAACCAGACTGGTCAAAGAGGGTGATTCTATCCAAAATTTTTACAAAGCCTAGGTTTCCCTTGTATGCATGTAACCTCTCTGACACTAGGGACCTGTTTGTCTACCAGGACCCTTGGGAGTCAGAGAGAGAGAGAGAGAGAGAGAGAGAGAGAGAACGCCAGGATGCTGTTTTACCACAGAATTTATTTACTTCATATTTCTCTGTTGGAATGGTGATGGGTAGCAAAAAGTCCCTTTCATGTACACAATTGTTGTCCTACTTTTATTTTCTCTAGAGGAGAGGCTGTTGTGATTTCCCTCCCCGCCCCCCTTAGGAGCAACTTTCTTTTTAAAACGCTTTTCTCTTCTTATTCAGCTTGAGTAACACATGCATCTGTCTGAATACCTAGGCAGTTGCCTTTTGCCAAAATTACTTCTCCAAGAAAATGTTCTCTTTCTTTAAGAATTTAAAGCCCAAAAGGGATTAGTGGAAGTTTTGAAGCCCATCAAAAATGAACATGTATTCTGCAGTATCAAATAGAATAGTGTTAGAAATCACTAAACAGTATTCTACATGCATGGAATTACAAAATTCATATAGGACTTTCACAAAGACAGCTTTGGGCTGAAGTCTTCTGAAAGTAGCTAGCTCTAATTCCTTACTCTTTGAGAACGGTTAGTGCATTTTGGTACAATAACGAATGGAAATGGCTTTGTATTCAAAGTAGGAAGCAGAGGCAGCATAGATTCTTTCATTAGGGACTCCTTCAGTGCTTTTTATTTCTTCTCTATTACATTTTCATGACATTGAACTGGTAACACTGGCTAAAGGGAATTGTGGGTTATGTGAACTTCCCAGAAAGTGCAGACTACGAAGGATTGTGTTCATTCCGATATTGGGATGAGGAGACTGTTCCTTGCACATCTCCTCCTAATTGGTCTTGGCAGTTGCCGATACACTTGTCTCACACTCTCAAAGGAGAGAATCTACACTGGAAACCATAAACCCCCACTTTCCAAAGCAAGGACACTGATAATGCTACGATGGCACATAAATACCTCAACTGTCTGGGCTGCAGAAGGGGCTGCAGGTTTTTAAGGGAGCAGCTGTTGTTCTCATCCCATGTAGTTACACCATCTAACAACAGGACGTGACATTCTAGCTTTTTCTCACTGTGGAAAAGAAAGGTTACTGTGTAATTCATATCCAAAGTTGTAAGTACAGTTTGTAAATTTTACTTACTTGTTTCATTTTTGTTTGGTCCTTGAGAAGTACAACTTGCTTTTTACAGCTGGTAATTTCTGGTGTCAGTCTCTGATACACATATATATATATTTTGGTATGAAATTGCTGTGTTTGTTAGTTTGTTCGTTTTGTGGTTTTCAATTCCCATTGGTGCACTGTACAATGGGGTGTTGTAGTGTATCATGAGGAAAGAAATAATATGAAGATATGTTATGGAGTATGTTTAATTTTAAAATGACTGTGGTGTTGACAATATATTGATTTACAAAGATAGTAAGGGAAAATTCTAAATTTACCAAAATGTGTATATTTTAATAAATGCATAAAGCTTTATTGTGTGCCTTTAAGTTTAAAAATGGGTTTATAAACAAAGTCAGAAACAAAAGTGTCTTACTATAAAATATCCATAGTAATGTAAAGCTTTTACACAGGAGACGACCAAAAGAAAAAACAAAAAAGAAAAAGAAGCTTTCCCGTATTTTGTTAACCTTAACCAGTACCTGAATTCTGGTACTTTCTTTCCATTCTGAAATGGAGATGAATAAGTGAATCTTGCCTTAAATGTTTCGATAGTCCTTTGTAGAAAAGCCAGATAAATAAGCTCATTTTTTCTTTTTCTTTTTTTTGAACTAATTGCATTATTGTGGAAAATTTGTTTTCAGAATAAAACTATTTTAAAAATTACAGCTAATCGACTATTAAAATTTAAATTTGAAGAAAGTAAGTGCTGTCCTACACTTTTAAATTCACTTTACTTCCATGAAGAGAACATTCAAGTTCAGCTTTAGTGAACTGTTGGGAGAACGTGAAATAATTCAATGGGCCTCTCATCACTTTTTTCGAACACGAGGCAGGGCTCTGTCTGGGACCCGGCTCACTCTGCTGCCTCCTGAGTGATCCATTACCAGTGTCATCTCCTAGTCCCAGCCACACACTCCCTCCCGCTTCAGCATCATGGAGCATTTAGTTCCATTGTCCCGTTCATTTTAAGGACAAATTGGAGGAACATTACTTGCCTACAGTCCCACCCCCAATTACGATAGCGTTCGTGGTGGTTTCATTTACTTTACTTTTTGATAATACAGGTAGTGACACCTGGAGAAAAGGTACAGTGGTGCAGCAGGGTCACGTGTTTTCCACATCACGTGAGATGCACAGACGGACGTGTCTGTATTTCCTACAATTCATGATCTTCCTTGTAAAAGTCCACCTGCTTAGGCTCCAAGGGAGAGAAAAACAAACTAAATGTATTCACTTCTGGAATCGCAGTTGTGTTCCTGGTTAGGCTCTTGAAATGATTGAGTCTCTTTGGGGTAAATGCTCAGTGTTTGGATTTCCTCCCTTCCCCCTTGCTTCTCTCCAAAATGGCATCTGGGAACAGAGCCTATATGATAGCATAAGTTGGCAGTGCAGAAGAGAACTAGGGTGCTCGGGACATTTCGTGGATGCTGCTGCAGAATGGCTACCTGGATTGCTTCCTGGACAGGTGACTCCTGAAGAGGGACCAACCCATATAACCAAATATTTCATGATTACATTCACTTCCAAAATCCGTAGGTCTAGCATTTAATCCACAGAGGTCTGGCACACCACTGCTTACACCCTTTCCAGCTGAGTATACCACTAACCCATCTAATGCTTTCAGGCTTTCTCAACCCAAAATGAAGCTCCTACGCATTGAAGCCTCTTTGTATGAACTCCAGACCTTTGCTGATCCACCAAGCCCTCAGCACCTCCACTTTAGAACCCACTGCAACCCCCCTGAACCCTGGGGAGCCAGGAGCACCACCTAAGATTCAAGTATTCAGCCACTTCCTTCACTAATGATACACTATCATTTCTGGGTTCTGCTCATCGAAGCTTACAGCCAGTGGTGTGCTGCACCCTACTTGTGAGAATGATTGTTAACTTTTTACGACTTTTGGAGTCCGTTGCTAAACACAACCTTTATTAAAACTTAACTTCTACAAACTTACAATTAATTATATTGAAAACAGAGGTAATAAATCCTCAAAACTAATTCTTGTACTACATTTAACTGTTCCCTATGCTCTCGTGGTTATTTACAACTGTTATGTCTGTATGGGGAAGTACTACGCAATGACGTTCTGTTGCATGTGTTTTTCCCAACTCCATGTTCGGTAGTTTTGCAATGGTAGCTTGAAATCAGCCGTGGTGGGAGAATTCACACCATGCAAATTGGAAATGATATAAAATCAGAGGGTTTGTTTTCTTTTTGTTTTTCCAGAGAGCTGTCCATTACACATCTACTAGCACACCACTGTTTATATCCTTTCCAGCTAAGTATACCACTAACCCACCCAACATTTTCAGGCTGTGTCACTCCTCTCTCACCCCCACCATAGAGGGGGAAAGCCTAGACAAGTATTTTTTTCTCTCCATCCTACCTCTATTTCTCTTCCTCTCCCCACCATCCAGTAGGGCCAGCAGGGGCTGGCTTTCCACTCTTCTTTCAGCCTGACAAGAATACTCCCTACATATTATTCTCTTTCCTAGGGACAATAAGCCTCGTATTTGGGTCTTACTAGTGGAAGGGTTTCCTATTTGCCTATTTACAAATAGTATCCAACAAGGGTCACAGGACAACCTAGAAGTAGGGATTACCAGGATCAAAACAATAATTGGATTAATAGTCCAAAATACAACCTCATTCCATGGGTCTCAATATTAAGAGGTTATTTAGTAACAAGTGTTATTTAATAACAAAGATGTGGAGTCCAGTCCTTGGGCACCATCAGTGAGAATGTAAAATGGTACAGCTCCTACGGAAAATAGTATAGCAATTCCTCAAAAAAATTAAACGTAGAATTGCCATGTGACCTAGCAATTCCTTTTCTGGGTATATATCCAAAAGGATTGAAAGCAGGGTCTTGAAGTGTATCTTCACAGCAGCCTTATGCACAATGCTAAAATACGGATGCAGTTCTGGTGTCCATCAATGAATGAATCAAGAAAATGTGGTATATGCATACAACAGAATATTATTCAGCTTTAAAAAGGAAGGAAATTCTGATACATGTTACAACACGGATAAAGTTTGAGGACACGATGCTAAGTGAAATGAGCTAGTCACAGAAAGACAAATGCTGTATGACTCCAATTATGAAGTACCTGGAGTAGTCAAAATCACAGAGGCAGGAAGAAGAATGATGGCTGCTAGGGGCTGTGGGCGGGGCAGAGTGAAGAGCTGTTGTTTAAAAGGTAGAGTTTCAGTTTTGCACGATGAAAGAGTTCGGAAGAGGATGGTGATGATCATTGCACAGCAATATGAATGTACTTAATATCACTGAACTGTACACTTCAAAATGGTTAAGATAGTAAATTCTGTATTATGTATATTTTACCATAGTTTTTTACGTTGAAAAAAATTAAAAGGTTATTCAGAGTATCAAAGCTGCTTTAGAGGCATCTTCTCCTTAAGCCATAACTCAAAACCATTTTAAAAATTAAATACCCCATTAGAAATTTAAGGGATCAATCCTCATATTGTAAACACTAAATTGACAGCTTGTCCACATGTCATTTTCAAGTATCATCAGTTCTCTGACTGGCAATGAGAATCCTTTCTATGTCAAGTTTCCTTCCTCTCCTTTGCCCACATGCATCTTTTCCCCTATCTGGGAATAGATTTCTTCCATTCTCAAGGTGGCTTCAATCAAATCAAGAAAAACTCTAAGCTATGAGGCTCAGGAAAAAAACCACGTGCCCCCATGAACTAGAAATTTGAATTCTCCAAGCTTTTATTTTATATACCTAAGCCTGATACCTATCCATCAGAGGAGACATTTAGACTGTTTTCAGGAAGGGATGAGCCCTCTTTACGTCAATTAACTGACTGAGATAAGTACTGTGGCAGGCTTTCCTTCAGAAAAGGGAAATACGAATGATTTGTGACTCTAATTAATTTCAAACACAGCAACAGGAATACAAGTTGGAACAGAATCCAAAGAGGAAATAGTCCATTCAAATTCAATTCTGGTGGCTGGAAGACTGATTGAATTTCCTTCCTAGCAGAGACACTCCTCACAGGGCAGGGTGGGGAAGAGCTAAGGGGTGTCCTAGCAATGGGGTTTCCGTGTTCTATGAAGCTCTGTGTCCAAAGCCGCTCCTTTAATGTACTGGAAATAATTCCAGGTGTGGATACAATGTCCTCAACTTTCTCACTAGCCTTGTCAATCTTGTATAAGGAGGTGGAGATTGGGCTAACCAACCATGCTGGAAAGGGCATACGAAGATGTGCTATGAGACTGGAGGACCAGTGGCGGAAGGGCACCAGTCCCTATCTGCTCTCTGATGCCCAAAATGCCTCCATTGGAAACAAAGTCCATCATTCCTCAACGAGAAAAAAATCTGTAAATGCCTCCACAGTTAACTCCCCCTGGAAGAAGGAACACAGTGTCTTAACTCATCCGCATTGCGATACAAATGACGTAAGACTTTCTTCTCAGAAAGCAGATTTTCACAAGTCATGAGAAAATATTATAAGGTCTCTGTGTGCCTGTTGGTTGGGGGAATCCAGGACAGGAGACGGCACAGAAGGGAGAGATCAAGATCCCGTAGGCGCACTTGACCCCATTTACTTCACAACCTTGCCTAGAGTTAGATCTAAATACAACGAGGGAGAAAGACACTATCAACCTGCCCTGACTGATGCCACAAATCACTCTGAAGGGACAGATGGCTGATGGGGTGCAAAGAGGCTTGGACTGCAAGAGAAAGAAACCCATATTCCACTTCTGGCTCTTCATATCTTGCTATGTAAAGGTGGGCCAGCCACTTCCTCTGTTTCCTCATCTACAAACAAGAAGTTGACCCACGATTTCTTTATATATATATATATATATATATACACATATATATGTATATATACACACACACACACACACACATATAAATTTTATTGGGGAATATTGGGGAACAGTGTGTTTCTTCAGGGCTCATCAGCTCCAAGTCGTTGTCCTTCAATCTAGTTGTGGAGGGCACAGCTCAGCTCCAAGTCCAGTCGCCGTTTTCACTCTTCAGTTGCAGGGGGCACAGCCCACCATCCCACGTGGGAATTGAACCGGCAACCTGGTTGATGGGAGCTCATGCTCTAACCAGCTGAGCCATCCAGCTTCCCTCTGGAAGCTCAGCGGCAGCTCGTCTTCAATCTAGTTGTGGAGGGTGCAGCTCACTGGCCCATGTGGGGCTCGAACCAGCAACCCTGTTGTTCAGATGGCTCTAACCAACCGAGCCATCCTGCCACCCCGACCATGATTTCTAACTTTCCAGATCACTGCCATGAGGACAGTGAGCACATCTCTCTTGCATCCTGGAGCACCTTGGCAACTAGTATAGAGCTGGGACATAGGAGGCATGCAATGAATATCTGCTGAAGATATGAATGAATAAACATTAAGTTTTCCTTCATCATCCAGAGGCCCTCCCTATGCTTTTGCCAAAGTGGAGAACAATTTCAATCACTATTTAACTATTTGATAGTTCACCTTTCTGACAGATTTCAAATCCTTTGAATCACTTTTAGAAATTGATCCTAAGATCAATGGTAAAAAGTTTATGCCAAAGAAGATATCTGTAACTACAGGGAAAAAATACCCCCAAAATTAAAATCAACCTAACATCCCAAACTAGAGGGTTAAATAAATTATAGTGTAACTATGAAACTCAATACTATACATCCATCTAAAAATGTCTTTAAAGAATGTTTCATGACATGAGATCTTCACTATGTTAAATTTTTAAAGTAGGATGCAAAGATTATATATTGTATATCTTTTGTTTTGAAATACATGTATTTTAGAAATGCATAGAAAAAGATTTAGGAGATTATATGACTTCTTAACCATTGTTACCTCTGAGACGTCTTATTTGGGATGGTTTTGCATTTTTTCTTTATACTTTTCTGTTTTTTCCAAATGTTCTTCAAAATATATTTTATTTTCAAAAATAAAATGTTGTTAATCTTTATTTTCTAGAACATAAGGGCATTTTCAAATATTTCCCAGGTCCTAAATGGCAAACCAAGAAGGCTCCCCAAGCAATGACACAAATAATAGAAGCTATCCTCTCAAAGCCATACTACAGACAGATTTTTCTCTCTACGTTGGCACTTACACATTTAGGATGCTTATACTCCTTCAGCAGAAGGAATCCATACTGGAATCCATTCTCAAGTAGAGTTCATTAGCTTAGATATTTGGTTCAAATATATGTTGTTAAGTATTAAATACATACTAGTGTTCTTGATTTGATGTACACATCTTGTTTTTTTTTTGTTTGTTTGTTTGTTTTTTTAATTGGGGAAAGGGAACAGGACTTTATTGGGGAACAGTGTGTACTTCCAGGACTTTTTCCAAGTCAAGTTGTCCTTTCAGTCTTAGTTGTGGAGGGCGCAGCTCAGCTCCAGGTTCATTTGCCGTTGTTAGTTGCAGCGGGCACAGCCCACCACCATCCCTTGCGGGAGTCGAACCGGCAACCTTGTAGGTGAGAGGATGCGTTCCAACCAACTGAGCCATCCGGGAGCTCAGCTGAAACTAATTTACTTGTGGCGCCCACACCTTCAATCACTGCAGAATGTTTACCCTATCTTCTTCAGCAAAACTTGCATCTCAATGTGCTCCTTCTCAAGAGTACAGATCAGTTTATTGACCCTTGTGATGAGGTGAGCAAACGTGGTAGCGACCAAATGAACTACTGATGGGACAAAGCAGCCAGTTTACAGGACACAATTTGAGGACAAATAAATGGAAAAACTATTCTCACCATGGGTGGTAAACATATGGAACTCGTTAACTTCAAGTGACAGTGCTAGCTGAAGCATACATGGGTTCAGGGAGGGTTCAGAAGCATGCGCGGAGAATAATTCTCCAAAGGGTTATTAAATAAAATTAGGTTCGTTCAGGGAAAACTTCAGGCTTTGGAGACAGACTTCAAGGACACGAATTCCACTCCCATCTCCATCAGGAACACTGCAATTACCCAGCCGGACACAGAGTAAGGTTCTTTTGTTCTTATCATGACATCAGAAATAAATTCCAAATCCTAAGACACAGAGGGAGTCTTTGATAGCCTCCCAGGTCTTGGCACTGCCCACCCTCCATGGGCCAGGAGGGAAAGTACATGACTAGAAAAACTAGAACCCCGGCTCTCTCTTTGCCATCCTGAAGCCAAATATATACATATGTATATATGTGTGTGTGTATGTGTGTGTGTGTGTGTGTGTGTGTGTGTTTGTATATGTGTGTGTGTGTGCGTGTGTGTCTTAACAAAATCAAGGCCCCGCTTCCCCTTCTAGAGGTCTTGCGAAATTGAAAACTCAGAAAGACCTTCTGACCTGCACTGCTCTCTTATTTTCAAATTGTAAGCCAAAACTGGTTAACTTCAAAAAGGCTCTGCAAAAATCATGACATTGTTTTCCTAAGGAGGCCTTATTGAATGATTGAGGGTTTTCCAGCCCAATGAGTTCTTTGCTAAAAACAGAGTTATGCACTAGTTTTGGCATTCGTGTGCAAACCAAATCCTTGGTCTGAACACTGGGAATTGCTAGCAAGTGGGGACTACAGCAACCGAGACATAGCAAAAGGTGATCCCAGGTGATTTTTCATATAGATTGGAATCTCTGCCATTCATTAGGACTTCAAAGCCTACACGAGAGCTTGCTCCTTTTGATAGCTAATTCCCTTTATTTCCTGAAAATCCATTTGTGTAGTAATGAAAAATATGAGTCTACATTTCCTCTTTCTGCAGAAACAAATATTCAATAACCCTCATGCTGTAGAGAAGCTCAAGTTCCCTTTATTTTCCAGTTGACTACGGAGAAAGGATCCCTTTCTAAAAATATTTGTTTTGAAAACTAACAGGTCCAGAATTTAACCCCACCTCTAAACCTACATTTTTCATTGGGAGAGTATTTATGCTAAAGAGTCTTATGTTAATTTTGAATCTGTGCTTTCATTAAATGACTTTCCATAGTAATTCATTTCACTTTCTTAGGGAATAAATTCCACTTGAAGGCTAGAATAGTGGTTAATACTTCAAGCTCTACAGTCAGACTGCAAGGGTTATAATCCTCGCTATGGAGTCTTAGGCAATTTATTTAAACTTCTGTGCCTGTTTTCTCATCTGTAAAATAGTTATCTGTTAGCTCCTCACTCATAAAATTGTTTTAAAAATTAAATGAACAAATACATGTATTTGCTGCATTCCATGTTTCTATTTTAAGTAAAATGGGAGTTGGAAGGAGTCGGGGACCTGACAGCTTTGTGAGGCAGAACCACCATACTAGGCAAAAATTGTGGGTTGCCAAACTTTTACAGTTTATGAAATGCATTTCATGAAATGACTCATGTGATACCTACATTAGTAACTCGATAAAGCCGAGACTTTCGTTTTTATTGTTTTCTTGTTTTTTAATCAACTATGAAAAGAAATATCATTCTTCATATTTCTCTTTGGAACAGTTCAGCGCACTCAGACTATTCACCGTCCCCAGCATGGGAGTCGTTGCTTCAAGCTCTTTATTCTTTTTTATATCTTATAGCTATGCATGGCTGGCACATAGCAAATGCTCATTAAATGTTTACTTCATTAACAAATGCATCAATTAATGAACAAATAAGTAATTTTATCAGATGCTCATAAAACCCATTTTAAGATGACCAAAGTTTTAAAAGCTTGTGAATTTTTAAATAATAAGCAGGATTTCAAGTCTTAATAAAATATCCATGAGCTCTAAGGAAGCACAGATCTAAAAACATAGCACAGCCATGAACAATGTAGCTGACATCATACCCTGAAGGCCTACTTAATTCAGAATTCTGTTCCATTCCGAGAAGACGGAATAAGGGAGTTATTTTAATTAATAATAGCTTTTTAGATGTACTGAAAATATAAATAGCTTTAAGGAAAGAGTTTAAAATTTATAATAATGCTCCAGGTGATTTCTCCTATAAAGTGTCCATTGTTGAGTGATGATTGACTCGCTCCAAAACATTCTCTAGATGAGCTCATGGGGCAATGTGGCAAAGGGAGCCAATGGAAAAGAAGTTTAATGATTGAATTAAACCTTTGGATATTGATGTAATGGACATGGGTTATTTTACAACCTCTCAGCATGAGTGTCCCCTTTCCTTGCTAAAAGGACCCTAACTTCCTTTGGCAGAATCATTCTCTTTCTCACCCCCCAGGAAAAGAAATATACATGGAGCATATGCCCCAGGTCTGACCCAATTTCCCTAGCTACAGTGATTGGCTCAGGGGCTGGCACATGACCCTTCTAGCCAATCAGATGCTCCCTTCCTGGTATTTGAATCTTAAACTAAGTGATAAAAAAACTAAACATAATTGGAATTCCTTCATCCTAGTAACAGAGCCCTTGCAAAACTGTCCTTGCACTTGCCCTTCTCTGGGTTTGGTTTCCTGTGGAACTAAGTTTTCTTCCTCAAAGTCCTATTTTCCTACCTCCCCCCAAAATATCTCTTTTTTGTTTCCCCTAACTAGAGTCTGTTTCTCTTACTCATAAATATTTTTCATAAAAGCCAGGTAGGCATAGTATGAAGCTTTGCATGCCAAGCTAAGGCATTTGCACTTCATCCAGTGAGCAAAGGGGACACATCAAAGGATGTCAAGTGAGGGGAACACATACTGAGATTTGTATATAGATGAAGCAAAAGGTTGACTGGAAGGAGGAGAGGAAGGAGTCATCCAGGAAGAAGATAACGCAGTCTTGAGGCGATAAGAAGACAGTGAAAATGAAAATGAGAAAGGGCCCCCCACCCTGCCCTACCAAGGTAGCATCAATGGGAAAGGAAGTGGTCTAGAACTCAGGTTCTGGTTTTGGTTCCAGGAAGCACCAGAAGAGAAGCAGGTTCGTCTCTGAACCTGAGCAGTCGAACTGTGAGACATCCTGAGTGCAGTCAAAAGCACAATGGGTTCCATTGAGGAAGGTAGACTTGGGAATCCGTTTGGGTGTTTTTCACTTCTGTTTATTTTTATTTTCAGAAAATTATCGTAATACTTACAATTCTTTTTAAGAATTGCTATAAAATAATGGTTGGTTTCTCCATAATTATCAGAATTATTCATTTATTCATTTATTTTAATTAAAGTTTATTGGGGTGACAATTGTTAGTAAAGTTACACAGGTTTCAGTTGTACAATTCTGTAATGAGGATAAAAGGGATCGAATATATGGTGATGGAAGGAGAACTGACTCTGGGTGGTGAACACACAGCGTGATATATACATGATGTGTTACAGAATCAGAATAATTTATACTTGATGTCTTGGCTAAGTGGGATTGAAATCAACAAAAGCTCTTGGAGTGTTGACTCAGAAATCATCCTAGGAAGCCTGTCCTGTTGATGTCTGTCATGCTGAGCTCTCATGAGATGACCTGGTCCTTAAAAAAGAGAAAAGTATCTTTTTATTCATTCTTTGGAGGCTTGAAGTGAATTCAGCAGCGTTCATTAAACACATTCCCATTTCCGGTTCCTGTCATTTACCACTCCCTCAACATTCAGTTCTAACTGCATCCATTTCGATTTTGACTGTTCTTTTCTAATTTGCTTTAATAATGTTGAATTGTCCAAATTCGTTTCTCTCTCTTCTTGGAGGTTTTCTATTACTGATGAGATCTGAGCTGTATGGTTTTTTGCGACTGTGTCTACTTGCTGTGAGCTGCCATCAAAGACGCATCAGGTTGTTTAGGGGTTTGGCTAGCATGAATTTCCCTGCAAAGAAAGCTGTTGGAAACGTAGTGTTTAATAAACGTACTATTCTGTCCTCAATCTCCTTATCACCTGGAGTAATTCCTGGAACTCCACGAGCTCTTCACAGTTCTCACCATCCCTGGGCGCCGCCATGCTGGACTGGAATCAGTTTTGAATCAATGTCGTAAACAAGTACAGAAGTACTCATTTGGGAGGCACTTAACAGCAGGCTCTCCGAGGGTTCCCGCCCCCATTCTGCCCCCATTCCACCCCTCTTGAGGCCTCAGCAGCTACCAGATTTGAGGTTCCCTAATCCTTAGATCTGCTCTGCCATATTCAGACTTAATTGTCTGTCTGTTCTGAGAACCACTTCCTACCCTTCTCCTACTCTTCTATCTATATTCCCCAGGCTTCTTTGACCTCTGGCTGCTTCTGGAGAGTGGGAGGAGGGGAGAAACCAGAGTATTTCTCCCTCTTTTGCTCTGCTTTGGGTAGCTCCCTCAGCAGGAGCTGAGTCTATCCCATGGTCCCACATCCCACAGGACAACCCCTCCCTCTGTGGTCTCAGCCCTCATCTGGCAGCCCCACCATAGTCCCAGCTCCCACTAGATGACCCCAGTTTCTGGGTTCTAAAGGCATGGCCTCTCATTGCCTCTCCATTGCTTGGTAGTGGGTTTCTACTATTGCCAAACTCTGATTTACTTCATCATCTTCTGTGGCTTTTCAGCTATTCCATTATCTGCAACCAATTCCCTGTATTAAATTCTCCGTTTGCAACATTAAAGTGGTTTCCGTTTACCTAAACTCTGACTTAGCAGCTAATATAAGGGACAGGTGGCAAGGGAACAGTGGTGGAGGTGAAGAGGGTATGTATGGGTTTCAGTTAGGATAAACATTAGTTATGAAACCTTGGCCTTCTGCCCTGTATAAATTTACCACAAGCAGTGGCCCAAATATGAGACTGCCTCGGGCCTGAGGTCTCAACCAAACGGTTCAAGTGGCCCTCTGTTAAAGAAGACTTTTTTGATTAAATGTGCCCCAGCTCAGACTAGCTTTGACTAAAAATGATGGAGTTGGCTCCAGGGTCATCTAGAAGTAGAGTCCTGAATATTGTTGGGCACCCTGCTCTCCATCTCTTATTTCTGCCCGTCCTCTCCCTTCTTACAGATATGCTCCTTCACGAGGTTGACAGATCACAAGGATACTGGAATCTCTCTTAACTGGACAAGAACGGTCTCCTTCTTTGACATCAATTTGAAAAATGCCAGGAGAGAACTTTATTGAGTCACTTTATTGGAACTGATTGGATCACACATCCATCTTCTGAACTTGTCACTGTGGCAAAGGAGGAGGGTCATGATCCCTTCAGACCATGCAGCTGGTGAAAGAGAAGGTGCAATGCCCCAAAGGAAGAGGACACTGTGGGACCTATGCCTATAACTAGAATCTCTCTCTAGTCAGAATTGGTTGTAACTGACAAAACTTGATTAGGAAAAGTAAAGGTGTGAGTGAGGAAAAGTAAAGGTTTGTGTAAACAAATCACGTGTGAGGCTGACTCAGAAATGATGAAACCAGGCCCTCATAAACCATAAAGCCCTTTCTCTGTTCTTTTGCCCCTATGTCCCTCTGCATTTGGCCTCATTTTCCCAGACTCACGTTTTCCACAGGGCTGGAACCACAGCTGCTAAGAGCTCCAGCTAACCTCTTCCCACTTTTGCTATCAGAGAGGAATGTGCTCTGACCCACAGTTCCAGTAAAGGATGGGCTCTGGCTGGTCCAGTATGGAGGAACTGCTGGCCACCGGGGCTATTCCCTGTCCTCTCAGGGCATTGAGGTACAATGACTGGCCCAACCGGACAAAGGTTCTACTCTGCTCCTGGAAGCCAAAGCCAACACCTGAAAGCCCGTCTGCCTTGTGGTACAAATGCTCTCATCTCCAACAGTCCTGGACCTTCTCATGCCTCTGAAAGGACTCCTTCGTGTGCATTTTTCCTGACCCTTAGCTGAAACATAAATTTAAAAAAAAAAAAAAAAACAGACTGCAAGAGAACCCAGGTAAATTTTCTTTCTATCTTAAACACAAAATTAATGTCTAGAAGGGTTGGGGACAGAGCAACAGATTCATTTTTTTTTTTTACCCTGTTTTGTTTTTGTCTCAATATATTATGCTTAATAGATTATGAGGGAGCAAATAAAATAAAAAAACAATGATTTAGCTAACATTAGCCCCAGAGCTGCCCCCTCATAACTCTGACGCTATTGGCATCAGTGTCCCTCAACACAAGGTCTCCTGGAGATAAATGCTCCTGTTTGGACTCCTTTTGACCAGAGTCAACTGAAGCAGAATTGTAACGTAGAACAGGCTGAACTTCAGACCCTCGGCCTCCCTTCTTCACACCTTTTCTCCCATCATAAATACTATTGAAATGTCTTCATTAACTATTTTTAATAAGTATTTTCTTAGGTAATTTTATTATATAATTCCATATCAAACATCAGTGAATTTTAATTATTTCTAATAATTTTAAAAGAACAGCAAATTAAATTGATATACTAAATTCTGTTAGAAGAGCTAGGGGAAACTAGGCACCTCTCTAGCAAAAACATGAATGGTTCTTAAAACACTTTTGGGATATTCGATCCAGCAATTCTTCTCTAGGAATTTATCTTAAAGAGACCATCATGTGTATGTGCAAACATCTAAGGATCTTCATGGCAAAATTACTTAGAAAAAATTAGAAAAGAATCGGAATAACAAAGATATACTTCGGAATTCCTTGAGTAAATTATGGTACACAATGGAAGATTATGTAGATATTAAAAATGTTGTTTTACAAAAACTCATAGACACAGACAGTAGTTTAGTGGTTACCAGAGAGTAAGGGGGGAGGGGGGTGGGAGATGAGGGTAAAGAGGATCAAATATATGGTGATGGAAGGAGAACTGACTCCGGGTGGTGAATACACAATGGGATTTATAGATGATGTAATACAGAATTGTATACCTGAAATCTATGTAATTTTACTAACAATTGTCACCCCAATAAATTAAAACAATAAACGTTTTAGAAAACCATTTCATGAGATAGAAAATGTTCTCTACATAATGTTTTGTTTTTTTTAAAGCAGGTTACAAAACTATACATAGAGTTAGTAGATTTTGGTTTTAAAATAAAATGATGACCAAGAATATATACAAAAGAAATTCTAATGATGTAATGATGGGCAACTTTTATTTTCTGATTTGTATTTTTCTATGGGATCCAATTTTCTATATTACTCCAGGTCTGAGTCTACATCAACTGCGCCAGCATCCCGAGACCCTGTTAGAAATGCAGAATCCCAGGCCCTACCCCAGACCTGCAGGATCAGCCTCTGCATTTTAACAAGATCCGCGGGTGATCTGTATGCACATTACAGTTTGAAAAGCAAAGCTGTATAGAACTCAATATAAAAGAAAGAACCATTTTAATTAAAGAAAGCCCCAGACTGGGCTCTGTGACAACTGGGTTCTCCTTGAAAGGTAATTTTGATACAAAGCATAAGCAATTCTTACCTTCCACAGTCCTCTAGAAATGGTTTAACCTTACCACGTTTTTCATTTCAACAGTGGGTCATGGAGCAGTGACAAGTCCCTCCATCTCCATTCCCTCCCCCAGCCACACGACCACAAAGCCTGAGCTCTCAGATTCTGCGTTGAGGTAAAGAAATATAGATTCCTCAAGAGCTACTATTCAAGCCACAAGCAGCATGTGCCAACGCTCCACTTACAATTCTGGTTCAGTCTCCATTAAGCAGCACATCTGGCTGTCACACACTCTTTTGTGGGGACATCTCAATGGCAGCACTGATGCGGCCTCTTCCCGGGGCCAGCCCCACAGTGGCCTCCCTGTCCTGCCAGCATGTGATGTCATGAGCATGAATGTCCTGCCAAACATTTAAGATGCTGCAGTTCACATTGTGTACATTGTATAGAGAGACCCTGACACGCAAAGTTGAAATTTAAAAGAAAAAACACACACAGGGCAAGACACAACCAAACTTTGTTCTATTGTTATTCCACACCACCAATTCAGCACAAATATGTAACTTGTATTCTTTAAGTACACAACCTTCTCTTTTTTGTTGCTGTCTTGTAACTAGCATCCCTACATTCAGAGATTTCTTTGAAACATTCTATCTCTAATTTGGTTTATATCAAATTCTTGGAAAGCATGAGCTAAACGGGTTCATTTCAGGCCAAAGATCCCCTGCATGTAGTCTTTTCAGAATAGGCCAAAGGTGTATGGGGGGGTGGGGGGTAAGGGGGACTCTGGATGTTGCTCTCAAAGTAATTTCCCTTCTGAGGGCCATTAAAGAGGGACAGACAGGGGATTAGCTGACCTCCAGAAAGGCATGAGAAAGAGGGCTTTCCCTTCACTATATTGCATGGGGACTACCTCATAGAATCACTGAAGGTACACAATAAAAATACAGATTTTGGGATACCCAGCAGAGTTGGGTCTGTGAGGGTGAAGACAGCGGATCCACATTTCACCTGACTTCCTAGTAGTGATTTTTAAATTAGAGAACTAGGGTTTTACAATTAGACTTCAATCCAACTTTAGTTCTATAGAGTGGCTATCTGACCTTGACAATCTGAACTCCATATTTCATTTTCCTCATCTATACAATGGGGACTGGGCGAAGAATTAAACGTGTGAAGTTCCTGCCACAAACAGGTTTCAAGAGCACGAATTCCCTTTTCCCTGTTTTTCGGGTAGAGCACTTTGGGTCTGCCATGTTACCTCTGATGGGGAATATTGTCTTCCCCCCCAGTGACAATTGTTGACACTACTTGCCAGGTTCTAATGGAGCTCTAAGGAGAGCAGTCAAAATCATCAAGACTGAATCCCTCTTGATGGTTTCTGGGCCAGACCTGTTGTCCTGTAGCTGTGCTGTCCAATCCAATGGCCACCAGCCCTACGTGGCCAGTGAGCACTTAAAGCGTGGCTAGTACAATTGAGATGGGCTGTAAGTGTACCACACACACTGGAATCCAAAGACTTAATACCAAAAAAGGACGTAAAATAGTCCATTAACAATTGCCTAAGTATTACAATAATATTTCAGATGTATTGGATTAAACGCAATATCTTAAAATTAATTCCACTTATTTATTTTTAGCTTTTTAAGGTGACTCCTAGAAAATTTTACAAGACTTATGTGGCTCCTAGTATATTTCTACTGGCCAGTGCTATTCTAAAGGAACAGCTACCCCTCCTTATCTCCCGCATACTGGAGTTAGGACCTAAAAATTGGAGTTCCCTAATTAGGCCAGCAGCAGTCAGTTTGGAGAGATTTAGGGTGTTTCTTCTGCTGCAGGGAAAAATGGGGCTTATGTAGCATGCTTACCCTCGCACGTGAGAAAGCAAGCAGCAGCCGTAGGGAAGGGGATAAGTGAATGGGCATATACATTCGTAAGAGGAGAAGGACTTGACACTTCTGATTCAAGCCCATGGTTGGGAGGAGAGGGGATGTGGGGACCCAAAGCCTTAATTGTCCAGCCCCCACCACCAAATCCCTTTTGCTTCATTCATGTTCACAGTCATAACCTGCTGAGTTTTCATGAGGTAGGGAGGGTCCTCCCATATAATCACATGATTTGTGTCCTTATCAAAACTGTATGATAACTAAGCAAATATTTTGGCCAATGTGAAGTTTGTCTTTTCTATGTAAGTAATTTAGAAATAGTTTCCATCAGGTTATAATCTCCTAATGTACACAAATATCTACCAAAATGGCCAGCCCAAGTGGATATTTCCAAAGAGGAAATGTTTGCCAATTATTATACTATCAGCTAATGAAATTAGTATTGTTGGAAAAATACTGCCAAAGTAGATTGTAATCTGTTTTTTTTTAGAGCAGAATCATAACTGGACAGTTTCTAGAACGGAAAACAAACAAAAATCAACTCAATGTGTCTGTCTTTGTCCAAAATTTTCAAACATCTATATGTATGCATTTGAACATAATGCATTTAGATATTATTACCTAAAGGTTTAATAAAATGGGTTTCTTTTATACCTACTCAATTATTTTACTAAATTACAAAGTAGATTTTAAAAGTTTAACTGCGTAATGCTTGACACGTGGTTTCTGATTGCCGCTCATTTATATGTGACTTAAAGATGCCATAATGTCACCATGCTTCAGAAACCCAGAGAACATCTAGGTTATACTTTTATGACCACACATTACCACCACAATATAATGAATAAAATATAATGTTTTAATTATTCAGGGCAGTGCGGAATGAGTTTTCTTGCATCAATGATTGGGTTCCCGATAAATTACTAGAGATTAATGAAATTTCTTAACACCAATATGTCATACCTCTGGATACCACAGAATATTAAAGGCCAGTTTTGCAGACAGTCTGTTATTTTATTGCACAGATTTCACTTAAAGAACAAAATGCACCATCAACATTTGGAGAGCTTGGGGTCTCAGATACTGATATACCATCAGTGTTTACACCCGTAAAGCCAAATTCAACAGTACAATTTATGTTAAACAATATCACTTCAAGATAGCTAACAGAATGAAAACAGAGAAAAGGAAAAAAAGCTTTTAAAATGTGTTAAGTTGAAGCGTATGCAAGTGCAGGATTAAAAACTACATCACACAAACCTGGAAATCAAAAATGTTTTGTGGAATGTCAGTTAGCGTTATGCTCACTTGTACTGTTATTTATCACATAATTAAAGTCTATTTGGTTCATTTCCTTCATACTGATGAATTGAGAATTTCAGGAAAACCATGGTTATAAAAATGAACAATCTTGAAAAAGTATGTACAGATAAATGTAAAATCACAAACTAAACAATATCCCCACCCCTTGTCCTCAACTTACAAAAGGGAAACTCCCATGAAGGGAAAGTTCCACGATTCCCCTCCCTCGCCCATCCCGCGTCCCCAAGTCTATCTTTTTCTATCGCTTATAACTAAATGGCCTTAGAGCTGAAGAGGAGGGAGGGAACAGAGAGGCATCTCTATGAGGCTCCCATTGTCATCTGTAACAGTTTGAAAAGTGTCTTGTATTTCTCTCCCCCACACCCGGTTCAGCAATGTTTGCAACGTATTTAAAATGTAGAAAGAGAAAGAGGAAAAAAATAAAATAAAAAATCATATATATATATATATATATATATATATATATATGAACAAACGAATGCCCGAGAGCTAATAGTGGGCAAAACCATGAGAAAAATGTGTGGGCATTATCTGAGCTAAAGATTTAAGACAACAAAATGGGCAGGGCGGGGTTGTTAAGACTACAAAATGCCAGACAGGATGCTTTTCGAGACCTTTGGCTTTGGAGCCAGACAGAGGAGTGGGCTCCCCCACTACAACTGTGGCAAGCAAACCTAGGGCCCTGGGCCCAGCACCTGCAGCACCTCCATGGGCAGGCCGGCAACCCTCTCATACATGGGCGCTCTTGGCATGAGTAGGGGAGCTGGAACCCGAAGAGTAGTAGAAACGGTTTTCGCCAAATGCCTGGGCATCTCCAGCGCAGCAGACGATGACACAGCCACCCACGAGACACAGCACAGCGCCGATCCAGCCTGCGTACAGGGAGTACCCAAAGCTCACGATGGTGGTCTCACGATGGGCACACACAGGGAACCAGATGGTGGCGACAATGGCGCAGAGAGCTGGGGAGACACGAAGAAGGCTGTGACTGGGTATACCCATCATACACCAGGTGCAGTGAGCAAGCCACCCTTCATTCCACATGCACACACCCCTGGCTTCCAACCAACTCCAGGAAAACTCGATACACACAGCTCTACTCCCTGGGCAATCGGAACCTAAATGTTTGCATGTGTACAATAAGCCGATTGAAAGCTTGTGTCAAACTGCTAGGTCCTTATTTTTCTAACAGATGGCAGAGACAAAAGAAGTCCAATGTGAAAACATAGAAATAAATCATTTAAGTCCAAAAATTGTGTTTGTATTTACTTATATATCTTTATATATCAAAGTGATAATTTTATTTTCACACTTACCTAATTGTATAATAATTATCCCTTTACATGTCTAGTTTCCATTCCGAGTTCCAAGTCCCTTGAAGGCAAGGGTCATGTCTTAACCTATGTTTGTAAAGTCAGCATGTAGTTCAGAAAAGCACACAGTATGTGCTCAATGCATGTCAGTTGAATAACTGAATGACCTGAGCTATTCAGAAATGAGAAACAAGATAATGCCCACTTCCATTTTCTACTATATTTTTTCAGTTTAGTCAATTCACATTACAAAGACCTGAGAAAGCTATGAAAATTCTCTTGCTGTGGTAAAGTATTGCTAGACATCAGTGGAGTATCAGCTAAGAGTCTGAGCTTGTGTTACGCTGTTCACAATCACAAAAATCTCAACACAAAAATGAATAGTCTTAGAGTAAAACAGTTTACCCATTCAAGGATTTTATGGTGATGATATTTGTTGTGATGGGATCGTGATGGTAGCACTGTACGGTCTTGTACCAACAAGTCTAACTTTCAGATCTGGTTTAGATTTTAAAGACTACGATAAGAAACAGTCTCTATGTCATCTAGTTTTCCCCCTCCTCATTAACAAAGGAATGAAACAAGGGCAGGCAGCAGCTTATAAAGAAAAAAAAAAAAGAAAGCTCTAGATCAGCACTGTCAAATAGTGTAGCCACAAGCTACGTGGGTTATCAACTGTTTCTCCTGAAGCCTGTGAGACTGAAAAACCAAAGGCTGAATTGTAATTCACTTAAATTTACCTAATCATATTGGCTATTGTGCTGAACAACACAGCACTAGACAAAGTAACTCCATAACTTCCTTTATCATCTGATTTCTCACAACTATAAGCAGAAGAGAAGTTTTAAAACTTGAAGCTGGGATAACACATTAAAGTTCACAGACTAATAATAGTAACAATAATAATAATATTAATACTGTTTCCAATCATTAACCATAAATACTTCAATAAATTCAAGACAGAGCATTGCAACATTACCTACCTGTAGTACCTTTGTTACTTTTAATTCAGCAAGCTTTTTCTGATTTCTACTCATACTGAGTGATTTTCTAACTTACCTCTATGCTCACAGAGAAGAAATACAGTTTTTCTTTAACATAAGCCCTCAAATCTAACAGCCTGGTACATTAGAAATTGAAGGAAAGATTTGTCTTAACCATTTTGAAAGGCCTTTTAAACTATCTCATTGCATTTGTGTAGCTTGTAACATAGGCTTTTGTTGACAAAAGACTAAGTCCAGCCCCACAAATTGGGAATAGACAGACCTCAACAGATGTGATTCCGATCCTACAAATGTATAGATCCCAAGTGGAAGTCAGAGGGAGAGAGTGAATTTGGGGCCTTTGAATTGCTCAAATTGGCTTTCTAAGAGCCTGAATTCACTCTGTTAATTGTGAACTATTCACGTATTTAAGGAGTTTATGTAAATTATCTAAGAAGCTAAAAATCTATCCATATGTTAATGGCTGTATTTTTGTTCAAGAATGACTACAATCATGCCAGCTTCTGTAATATTTGTATATGAGAAGATGTATTTTCCTTCTGTAAATAAAATGCCTTCCAGAAGACCAGTGTGAATTGAATCTTCACTGTCCAGCCTAGGGCTTTGAACACCTGATACAGGGAAAAGTCTTTTTCTTTTCTTCCTCTTGCCAATGTTCCAAATCTGGCACTCTTGGAGAAGTGCTTCGCTATTACCGTAGTCATACTCACAGGGAGGCACAGAAAAAAGCCTTTTTCTCTTTCAGGACAAGGGACTGAAACCTCTTAGCCAGTGTTTCAGCCAGAGATAACTGCTCTAGATTCTTTGTATCAATACACACTCCAGCTAAACACCCCTAGACCCCAAAAGTGGGAATGTGTCTGCTATGGCAAAAACAGCAATCTAGCAATGGATTCCAAACACCCAAGCTTAACAGAGGGAAAAATTGGGGAATGTAAAGCTGAATTCCACAGAGGAAAGAAGTTTTGATTCCGAAACAAATGATTTGGTTCAATCCAACTGATCTTTCCTATAAACAATTAACTGGTTTCAAAACAGCTTACGGTTAAATTAAGTTTTATATTTTTCAATTCTTTGTATTTACACATACAACACACAAAAGCATTTCTCACATGTCACATAAACCTAACTGAACTTTCAGATTTGGTTTAGATTTTATAGAATAAGATTAGAAATTACTTCTGACTTCATTTAATTCTTCCCCTTATTAGTTTAATAAGCAAACTAATAAAACAAGATTATCTTCACATAAGGAAAGAATCAGGCTCAGTATTCCAAAAGTAATCATCAATCTTGATGTTGAGTGTTTTAGGGATTTTGTTAGATTTTCTTCCAGTATAATTCACTAGAAAAAGGAAAAATCATAAAAACATCTAAATATTTAAATAATGAACCTAAAGGACTGGAGGAGTGAATGGGTGGATAGACACATATATGGAAGGGGGGAGGAGAGGTGGTCTCATTTCAAGTCTACTTTCTACTTCACACCCACCAAAAGTGACTTCCAAAATCATAAAACCTTCACGTGACTTTAACACACATTAAGTTACAAGCTCATGATTTACCTCATTAAAGATTGCCTTCTTTTATAATCCATGCAAAACAAGACAAATGAGCACCAGCAGAGTCTTTATTTCCTAGTAGATAAATGAGCTCTGAGTGGAATTCCTGTGGCTCTCAAAGACCAACCACATCAAAACCACTACAGGATGACAGACCGCCACACAACATGAAGGGAAATGAGAGGTTCACTGGAAAGTGACCTTCAATTGAACTCACAAGGAAGAATTTTTATAAACTAAAAAGGGAGAATTTACTCAACTTCAGCAGTGATTTGAAAGGAAAAGGGGATGTTTTAATCAATAAAGTTAAAAATGAAAGTCAAAACTCAACTAAAACGTGAAATATTAATAGCACTGGCAATGATTTTTGGTTTTTTCTTTAAACTTTTGTAAGAGTTTATTTGAGCCTAATTTTTGGCTTTCTTAAAGACATAGAAGACGTGTTACATTTATTTCTATTTGAAGAGAGAGAGAGATTGATTGATTGATTGATTGATTGATTGTAATCGTCCCCTCCGCTATTTAAGGAATTTTTTTTTTAATGTTTTTCTTAAAAAGTCACCGTTACCTGTAAGATAAAGAAAATTGAAGAAAGATAGGGGAATTTTCATTGGTTTTATGTCATCAGAATTTATTTTTAAATTAAATCTCTAAAAATAGGACAGGAGAATTTTAACACTCAGATTTTCAATCTGTTTCTCCTTTCTACCTTCAGAAGATGCAATAGTTTACTGCACAAGTGGGAAAATTCTGTCATCTGTGGAGGGAAAGACAGTGAAAATTGAGGCTAGTCTTAGCTTAAAAAACAAAAGAAGGAGAGAAGGGCAGAAGAAAGCTTCGTTGTGCACGTATAGATTCATCTGGCTTTGTCCTCTACAAGTAGAATTCCTTGCTCTTCATTGAATAAAATTGTTTGCCTCTTTTGGTAAGTTTTCAAATAATGTAATATAATGTATTCTTTAGTTGATAGAATACACCCTTATTAAAAGTTACCAATGATCTCGATGTAGCCAAACACAGAATATTTGGAAAGGCAATTTTAGAGCAATGAAATGTAAATGTAGTTTTTAATACCTTTAGGGACTAGATAACATATGGCAATATATGGAGTTAAATAAATGTGATGAAGTTAAAATTGGCACAGGTGTGTTTGGAGGTAACAACTTAGAGAAAGAGAGACAGACAAAGAAGCCCAGCAAGGCAAGAGAGCATCAAACCAACATTTTTTCCTTTCTCCAATGAGCACCTCTGTTTTCAGGCTTTGTCACTTTCAGTATGAAGCACTGAAAGGACTTTTAAAAGCATCATTTCTAACACAAAGCGATATTTTCATTAAAATCACTTAAGTTAATCTGATTTATATTAAGATTACTAAAAATAATCTTCCTTGATATTACGTCTGAGATTTGCTTTAAAAAAAAAAATCTGGGGACTGGAAGGAAAGGAGAAGCAGACAGATGAAGCAGATGGGCCATGACTTGATCATTATTGAGAATGAGTTTGGGTTTGTGGGGTTCATTAGACTATTCTTTCTACCTTGGGTATGTTTGAAATTTTCCATAATAAATCCTCTTTTAAAAAATTCCCCCCCGCCATTTAACATTTCACAATGTCCTCTACAATCTATACTGTTATCACATACGATCTAAATAGCAGTTAGCTTTAGCTTTTCACAAAGAAGCCAGTTAACTCAAGGCAACAAGTAATGAGATTTCTAACGAGCTGTTGGTTGGAGTTATATTTATTTGTTGTTCCCTTATAATTTGAAATTAGAAAAAAAAGTTCTTTTCATTTATCATTCTCTAAATTTTGACTTAGGATAACATAGCTGCCAAAGGACGTAGACCTCTTACACAATGACTTTTATGAAGATCTAACATATACCACAACCATCAATTCAATGGAATATTTGAGTACATTTCCTGGCCTGCTTTCAACATTTTTTCCCTTTATTTCTATTCCACACATCATTATATATTTTTTCCTATGTCCTTTTTACGAAACCAATCTCACGGTTGTGTTGTTTTTGTTTGTTTGTTTCGTTTTTTTTCATAGCACAGAATTTAGAGACTGGAGAGACCTCATAAAGCAGTGAATTCTTCCAACTTTACTGATAAGGTCATTTTAAGCCACAACTATATTAAGATGCCATTTGATTTAGATTAAGGACTTGTTTGTATAAAGCTGATGAATTTGGAGGAAGACCTCTTCTAACTATTCTAATTAAGACCCCCAGATAAAGGGCATCACTGTTTATTCCACACCCAAGGATCCTGTTCCCTGTAGGACATCTGACTCTGTGTGCATGACAAGCTCAATTTGTGCCACATTTGTGTACACCCTTTATTTTACTGCAATTTCATTAACCTGTTAGTTCCAACTTAAAACACTTTTTTCCAATACACATAGTATTCCTGGGGCCATATTTTTTTAAAGGAGGAGGGAAGATGAAAGCATTCCACTTAGGAAGGAAAATGCATTTCCTTTCCTTCCATTCCCCACCCCATCTCCCCAAGAAATACCCAAAACAAGTACTTTCTAACTTATAGTGAGGTGAGACTCAGACTGAATCAAAACTAAGCTTGAGCATTTTCAATCAGGTAGCTTAAGGTGGCTTTTTATAATGGAATAAAAAAACTCCAACTATTGATCCCTACGCACATTTCTACAAAGTAAGCAAAGGAAATATTTCTATTAGACTAGGATTACACTTAGTGTTTCCAGGAGTTCACTGTCTCTCCTTACCAGTTCCACATGGGGAGATTATTACCCTGCAGAAATTAGACATGATAGAAGAATTCCCAATTGCCCTCTGGAGTAGATCTCTATTTCCTCTAATCAACAACAGCAATAACAATAGCAGCCATTTGTTGAGCATGTACTACGTGCCAGACACCCTGCTAAATCATTTGCATATATCATTTCACCATTTTTACCAACCTCAGAAGGAGGTATTATTGTCCTCATTTTATATAAAGTCTCAGAGACATTAAGTAATGCTCCAGTTCACACAGCTAGAAAGTGGTAAATCCAAGATTCAGTACAGTTGGTCTGACTCCAAATAAAATAAAGCAATTTGGGGCATAGACACCTCCTGCCTCAGCAGAGGCTTTTGAAAAACCACAGATTAGATTTGTCTCAGATCCATTCCAATCTGAGCAGCCTGCTGCTCCTTGAGCTACTCGTCTGGTTTAAGCAGCCAGCAGCATCAGGCCCCCATTCGTTCCCCCACAGCAGGACCCAAATCCTCACACCACTCAACTTAGACTGCCGAGAATATAAAGCTGTTGTACAACAGACATAATGTTTTTAAGCTTTCAAAAAAAAAATTAAAGATTTTCAGGGTCAGGAAGAACTGATTTTAACTAATAGTGCTTCTAGTTTCCATACCAAGATGAGCTTCAACACTATTTCCAGTTTCCAGGTCCCCAAAGCCCGGTGCTGTCTGGTCCCTTTGGTGAGCGACCACACCTCAGCTGGAGCACCATCGGTGACCTCAGGGACCCAGCGCAATCCCAGCACTGGCTTCTCCTGGAGAGGGAGAGTGGCAGAAACCAATCCAGAGTAACACAAAGGGAGCCTTCACTCTCTCTAGCTCCTCCCGCCCTCTGCCAACAGGGCAAACAAGGCTCTCTGGCTCCATGGGGAGAAACCTAGAGGAGACCAGCAGGTGCTACACTTGAGACAATAAGCTTTACATTTCCAGAGCTAGCTCGTTCCAGTCAAAATAATATCCAACCCAAAGGCAAGGGGCCACCCCCTGAGAAATAAATCCAGACAGGAGTCACCAAAGAGGAAGCAGGTAACCCTGGAAATGCAACGATACAAAGAGGGCAAGGAGCAGTGCCCTCCGTGCAGTCCTAACAGCCAGTGACCAGAAAGCTGCAGCCTCTCTCAACAGCCCCGCTGTTGTTTTACTCCAGGCAGCAAACGGACTGAGGAACTCATATCATTACCCAGTCCCACCTCACTTTCCTTTCCATGACTGTCCACATCCACCCACCCATTTGAAAAAGATAAAACTTTATTTAATTCAGGTAGGAAGTTTCAAACAACTGGTTGCTATTTTTTTAATAACCCTTCTTATTTAACTAGACGATTCAGGTGTTGTTTATTTTTTTTGGGGGGGTGTTATATACCAACTTGTCTATATGTGCTTTGCCTTTATATCTTTATGTTCCACAGGGTTTGAGTTTGGTTTTGTGGGGTGTTTTAAATGTATTCTCTTCCTTGTGGATATTCTGTGACTCTTATATTGTAGACCAGAATTTCTAAAGATGAACACCTAACACAACAGACTCATCCTTCAGCTTTGTATCCTCAGATCCCAAGAGAGAACCTTCTGGGGCTTCTGTAAGAACGAGTGAAAAGTCACAAACAACAGCAAATGTTTAGGATAAGAAGGATTTCTCTGGATTCTACAAACCAGTTTACTTGTAGAACTTCAGTCTACCCACTGGAAAGAGAATTTGGATACAAAGTTCTGACCAGCAAAAGTACCACAAGAGGGGACCCCCGTGAGTTAGACGAAGCACTTGAGGCTGATTCTGTATTCTGTGCGTCCCTCCCACACAAATTCTTTGTGGCTGGAACCAAAATGTCCATGCCCACATTCTTCTCTGGAAATTACAGTGGTTTTCTGGTCTTTTCACTCCTCTCACCGCGAGCGCCCGCACACACATGCACACAAACCCACACTGAATTCTCCGAGGCTTCACAAGTCCCTGAAAACCTTCATCGCTTTGCCACCTTGTGAAATGGTGCCCCTACCGCTCACATCCCCTCACCTCCCTGCTGTCACGGTTGCTGACCATCACTAAGTGGCAATGACCCAAACAGAACCTTGATCCCTTCCCTTTATCCCTCAAGCACATGGCCTGATACCAGTTTGGGGATAGGAATTCCTTGTCCCAGGAGAACTTACTTTATATCTAACCCAGTTCTCCTCACTGATATATCAGTGCACTTTGCAACAAGAGCTGCTGTTCTTATTTATGTCTAGACAGCATTCAGAATGTACTGATGGGATTAGCATTCAAGAAAAAAAATAGATATGAAATCACTGAAGAGAACAGAGCTAGACAGACCATCCCTGGGTGGTTAAATCAAGCCCTCGGTGTGAGGGAGTAATCAGGAAAAGAGAATGAATCCATGCCATTTTCTGCGTGAGGACTGTCCCTCCCTCTAATCCGTAACCTGATCACCTTCCCTCCAACTCTCTGGGGTCCTCTTCTGCTCTGGGTCCTCCAGTCTGGTGTAGGTGCCTTGCTACATGTGTACACAGCTTGTGTTGCTTTTTAAGATGAGCATATGCCACACTCTATCAAGATGCCCAAGTACACTCAAAGCAGACACTGCCTTCTTTCCAGCAGCCCCAGTGCTACCGTGATGCTTAGCACTCAGAAAGCGCTCAATGAATGCTTATTAAATGAAAGGCTGAATCATCACCTAGTGGTTTACCACCCTCAACATCTTACTTTGCTCTTGCCCTCCTCTTTCTCTATTCTTCTTTATACATTAACTGAAGTTTTCAACCCTGACTACACGTAAGAGTCACCTGGGAAGCTTTCAAAAAATATCTCTGTCTGGGCTAATAACCAGACATTCTGACTCAGTTGACCTGCTCTGGGACCTGGGGACTGGTGTTTTCAAAAGGGAATTCCATCGTGAAGCCTGAATAGAGAGCTACTGCGTAATTTTTTTCCATCCTTCTGGTCTCTCCCTTAGGTATTACCCTCAAAATCCTTTTGTTTGTTAACTTATGTTCATGTTCAGTGACCCACCCCCCGCAGACATGACTTATCCCTCTGTGTGAACTGCTCATGAAACACAAAGGGATATACATGGGGGGGTGGGGGCGGTCTATTCCGCAGAGGATTCACTTGGCTTCCTTGCACATGTCTCTTGAGCTGGATGAAGCAGCAGCAAGAGCTGACACTCATCAGGTTTACTCAGAATTGGGCACCATACAGAAAGCTGTCTTACCCAGCAGAATGAGCATAACACCAGCTAGCTGAGCCCGCCTGTACTTGGCCACGCCAGGCTCATGGCCCATTCGGATGCAGGGGAGGACCGTCAGCAGCAGGAGAATGGCCGGTAGGCCCAGGACGGAGGCTGCAATCATCAGGGCCCGGCAGGCCTGCACATAGCCTGGAAGCAAGAGAGCAGACAGGGTGGGTTAGACCAAGGCTCCCCTTGGATCCTCAACACTGCCTCACGGGAATTCAGCACCACTTGTCTTCCTCCCTCTTGCCCATTTCAGGACTTAGGATGTGTTAAATGTTGCCCGTGATCGCTTCACATGTTTAAAGTGACACAGTGCCAAAAAAAGGGAGGTTGAGGGCTGGAGAGACTGAATGGGGATCCCTGGTCTAGACCATGTGTCCAAGCTTCCAGGATGAAGGGGCCACGAGTCCGATTACATTATGACATCACCTTGGAAATATTCAGAACAAAACTCCAATCTTCCAAGAAGTCTGCCCTGATGGATGGGCTGTTGATAGTCGGTTGTTGACAGACTCTTGGGCAAGTTATGGAACTACTGTGTCTTGACACTTTCCTCACGTATAGAGTAAAAATAATCATAGTACCTATGTCTCTCTAATAGAATTCAACTAAGATCAAGCTAGTGAATTCATGCAGCGCTTAGAACAGTGCCTAGCACCTGCTAAGTACTCTAAAAAGGTTGGCGATTATTACTGGTGTTAGTATTCCATTGTCATTGCGTCAAAGGTATCCCTCTAGCGCCAGAGATTCCTAGAGGGAAGACACCTGGAGGTAACACAATGCCCACAACAGATGATGCAAACATAGTACAATTATGAATGGAGGAATAAGCAAGTTGAATAATAAGCGCAGAGTAAAACTCGAACTTTACACTGTCAAATAAAATGCCAGGTAACAATTTTATTAAGAAACAGCTTACAATATGTACAATATTTATGTAAAATAAATCTGATAAGATACTGGGAGAATATGACAACCTTAAATATATTGTTTCTCACTGAAACACTCTCCCTCCTCCAAAACCAAAAGGGGGGGGGTTGTATTTATTACTCTCCCTTTTGGCTTAGAGTGAATTAGAGCTAGTGGCATGGCCTGGGCGAGGCAGTTAATGACAAAACCAAAAAACGAGCCCCAGCTCCTGCCTCACACACCAGGACCCTCATACCAAAGCTGGCCAGGCTGCCCTGCGCACCAACACCCGACTGCAACACTCTCTTAGCAAGCTACATATGCTTTGCCAGAATTCAAACTCTGTAAGAGTGCTCTTCTGACCATCGCCCATCTAGCTTCTTCAGAACTAAGGGTAATCAATCAATCGAGTATCTATTGCCTTGAAGATCCCCAGAGAGACCCACAGTCTGAGGCAGACCTCTGACCATAGCCCTGTGCCCCTCTGGCTTGTAGGACAGCTGGAGCTGGCACAGTGGAGACAGTCAACTAGAAACCGAGCTTCTGAAATGCATGACGCAGGCTGTCCACGTGCTGGGTGTCAAGGCCACGTCTGGAAATCAAAAGATGAAGACTGAAATCTGTCCACATCCCCACCCAAAGTGTGAGGGACAGGGAGAGCAAGAAGGATTAGGCCTTCCCTAAAATGCACTCCCTTCTGTCAGGTGGTCTATGTTTTTTAAAAATAAACTGCTTGGCACTGAATGCTTCATAAACTTAATGTCAGGGAAAGGAAGCAGAGAATACTTTTACGCTTCAGTCAAAGGTTCCTACAAATATCTTGCCTGGTTTTTGATAAAAAAATTATAGCTACCACTTACATCTACTACTGGAGCATCTACTACACCAAAAGAGGTTCACATTTCTCATCTCATTTAATCCCCAAAGTAACCCTGAAAGATAGGGGATTGATTTTAATTTTCAAAAGAAGACAACTGGGGTTCATAGAGGTTAGTAACTTGTCCAAATCACCCAAACTGTGAGCAGGGGACCTGAAAGCCTGACAAAGACCTACCAATGCCAGCATTCCGTGAAGCTGGGTCCAGGACCTCTGTCATTCTAAAAGTCTAAAATGGAGAAAAGGATTGGGAAAACACAGGACTAACTTGCAGTGTGCATACCTCCTGTGTGCGGGTGGCAGTGCTAAGTCCAGGAAAAGATGCAGGAAGGTAGGACACCATCAACATCTTAGTGGAATTGAAAATGCAGTAGAAGTGGACTTACGAACAATGAACAAAAAACAAGCAGAAAAGTGCCCTAATGGTGGTAAGAGCCAATACCAGGGAAGCCATGAGATAGGGGTGGGAGATTGAGTCTGACTACAAGGACTAATAGGAGGCACTTAAGGAGAGGCTCAAAGGGGGAGCAGAAAGTCGGGGGGCGGGGGCGGCACAAAGGGACCGGCTCCCAGACTGACGGCCTCGGGGGGCCCAAGTTACTTCGCTTGTTAAGAAAATTGGGAAATGTCTTTAAATGTGCACAACCCACAAAGACCAGGGGACAAAGACAATCATGTACGATATAGGCCAGGGCCAATAAACCCGCCGGGCAGGACAGGGATGCCAAACAGAAAGCCCAATGGGCGCCCGCGACCTCGCCAATCACCCAACTCGCTCGAGGTTTACATCTGAATTGGAACTGTTGACCAGACTTTTTCAACAGGGCAGCAAGTGAAGAGGAGCCCCTCGGCCGACCTCGGGGAAGGTAGAGGCTGGCCACTTCCTTCTGTACCCACTCGGAGACACCGCTGGCGGGGAGTGGGCGACCTTTGGTGGCGCGCCTTCTCCAGAGGTGGAGTCGGCCGTCCAGGGGCGCCTGTTCTTCGCAGGGCGCCGGGAGCGGAGCGGAGGCGGGGAGGGTTGGCTGGGCAGACCCCCGCGGCCACGGCGGGGGCCCGGGGTGGGAGAAATAAGACCCGCTCCGGAGCCTGCGGGAACCCACCTGGCGGAGCTAGGAGGGCCCTAAATTGGCCAAGACGCCTCGCCCGTCCCTCGTCCCACGAGAACAGGGGAAACTCACTGGAATGCTTGAGTTTTCCTCTCTCGTCACCTCCGCGGGTGGAATCTAACGGGAAAACGGCACCTGCGCACGGAGGCCGGGCGGGGGAATTAAGTACAGTGGGATCGAGGGGCAGGTGGGGCGACGGTAATTACATGGGCTGAGTTCCTTCTGTGTATCTAAGTCTCAGATCATTAAGTTGTCAGAGTGACTCGGCCAGCGGCCACTACTATCCTCCCAAATTCCAGGTAAGAAAACTGAGGCTGAGAGAGGTTAAGTTCGTTGCTGCCTAATTCCTCTACAACAAGGTGGGACTCAAAGTGTCAAAAAATGTGCTCAACAGTCTTCAAACCCTCAAAATGTTTTCTCTCGTGCCCCCCTCTCTGTCAAGGGTTTGGGAGCAGCCACTTGCAAGGCGGGGGTCCTTACCGGGCAGGATGAGGATGTCGACCAGGGGCTTGCAGTGATACAGCCCGGTGGCCATGACGCAGTCAGCCCACAGCCCCTTGGAGCCCAGTTCGTCCAGCTTGCGGCAGGTAGGGATGGTGTAGCCGCAAGTCACCACCCAGTCATTGGTGGACGTGGTGACGATGATGCCGATCCAACCCACGAAGCTCGTGACGAAGCCCACTACCTGCAGGCACGTGGCCACCATCATAGCTTCCCCCGCGTCCCCGCACCTCGCTCCTCACTAACTGTGCCCGCGCACCGGGCTGGACGGCTCCTGCCCTGGTCCCCCCTGTCCCGCGCGCGCGAGCCGCTGTCCAGCGAGGGCCCGAGGCGGGACGCTCGAGGCGGCGGCCGGCCACGAGAGGCTGCGAGTCCGGCTGGGACAGCGCGACGGGCGCACGGCTGGGACAGCGATGGGCTCACGGAGGGGACAGCGATGCGGCTGGGCAGCGAACCCCCGCCCCCCGCTTTAAACCCTGTAGTCTCCGCCGACGAGCGCCAATCGGCAACGGCCCTGGGTCGAGCCGACCAATCGCAGAGCCGGGTCCCAAGTCGGGTGTGGAGGGGAGCGGGATGAGGGAGCCGGGCCCCGCCGGAGTCGCACGGTCAGGGTTGGAAAGTAAAATAATTCACCTAATTCTCTCCAGGTCCAAGAAATGCAGAGCGTCAAGAGGGCTCACGTCAGGCAAGAGTTCTATCTTGCTGGGAATTATGTCTCTTCCCGTTGCCCCTTTCATCTCTGTCTCCGGGTCTCCGCTATGCTCCATCCCACCTCAACTTCTTCCCACTCGCTCCTTTCCAGGTGAGAACAGGGACAGCCGTACTCCCACGGGCGCCTGATACAGTGCCTCCACGGCCCAGGATTGTAACTGATGAGCTAAGAACAGCATGAGAGAAGTTAAGTTTCCCAAGTTCACACAGCTGGTAAGGGGTACACTCCATGGGCCCATCTCACCACCCACCCTGGGAACCTGTCCTGATTACCACTTCCTGAAAATTACTAAAGGGCTCATGAATCCCATTTGTGACACATTAAAAGCAAGGCTGACTGCTCCAGGCGCCCTGTAATAAGTTAGTATCTGCACTCCACTGAGAACACCACCTGGCTGAGAGTGCTCTGTAGTGGGAGCTATCATCGTCCTCAACATCATTAATCCACCTTCTCTCCGGCAATTCCATCAAGACCTATTATTGCCTCTTTTTCTCATGTAGAGAAGTCCTCCTACATTGACATTAAACAGTTTTAACTCCTTTTATACAATTGGCTTATCTCATTATATCCCTCGATCACCAGTCATGAGATGTAAAGGTGTGAAGGATTTCACCAAGCACAAAAACTTCCTACTCAACGCTCTAAATCTAAGATGTGGATCATAAATCATAGGTACTGAGCTTTCTCGTAGCTGTCCCTAAGGCTGAGAGTCAGGGCAAATCACCACGTTTTCCAGGGAAGAATGACCTGGGGGAGACCCCAAAGAAATCAAGTACATAAAAAGAAAAGGCTCTGTAATAGATGACAGAGTGTCAAGTATTAGGTTGGTACAAAAGTAATTGTGGTTTTTGCAATCACAGAAGCCACCATAATCACCCAGGAGAGCAGTGGTTAAGAAGGAAGACCCGGCTGCCTGGATTCAAATCCTGGCCCCACCACTTAACTAGATATGGGACCAAGTTACTACATTTTTCTGGACCTCAATTTTCTGATTGTAAAAATGGGGATAAAAATAGTGCCTACCTCATAGGTTTCCTGATGATTATGTGAGTTAACATACATATAGAGCTTAAAACAATGTCTGGTATAAAATAAGTCCTCCATAAACCTGGGTTAGTGTTATTATAATATGATGGTTCAAAACTCTTTCTTTTGTCCTCTTATGTGTTCTTCCTGTATTCATACAAGTTTGATTTGTGGAAATTGTGTTATAGGAATATGTCCCTTTTATGAGTGAGTCATTGTGTTTGGGGGCATTTTATCACCAAGGTCTATTGATCTGCATGTTTTCAGATACTTCCCTACAACATTTTTTTTAAAGGCAGCTTTATATTAATACAATATAAAATATAAAAATCCGGGACGAACAGGTTGCTCAGTTGGGTATTGTGCGGGCTCTCAACCACAAGGTTGCTGGGTTTGACTCCCGCAAGGGATGGTGGGCTGCGCCCCCCACAACTAAAAATGGCAACTGGACTTGGAACTGAGCTGCGCCCTCCACAGCTAAGATTGAAAGGACAACAACTTGACTTGGAAAAGTCCTGGAAGTACACGCTGTTCCCCAATGAAGTCCTGTTCCCCTTCCCCAATAAAATCTTTAATATATATATATATAAACCCAAGCAACACCATTTCATTGAAAAAGCAGTTATAAAATCTGTACTCCTATGCCTCTGTTAGCATTTGATATTCTAATGATAAAAATTCAACCAATCAGAATTCAACCATGTCCAGATCATCCACAGGTCACACACATAGAGTTATTTATAAAGCCAGATTTCGGAACTCAGGCACTGAGTGGTAGAAAGAGTTGTTAAGATCTTGGAACGGAACCTCCTGAGTTCATATTCTGACTTCTTCACTTGGGCTACCCTTAATTTACGTGACTCTCGGCTTCTTCATCTATAAAGGGAGAATAGCAGATGCCCCCATAGGGTTATTGCGAGGATTAAGTGAGATAACTTATACAAAGTCCCGAGCATTGATGGGCCTTCATAAATGTTAACTACTGTTAGTATTATTCATAGACAATGTAGAGCAATTGAAATTATGAACACTCCTGGCACAGATGTACAAAAGGCCAGTCAAAGGAGGCCAGCAAAGCATAACCTGTTAGAATGAATTAACCATAAGTAAAGACAGGCGGTGTCCATTGAAAAGTAAGTGGAGCAGCCAGGGAAGCACAAGGAGCTGGGAGACAAGCAGACAGCAGCCATAGGAACCCTCTCTTAGCCCCAGGTGATGGTATGGTGGCCCACAGACTCCAAGGATGTGGTCCACATTCCTTGGCTGTGACTTGATTCCCCAAGCCCTCCTTGCGATGAGAATCTGACTTCCCGTATAGCATAACTTAACCACCTGACATCCCAGGTCTACCACCATCCCAGGCACTCTGTCAGTTGTGAGATTCAGACTTTCAGGGTACAGTCACCCCAGATAAATGTCAACAATGTGTCCCCAGACCTTCCAAAGGCCTTTCCAGTAATTTTCTCTCAGAAAATGTTGCCATCTTTTCACATTTCTACAGTATATAACAGAACAAGCAATTCCAGGTTCTTCCTGATACACGATTCCAGGTCTTTCAACCTTAGGTCCCATACTCTTTCCATTATGAAAAATGTAAGTCTTTCCTATGGCTTGAGTATAACTTCCTTAATCTTATTCTTATTTGAAGACATGTCAAGGGGAGGAGTAGAGGGCCAATTAGTGCCCTAAACCCCAGATGTGTTCTGAAAAAGGACAAAGCCCGGTTAACAGTTTTTCTACTGTTTACGTCTAAAACTTAACATGGGCTTCAGTTATAGTGCTAATCCATGTCGCACTGGCAAATGTGTTTGCTGACAAGCATCTGAAGCCCACATTGAAAGCAAAGCTTGGACTAAAGGAGTGGGCTCGCAGTGACTGCTAGTGGTTGTCTTTTACCATTGCATGGCTGGTAAAACATTTTCTGTGTGGAGGGGCCCATGACTGGTAGAGAAACATGATTAAACTGCAACTTCCCACATTCCAAACATGTGATCATTAGACTCAAATGAAGTGTACATTGCTCTATGAAAACGTCCTTCAGATATTAAAAAAGATACATCAGTTTAGGAAACCAAACATGAAAACAGAGGACATGTATGAAATGACTTAGGTGAGATTATTCATTTAAAAATACTTTTAATAAGACCTCTATTTAAAGGATAAAGGTGGATAAAAAATATTTGATAATACAAAAATTTTACATACGCACATTTTTAGAAACATTGTAGTACAAATTCATAGTGTAAACAAACGTATCAAACAGAGACTTAGAAAAATGCATGCCCTGTGAGTTTTGGGGTTTTGTCTATTTTGCATGTGGCACAGTGCCTAACAAACATAAACCCACTCAATATACGTGTTCAATGGAGCTGAATAGAAGAGTTCTAAAGAAGAGAGATTGAATTTGCAAGCCTCCAAGTTTGACTACAATGCAGTCTTAGTCAATTAGGGCTGCAATAACAGAATACCTCAGACTGGGTGGTTTATAGGCAACAGAAACTTATTTCTCACAGCTTTGGAGGCGGAAGTCCAAGATCAAGGCACAGACCAGCAGATTCAGTGTCTGGGAAGAGTCCTCCTCCCGGATCATAGACAGCAATCTTCTGTGTCCTCATGCGATGGAAGGGACAAGGAGATCTCTGGGGCCTCTTTTAGAGGCACTAATGCCATTCATGAGGGCTCCATCCTTATGACCTACTCAGCTCCCAAAACCACACCTCCAAGCACCATCACATAGGAGATTAGATGTCAACACGTGAATTTCGGGGGAGACACAAATATTCAGTCCATAGCAGATGGGAATCTGAAGACAAGCTGCAGAAGAAATCAGAAGGTGGGATGAAAACTGGTCTGGGAGTGGGCAAGAGACAGAGTGAAGTTGATTGGTTGTCTCAGGTACCCACCTGTCGTCCTTAGTACAGTGGAGCCATCTATAATAGAAGGGATGTATGCTGCTCGGGCCTCAAGCAGAAAACCCTAATCACCTAGAGATGCTGGCATTTATCATAGTATCTCCATCAAGAAAAGAGCAGCACCTTCACAAATTACTTCCACATAGAATTTCAAATTCAGCTACTAGGGGAAAAAAATTGCCTTTCAAGGTCCCATTTCTTGGCTTTCATGGTGCAATTATAATACCGTTCCTTTTAATCCCTTCCTTCAACTTGGAGATAAAGCAAAATAATGAAAAGTTTATACCTGGACTGTTAGGTTTAAGTCCTTTCCAGAATGTTTTCTCTCTTCTGCCTTCAAACAGCCAATTCTATTTATCTGTTTCTCTACCAGAAGTTTCAGAATACACTGGATGATATCGTGTTTCATTCAACCTATTAAATCATACTCTCTGAAGAACAGTAAAAGTTCTTATTTTCAGCCAAATTGGAGATCACATTTTCTAAAAACATAATAGTAATAAAGTATGTCAGGACTGAAAGGAAAAAAGAAGAAAATGAACTAGAAAGCCACACCATTCAATTAGCTTAGAAATTAAGAGCAGCTCTTTCCATTTAGCTACCTAGGACATCAAAATACAGAACAATCTGTCCAACTTTAACTCTTTTGCTAAAAATGCATGAATTATAAAGCGATTAAAACTATCATGTGCCCTCGTTATTCATTCCATGCGTAATACTGCTCCATTAAAAAATGGCTAGAAGAGAAACCTATGTCTCAATCCTATCAATCCTTTCCTTTGCTTGTTTCTTACATAAATAATGATTCTACTTTAAGAAATTATCCTGAAACATTCTTGGACACCAAGATTCAAGGAAGACATTAGAGCAGGACGGTTAGGGCACTGGGTTGGAATCCTGTCTCCATTACTTACTAGTTGTGTGACCTTGGGCAAGCTATTCAATATTTTTGTTAAGTAACTCTGTTTAAGTAACCAATATGCCATTTCCTGCCAGTAAAATGGTATTAAAAATAGTAATTATTTCATAATAACCATGTGAATTAAATGCATTGCTATACGTAAAAATCTTGAACAACATAGTAAGGTCTCAATAAATATTAGCTTTTATACCAAAGTAGTTAATCAGTTGTTCGTAAGCCTACTTGAAACCAATGTAATCTTAACCTTCATATTACACAGCAATGAAATTCAGAAACATTTCATAATCTGGTAGCAGATGGAGAAGAACTTCAAAGGAAAGCAAATGGCATCTTTCCTCTAACTATAGGATAAGGCCTTTTTAACAGCTAAGATATTTTCAGTCACTCCTCTCCTTTTGCCATTAAGATTTAACAACTAGATACAATTCCTTTTTAATTTCACTGATAATGTTTTTTGCAGAAATTAGCTTGGCCACTGGAGGGCTCTCACAGCCTCTCATTAATGCTATGTAAAAGTGATTCAATAAAAATAACACAAAGAATGAACATTACAAAATACCATAGCATACTGATACGCTCCTTTTCAAAAGTAATTCAGCAATACATAACAAAAGGGTTTAAAATACGTATATCTTTGATCCAGCTTCTAAAAGTCTAAGAAAATCTATTATTAAAGTGTTCATGTTTTTTCGTTTACATTTTAATTAAGTATTCAATTAACAAGATGATGTGTTCTAAAACACAAATTTTAAAATACAAATTGCTAAATATTATTTCAAAATATTTGTACAGTTGGAGACTGGTTTTGAAATATATAAATGTATTTGGAAAATATACACAGAAATGTTAATAAGCAGTTCCTTTGGGTAGAGATTGAGGGTTTTTCTCTCTTGTTCTCTACTCATTTTCCCATTTTCCATAATGAATATGAGTTAATTTTATAATTGGAAGTTTTTAATAACTAAATTTAAAATATTTTCTATATTTTAAAGTATTCATTATCATAAGGGTCTATAAAAAGTAGCACTCATGTCCCTACACACTGTGTGACCATCCTGATGATTATGTCATTGGCTATCCTCTTCACCTACAGAACATACTTCAAATGCCTTAGGATACAAGGTCACACAGGCTTTTATTGCACAATTCTCACAGCACCCTCTCCCCTCCATTGCGCAGTCTCTACCCCAAGCAATGTCCACACCCGTCATAATGAACTTCTTGGTAATTCCTCATAGAAGAATGCCACACTTTCTCATTCCCTATGCTTTCCACCGCCCTTCATCCTGCAGGAAATAACCTTTTCCACCCAGCTACTTTCTAGTCACCCAGAATTAACCCAAGAAGCTCCTATGACAGGACTTAACTGTGTCTTTTTATGAAGTTCTGATGGGTTCTGGTAGTGCCTTCTGCATCCTTTTATCAAAATATGAATTATCCATATTATACTGTTTAGTTTACAATCAATCTTGTGACTTGTTTTCAGAAGGTTAGTGCTTAGAAAGTATAATACTGCATTCATTACTAATCTCCAACCTATACTCACGCAGTTCCTTCTGCCTCACATGCTTTCCAACAGACACCGCTCTCCTCTCCCGCCAGCTCAAATCTCTCCAAGTTCTGTTCAGGTGTCATTTGGAACAGGAATACTTCTCACCCTCCAGGTTGAGCTATTTATACTTCTCACGTTCCCCTAGCCCTCTGGGAAGAGCTTTGCCACACTGCTTTGAAATGATCTGTTCTAGGTGTCTGGGAGTTCGTCAAAGGCAGAAGCTGTGCCTGGCTCGTTCTGGAAAGTCCAGTATCTCGCAGAGTGTCAGTGTCAGGCCAGGGCAAACAGTAATCACTGTCATTGGAGCTAAACACCTTCCCTTAAAATGTCCAAACTAAAGTTCTAGCTTTAATGTATAAAACTCCATGGTTTCAATCAAGATCATTTGGAGGGAAATTCTGGTCCTATTCTGTGGTAAGCAACCTCTAAGATGACCCCCAGCGATCCCCACCTCCTGGTATTCAGTCCTTTGTAGTGCCCTCCCATATTGCTCCAGGGTGAGTCTGTATGAACAACAGCATAGGAGAGAAGCAATGGTGTATCACTTGTAAGGTCAGGTTAAAAAAAGACTGTGGCTAAATAGGAGGGTTGTAAGCAAAATGGTTAACTGGGAAGCTGCAAGCTCTCATTGTCTCAGAAAGATCGACATGGGGGAACTGTCGGGACCAACTTTGTAAGACAACATTGTGAAGATAACAATTCTATCCAAAGTGACCTATAGATTCAGTGCAATCCCTATCAGAATTGCAATGGTGTTTTTTTAAAAATAGAAAAATCCATACTAAAATTTATATGGAATCTCAGGGACCCCAAATAGCCAAAACAATCTTTAAAAAAAAAATCTGGAGGACTCACACTTCCTCATTTCAAAACTTACTACAAAGCTATCATAATCAAAAGTGTGGCGGGCAGGTGGCTGGTTAGCTCTGTTGGTTAGAGACCAGTGCTCTTAACAAGGTTGCCGGTTCGATTCCCACATGGGCCACTGTGAGCTGCGCCCTCCACAACTAGATTGAAACAACTACTTGACTTGGAGCTGATGGGTCCTGGAAAAACACACTTAAAATAAAAGTTAAAAAAAAAAGTGTGCTATTAGCATAGAAACAGATATATAGACCAGTGAAATAAAACAACCCAGAAATAAACCCTTACATACATGGTCAATGATTTTGAACAAAGGTGTCAAAACCATTCAAGGGAAGGATAGTTTTCAACAACAAATGGTGTTAACTGGATAACCAAATGCAAAAGAATGAAATTGGAAACATTACCTTACACCATATACAAAATTAACTCAAAATGGATCAAAGAACTAAATGTAAAAGCTAAAAATATAAAACTCTTAAAAGAAAACATAGGGGGGAAAGCTTCATGACACTGAATTTGGCAATGATTTCTTGGATTTGACACCAAAAGCACAGATAACAAAAGAAAAAATAAACTGGACTTCCTCAAAATTTTAAACTTTTGTGCATCAAAGGAAACTACTAAGAGTGAAAAGATACCCACAGAATGACAAAAAAATATTTGCAAATCATGTATCTGATATGGAATTAATATCCCGAATATATAAAGAACTCCTACAAGTCAACAAAAAATGGGCAAAGGACTTGAATAGACATTTCTTCAAGAAGATACACAAATGACCAATAAGTACATGAAAAGGTGTTCAATGTCATTAGTCACGAGGGAAACGCAAATCCAACCACAATGAAATAACACTTCACATTCATTAGGATGGCTGTTTTCAATAAAATGGAAAACAAGTTTTGGCCAGGATATTAAAAAATTAGAAAACGTGTGCATTTCTGATGGGAATATAAAATGAAGTAGCTGCTATGACAAAGTTTGGTGATTCCTCAAAAAGTTAAATATAGAATTACCATGATCCAGCAATTCCACTTCTGGGTGTAGACCCAAGAATTAAAAGCAGAGACTTAAACAGGTATTTGTAAACCAATGTTCCTAGTAGCATTTTTACAATAGCTAAAATGTGCAAACAACCCAAAATGTCCATCAGCAGATGAATGGATAAACAGAATGTGGAAAATACACACACACATATAACTGCACCCTTCTGAGAGTTCGAGTCATCACACTCAGCTAACCTGCTCCTGGATTTCTGCCTTTTCAATACTATGTGATATTTATTTTAAGCTACTAAATTTTGGAATAATGTTATACAGTAATAGGTAATACCAGAGTTAGGGGGTGGGGGATAACTCTTGTTAAAGCAAGAGTCCAAGTGTCATGAAAGAGAATAATTACTAAACACCAGTATGTTCATCACCTGAAATATTGCATAAAATTTCACATTTTATAAGAAAAAAGGTTTCTCAACTCAATCACTTAGTATGTAATGAATAACAGACTTTAAAATAACAAAAGGAGAAAACGTCAATATCAAGGCACAAGTAGAGCTCACACAGGATACTAAGATGGCTTGAATCAATTTTATTGGCATTAAAAGTTTTTATTTGGAATTTAATCCACAATCTATACAATTTATTTACAAGGCATGAAAATGGAAAACAGCACAAAATACAATTGAGGTATAAGCTAAGAGCACAGTATGTCATGTTTCAATAAATATAATTCAAAATTTGTAAACTAAGTAACCAGATAGATGAGTCTTGTTTCATAGTAAAACCATATAAAATATTTATTTCACGTGAGGTAGAGGACAGTTTTGTGTATCATGTAATGCAACCAACCACAGCAATTTTAACCATAAAACTGTACATCATTGGCAAAATGTTAAAAATTGAATTATGGTCAAGGTAGTCAACAATTTGTTTCAACAGTTACAGAACAGGTATTTCATTTACTGCCTTCACAGATTCAAAACTCAGAAATGATTTAAGACTACTGTGTTGGCTTAAAATTATTAGGATAAACAAATACCTCTAACAGAATGGTTGAAAGCAAGTATATTTTATTTCTCCCCAACTATAGTTCCCGAAAAGGTGTCCTAGATTTAGCAATTCTTTTAGTAGGACTTTTTACTAGAACTACTTTAGTACGCTGTGCTTTATTTTCAAATGAGGTATCTATATTGAAGAAAAAAATCTTATAAATTTCTTTTACATTCAACTAATTTAATATACTATTTTGTTATCTGGGCTTCATTTTTAAATTTGTTTTTACATGTGATAATTTTCTAATTCAAAAACAGTAGCACTATATAAGACATTTAATTCTATTACTAAAAAAAAAAACAGGCCCCAAATTGCATTATGTAGTTTAAAGCCATTTAAAATGAAAATATTTTACAAAAAAAAAAGACTGTCCTTTTAAACAAGATGCAAGAAAGAATACCTATGTGAATTTTTCCAATAATGGAAATGTTTAAGTATTCTATACTAGAAAAAATTAAGCTGTTTAAATTATTCAGTCCCACAATGTATAATACAGCAGTAATGAATCCCTTATTGCTGACAGCTTCAATAAAAACTATTAACAAGTAGTTCCAAGCACAGAAATAGATGTACAGTATGAGCACAACTTTTCACTAATTTTTAATGTCCCATTGTGTGGATTAAATGCATAAAACAAATAAAAATGAGGATTCTGCCCTAAACAATCAAAATGTAAGTCTTTCATTGAGAAGAAAATTTTAGAAGCTGATCAAAAACCTTTAGCACCAGCTTCACAATTAATTTTAGGGAAATACCTTGAACATGTTTCATATTACTCAAGTTTCCTTATCATTTTATTTTCCTTCAAACAGAAGCCACAGATGTGCAAATGAATTAGTTGTTCTGTCATGACTTCTAAAATATATGGATAACCTGCAAATATCATTGTACTCTATTTCAACTACTTTAGTAACTGATTTTTAATTCAATATGTACAAATGATTTTATAGCTCAACTGGTAATATATTAAATATGCTATAAAATTAGTTCAAGAAGCATAATTCTCATGGACATAGAAATTCAAGCAAAAGAATATGCTTTACAAAACTAAAGCGTAAGCCAAACTTATGTTGGTCAAATCCTTTCATAGTGTTACGAGTTCCATTTGTGAAATTAGGGTGGTTTCAAGCTTCCTCAATGACAGCAGATTTTACATTTACTACCTTTATAGATTTGGTACCTTTTTCTCATAAAGTTTAGGGTGCATAAACTATCATCACCAAATTAAAGATCACCCATCACCCAGGAAGCTAATATTCTATCTTTTCTTCCTTCTAAGGATGTTCTAACACTTTTGATGAGCCGTTCCTCTAATGCAGCTTTTTAAAGTAAATATTTTTGCATTTTTCCTAAAAAGAATATTACAAAATCTGAGGCAAAATCTGCTTGCCTAAGGAATTGGCACGCAAAAACAACACCAAAACAAACTTTAAGCTAGTAATCAACACACAAAATGAGCATGCAAAGAATAGAAGAATAAGTTTATATGGTAAGATATTTTAGCAGAGGCCACTTTTAAAGTATTACAAAATCCCTATATTTTCAAGCTATGTGGTGCAATTTAACTTAAAATTACTTTTAACTAGAATAATGTAATATTTACAATTGACTAAAAAACTATTTTCAAGGAAGTTAGACAGAAACCTATGGCACATTGATTTATCTTCGGGAAAATGAAGACTATATAATTTCATGTGACAAGTTTTCATTATGTGAGGAACTAGAAAAAAAATATTTCTTCACTCAAGTGTAAATTAAGAGGATATGATAATTTAAAGGTGTTTAAGCACTGCTTAGAATTTTACAGTAACATATTTCAAAGACTAAGCAGTTTATTTTAGAAGTTTTGGGTTGAAACTTAAGTAAGCTTATCATTTATAATGTAACATAAACAAAGATTTTTAATGAATTACAAAAATAAATGAAATTATAAGGGCTTGAGTTTGTCTCCCAAAAAAAGTTTAGCTGTGACACAACTAATTCACAACTAAAATAAAACTATATCATAAAATACCTGTGATTTTACTTTCTCCAGACCTAAATAAAAGGTATTAGAGGATAAATCATTTTAACATTTGTTCCTCCTTGAGGAAACTCCAAAAATCAACAAATTTAATTGCAGGATTAATACAGTAAAGTTTAAATGGAAAACAAAATACACATTTAGATCACACTCTAGTGAAGAAATTATACTTTGGGAAGTACACAAATTCATTTAGGATACATTAGTACCATTAAGCAAACTATAAAAATAACTGGTTAAATGATAACCTACCGATTGTTGAAGTTCTATACCATTAGAGTAGCTATCGTCTATGCTGGGAACAGTATATAACCTTAACCCTAGCTGATTTATTTTAAAAATAAATTTAGCTCTTAAGTAATTTCATTCAGTACCTTATGTGAGAACATGAGAAACATTAAATTCATGGGATAAGAATGTATTAATAGTAGCTCAGGAAACGTTCTTTAAAGAAATGCATACTAAGAATTTAACCTTGTATCTTTTAAGCCAAGCAACAACTAATATGAAATTTGTCATTAAAGAATGACAGACTTTTCTGTGCAGGAAAAAATAAAAAGTGCAGAAAATCTTGCCCCTCCCCCAAACTATAGAATTCCTGTCTTCTAAAAAATATCTAAAAACCTTTTAGTAGCAGATAACTAAACTTCCCTATTAACCTTTCACACACTAACCAGTTGACTGTAAATTCCTGATTTTGATATTAAGTAGTAATTAAAATGGTCCATTCATGCTAATCTTGATAAGACTTAATATATAAACATACAGAAGCCCAACATAACCTTCAAGACATTTAATATTTTACAATTTAAAGAAAAACAAATCCACAAAGGAAAACAAATCCATTATATAAATTTCAGTAAGACCCATAACTACATATAAAAACTGTAGAGGAAGATTATGGATTGTATAGAAGCTGATGTACATTAATGATACCAGTTTTTCTCAAAAACATTAACATTTCACACCACTATTAACAACATAAACAAAAGTTCAGGAATTTTACATTTTATTCCCTCTCCTGAAGTTGCTGCATTTAAAAAAATAAAAAAAAAAAAAAAACCCTAAATATAACCACATTTCAACCAAAAAACAAATTACAACTGCTTCTTGTGTTTAGCAGCAGGATTACAATAAAGCATATTATTCTTCCCCAGTATGCTCATGGGGTGTGCTATAACCTCATCAATGAAATTCCTCTCCTGACAAAATGTTTTTTAGGAGACATTAAAAAGAAGAGAACTGATGGAAATTCATTCCAGGATATGAACAAAATAAAAGCAAAATTTTGTATATAGTAATCATAGTGTATCAACTTAGAAAGGAGATTGTGTTAATAAAAAAATGGAGATGCAACCCCTTGAGTAGCTCTATATATCTGAAATATGATGTCATCATTGTATCTAAAATTGAGTCTGAAATATGGATAACAAAATTGACCACAACTACTTTCCATCACACAAAGCAGCTTTTAAAAAGTATACAACTGTTAAACTTGCATTAGAAATATAAGCAGATTATCTAATAGTTCAAACCATAGAGTACTGTCACTAAGCTGGTTGGAAAAAAGTACAAAGAAACATACATATTCATTCACTCGGAAAATGTAAGAATTTATGTACTAATATATAATCTGTTCACTTTCTGTGATCTACAAATGGATAGAACGCCTAGTTATCTTCATGCAGGTAAGCTGTTCAGAATTCAATTAGCAAAGCAAACAAACAAACAAAAATAAACTCTGTTGGGGATAACACAGATGAATCTCTTTAAAGGTTTCTATTCTTTAGCAGTCTTTGATTTCAAAATTTGCAGTTTTAGCTCTTTTATCATCATCTCTAACTTCTGTCTTGCCTCTCGTTCTTGTCTGAGTTCATCTTGGAGTTCTTGCCTATCAGCCTCAGCATGGTCCAATCTCTGTCTGAGTTCTGCCAACTGTGTGATTTAAAAGACTGTGTCAGTTTTCAGTCAGTTTTGTGTTTCCATTTAATCAATTGGCAAAGATCATCTACCTTCCAATTAATCTTTACAAAGTGAACTATTTCATGCACACTACAATCTCTTGAATATCTAATACTATTAATCTGTTTTTGACATGACGACGAATTGAGGAAAACAAAGCGCCAAGAGAACGGAACCCCTGGAGCACTTTCATCATGCCCTGTGCTTTAGCATACATACCTCTCCATCATCCCAGCCTGCTCATGTTAAGTGTTATTTGCTCACCTGCCCCAAGTTGTAACCTACTTCCTATTCATTTTTGCTCCAGTGTGTTTGAACATAGTGGACAACAGTTCATGTTTGTTAATTTGTTGGTTTGAAAGCCAATATACTACATTAAAATAATATAACACTTGATATTCAGATAGCTAGAGATTAGCAATCTGGGCAACTAAACTACAGAAACCCACCAAAAGTTTAAAGTAATAAAGCAATCCAAGTCAAAAAACCATCTTGGCTGAAAGGACAACATTATATATAAACTGAGTAGTTCTTACCTGTGTCGCATATTCAGCCTCTTTGTCTTTTTCTAAATTTGAGTCACAGGTACATTTTTGCTTCATTACCTGCTCTAATTTTTTCTCTAAGTCTTTCTGCTCAACATAAAATTCTTCCATTCTTTGAGCATGTTCATTCTGCAAAGATTCGAGCTCTTTCTGTAAATTCAGCTGTTCTTCAGTGAGTTCCTTCATAGCTTTTGAACTACTCAACATTTCAACTTCCTACAATATAAAGAATCACAATACAATTTTTACTTTATTTCCATCATGATAAAAATTTTAATTCAGGAAAAAGTAGGACATACAATATCTAAAAGTCCACTATCATATCAGTTCTATGTAGAAGTAATTATCTGGAAAAACTATTTTCTCTAAAAATTTAAAAGTATACTAAAATTGCTTCTGAGTGTAAAACTGAAATCTTAAATACATTTGCAGCATCTCATTTTGACTTTTCTTAAGAATGTGCAAAAGTATCTTTTCATAATGGGCTATTACTTAGATAATAATTTTACCAGCTGAAGCTGTTGTTTCTTCTGCAAAATTGAGTTCAATTTTTCCTGTTGTTTTACATAAGTTCTCATTACTTCTTCCATGATTTTTCCCTTATCATCCTCACAAACGACATCTTTGACAAAAAGTGGAGATGAAGCTGCAGCATCATGGTCAATTCCCACCTTGTTTGTGTCTCTGACTAAATTGCAAGTGGCAGACTCGGGTTTCTTTTTACTTATAGAATTATTTGAAATTGATGGATCTGTAAGAGGCATAAATGAAATAACAACATATGAATATCACTGTTAAAAAGTCACCCGAACAGTCCATAAATGAAATTAACAATTCTATTTACAAATGAAATAAAAAAGAATAAAATACTTAGGAATAAATTTAACAAAAGCAGTACAACACTTAAAACAATGAAAACTACAAAATATCACTGAAAGAAATTAAAGCCCTAAATAAATGGAAAGACATCATCTCACGTTCATGAACTAGAAGACTTAAACACTCCAGGGAGCTCTCCTCCTTCCTACCATGTGAGGACCCAGTGAGGGATCGCTATCTATGAACCAGGAAGCAGGTCCTTGCCAAACACCAAACCTACAGATGCCCTGACCTTTGACTTCCTAGCCACCAGAACTGTGACAAATAACTGTTTGTAGTATAAGCCACTCAGTCTGTAGTAGTTTTGTCATAGCAGCCCAAAGGGACTAAGATAGCTGGCGATACTCACCAAATTAATCTACTTTTTCCAATAAAATAATTATCAAAATCCTAGCTGGTTTTGTGGCAGAAATTGACAGGCTGATTCTAAAATTCATATGGAAATACAAGGAATCCAAAATAGCTAAACAATCTGAAAAGGAGTAACAGAGTTCAGGACTCACAATCCCCAATTTCAAAGCTTATTACAAAGTTACAGAAATCAAGACTGTGTGTAGTCCTGGCATAAGGATTAAGTCCAGAAATAAACCCATACTTTTATGGACAACAGGTTTTCAACAAAGGCACCAAGACAATTCAGTCAGGAGAGAACAGTCTTTTCAATAGTGTTGAGATAACTATATCCACATACAAAGAATGAAGTTGAACCTGGTACCATATATAAAAATCAGATCCAAATACATAAAAGACATAAATGTAAGAGCTAAAACTCTTGAATGCAAATCTTTGTGATCTTGGCTTCTTAGATATGACATATAAAGTGAGCAACCAAAGAAAAAAACAAATTGGGGGGCAGCCAGTTAGCTCAGTTGGTTAGAGTGCAGAGCTGTTAACAAGGTTGTCGGTTCGATCCCCACATGGGCCACTAAGAGCTGTGCCCTCCACAACCAGATTGAAACAACTACTTGACTTGGAGCTGATGGGATGTGGAAAAACACTTAAAATAAATAAAAGTTTTAAGAAAAATTTCTCTCTTTAAAAAACAAAATTGTACTTCATCAAAATTTAAAACTTTTGTGCTTCGAAGGACAGTAACAGGAAAGTGAAAAGACAACTGGCAAAATGACAAATGATAAGGGAAGGATCTAGTATCCAGTATATATAAAGAACTCTTACAACTCAATAGTAAAGAGACAACACAATTTTAAAATAGGCAAAGGGCCTAAATAGATATTTCTCCACAGAAGATTTGCAATATCCAATAAAAACATGAAAAGACACTCAATATCATTAGTCATTGGAGAACTGCAAATCAAAACCATAAAATACCACTTCACAACCAGTAGGATGGATATAATCAAGAGAGACAACAACAAGAGTTGGCAAAGATGCAGAAATTGGAACCCTCCTAAGCTGCTGGTGGGAACGAAAACGGTGCAGCTGCTTTGAAAAAACAGTTTGGCAATCTATGTTAAACACCAAGTTACCACATGAACCAACAATTCCACTCCTAAATATATACCCAAGAGAAATGAAAACATATGTCCACATTAAAACTTTTGTATAAGTGTCCACAACAGCCAAAAACTGGACACAATCCAAATGTCCATCAGTTGATGAATGAACAAAATGTGGTGTATGTTCATCCACACAACAGAACATTATTAAGCCATCAAAAGGAAAGAAGTACGAATACATGCTACAACATGAACCGAGAAATATGCTTAGTGAAAAAAGTCAGACATAAGGCCACATATTGTATTATTCCTTTTATACAAAATGTCCAGGAAAGGTAAATCCACAAAGACAGAAAATAGATTAGTGGTTGACAGAGGTGGGGGAAAGGGGAGAACAGAGAGTAACTTCTAATGGAATACAGGGTTTCTTTTGGGGGGATGAAAATGTTCTGAAATTAAGTATTTGTGATCATTGTACAACTTTGTGAATTTACTAAAAGTCACTGAATTGTACATATTTTAAGGTAAATGAATTATAACATTTTTTTTAAAAGTCACTAGAATTAGTTTGGGAAATAAAATATAATGCAAATAGTACATTAGTAATTATTTACCATATTTAAATCCAAAGAAAACGGAGTTTTAAAATTCTCAAAATTAAAGTACAGAAAACCACTCAAGAATCTCAATTATTTATAAAAACAGTTTAATCACTAGAAGACTCTTCAACTCTTCCCAGAAAGCTGAAATAGCTGTCACACTTGCCTCAGCTGTAAGCAGAGTTCTGCTGCTACGTGAAGGGTAACACAGGCAGCACTTAAGGGAATATACTTGTTTGGTCCACAGTATTATAAAAGGCACTGTAACTAGGCAGCTTTTTTTTTTTTAGATGTCCAGTCGGCATTCTGCATGTTTGCCATCTGTCTGGCTCCCACAGCTATGAATTTTCAATCCTTCCTTATTCCATGACTAAGTTTCCTTGAGTCCTATACCTAAGTACTATTACATATACTTCTTAGCATTATTAGTTAAATGGTTTCTCAGTTCACAGCAAACTAGAAAGAATAATAAGGATTTCTAAAGAAATCTGACAGGAAAGAAAAGGCAGGAAGGTGAAAAAATGCTCAGACAAAAATCACTTGCAATGTGAAGCCATATAGCCCATACATCCATCTCATTAGCCTCTATAGCCATCCTAGGAAAGTACAGCAATGGAGGTTCTTACAGTCACTCAGAGTTTTGAAAGGTGGAATTTTTTAGAAAAGCTTCAATTACCTGAAAAGTTCTCTTAAACAGAAATCCTCTTTGAAAATTATGGATAAATGTGTTTATTAGATATTTTATTTTAAAAAGATAATTTCTGAATACTTACCTAAATGGCTACATAATTCTCTACTGGTTTTTAAATCCATTTTCTCCTGTTCCTCCAGTGAGACATCTGGATAAGATACTGTTTTCTGATGTTTCCCACTCCTGTGAGGCTTCTCTGACTGTCTTGGTATGGATCTACTTGTCTCTGTCTTTGTGACCTCTTTAGACTGGGATACAGCAGATGTAAGGGACACATTTGGGGCAACCACTTTATCACACATGTATAAGTAGTAGCTGAAAACAAAGAAAGACATAATAAGACACACATTACATTTAGGTAAAAAGCAAAATGTATTTCTATGGTTAAATAATTTTTATACCAAAACAGACAACATAACGACTCAGAAAATAAGAGTCACAGAAAAAAATTCTTGAAAAAGTCAGTACTTTAGGCAATTAGAGCAAAATTATGAGAGATTTTTGCTATTTTTGCAAACAGTAATTTCTAAGCACTAAAAAGATACTCACTGGGAAAATCACAGTCTCTTCTCCTTCCTTCAAAACCACCTGAGAACTAAAATCATGAAGCACTTTACAGAGCTGTTTAACAGCTTTAAGTAGGTAGGTTTCTGCCAGAAGGAAAACAGACTATATGCTACTTTGGAGGACTCGTCCTGCCTACCACCCTCCAAAGCAAGGCATCCTTGCTGTTGTGGTGAGGCCACACTGCATAGCCATGGCCTTGGTCACCACAGGCCCAGGGAGAGCGCCCAGGGCCCTTCCTGCTTACACAGCTCAAGAAGAACATAGGCTCTGAATGCTGTCCAGCCACTTGCACAGTGCTCCTTGTATCAAACTCCACAGAGCAAGCTTCCGAAAATATTTTAGTACTTCCTATGTATTTCATAAAACAGCGATAATAAATCGTGCAAAACTAAGATCAAAGGGATATCTACCAATTTTGTTCCAAGTTCACAGAAAATTGTTCAGTAGATTATCTCAGAGATTCATGGAATAGATATGAGCTAGATATTCAAGTACCATATATTAACTATAATCTGCATAACCTTCAGCCAAAAGATGCAACCATTTAACTGATATAACACTTTATCCACTAAATCCTAAATACTCTCTTCTTACATCTCATTTTCTTTGTACAAGACACATCTATTTTGTTCCTCTTTACAAATCACATAAATTCTGAAGATGAAAACTCAATAATAGTCTGCTAAGAAAACTGACAGGTTTACTATTGCTCGAACACTTACTTCAAATCCAATAGGAATGTAGGAACTGTGCAAATGTAAGTAAGACTGAGATTCCTCATCACCATGCTTGGGGGGAATACATATTTACAGTAACAGATAAAAAGTTAGGACTGAATAAGTAAGTTTATAATCCAAGACGCATCTTTATTGAAAATATGGGGCCGGCCAGTGGCTTTAGCAGTTGGAGCTCCGTGCTCCTAACTCCGAAGGCCACCGGTTCGATTCCCACATGGGCCAGTGGGCTCTCAACCACAAGGTTGCTGGTTCGACTCCCGCAAGGGATGGTGGGCTGCGCCCCCTGCAACTAGCAACGGCAACTGGACCTGGAGCTGAGCTGCGCCCTCCACAACTAAGACTGAAAGGACAACAACTTGAAGCTGAACGGCACCCTCCACAACTAAGATTAAAAGGACAACAACTTGACTTGGAAAAAAGTCCTGGAAGTACACACTCTTCCCCAATAAAGTCCTTCCCCAATAATATTCCCCTTCCCCAATTAAAATATATATATATATATATATATATATATATATATATATATATATGAAAACGACTTTGAGGAGTATGGTTACTATGATAGCTTCTAAATTTCAAAAAGACTTCTTTCTAAAATATCAAAGTTGCACACCAAACTCCTGAAGAGTTGGTTTACCTCTTGAAAGGAAGTAAAGAAATGAAAAAAAAATTTTTCATTTTTTACTTCAAGGCAAAAAAGAAATGACTGGTTTCTAGGGAAAAAACATAGAAACACAGAAAAAGTTACCTTAAATATTCAACACAGTTAACAACTGATTTCATTGATTAATAAGAAAGCCTAAAGCTAAATAATGAAGTTCCAGGGCCTAGTATAGTACCTGACATACAGATGTTCGTTGAATGAATGAATGAACAAACGAACGAACTAACAAGTTAATATCCACTCACCTGGGGTGTAAAAATGAATGTGTCTGAGAGACATGGTCACTTTCCTGCTTTATAACAGGATACCATGATGGTAATTCCATTCCTGATGGTGTATCTATCTGTAGAAAAATGTAGAAGGAAAAAGTTTATTGAGAGAAGATGTGATGATGGTTAAAATTTTAATGCGTCCATTTGACAGCGCCATAGGGTATCTCTGGAAAACCCTGACAGAGTTACATTAATTTAAAATTCATCATCTAATAAGGCAGTCTTTCCTTAAAGTACCATGTGTAGTCACTGGAAACTCAAAGACTATTACATGAACTATCCCCATCACAAGAACAGTTTCAGTATTCATGTTAACATGGATTAACCAGAAATGATTTCATCCAATTTCATACTTATGGAATCTGTTTTTAAAATCCATTTTAAATAATAGCACTCTGCAAATGTACAGCATTGGTTGAGTTCTGATTCTTCTTCATTCTGCTATGATCAGCTAGAATACACCCCATCCATACAGTATTTGTTAGAGTATTAGATAACACTAATATACTTTGCCAAACAAAATGTGAAACCTCTTTGCTAACATTTATCAGTAAACCATGTTTCCTCATAAGCTGTACCTGTAAATAAAGGAAAGGAGAAAGTACCCAGCCACTTAATGAGCATCTACTGATAAGAACTTTATACAACCTGCTTAAATTCTAACAAATACCTCATTATGTAGATAGCATTATCTCTATTGTACAAATAGAAAACTGAGGTTCAGAAACAGAGAAAAAAAAGAATAACCTGTCACTAACTTCTCCCTTACTTTGGTCTACTTTATACTTTGTTACCCCTCCTCCTACACACGTATACTTCATATTATAGTAATTACCTGCTCTTTTTGGAAAAGGGTACCTTAAAAGAGGGCAATACGCAATAATGGAGGAGGGGAAAATGAGCTGAAAGGAGGCATGGTTCAGGTGGTCAACAAAGAGGAGGTTAACAGACAAACCCAGTGGAGTGAGTGAGAAGGGAATTGGGAATGAGATAAAGAAAGGATGAGACAAAAAGGAGAGCTGATATTCTTCTGACCCTGATTCCGAGAGGCTCCACTCCCTTCTGCAACTAAGTAAGGTGTATGGAGAATGACATTATTAGATAACACATAAATGCCCACTCAGGAGACAGCCACCAAATACCAAGAAATTAGGAAAACTATTTTGCCTGACGTCCTAATAATCCAGTACAGAACCAAGAAACTAAGTAAAATGGAATGGAAACATCTCCCCAGATGCTAAGCAGTTGTGATTACAGCAAAACCAATTCCTAAACTGTCCATGGTTTGATGAGGGCGATCCTGCTGATGGAGGAAACCAACGAGGACTGAAGCCACTCAGGAGCGGCCTGACAAGTGGCCCACTGCCCCAACTCGACAGGCTGAAAATAGAAAGCTTTTGGAGCACATATTACATGACTTGACCAATTAGAATAGATAATTTAAGGCCAAGTAAAAGCCACAAACAAAAATATGGCAACTTGTATTGGTAGGTGTTCGACATTTTTGTTAAGAATTACTGGGCAAGGAATTTGAAAGACTAACAAGACCACAGGGATGACAGGGAAAAGAATATTATTTCAAAAGGATTTAAGAGTTGAGTATTCAAAAACTCATAGACACAACAGTTTAGTGGTTACCAAAGGGTAAAGGGGGAGAGGGATGGAAGGAGAGGGTAAAGGGGGTCAAATATATCGTGATGGAAGGAGAAGTGACTCTGGGTGGTGAGCACACAATGTGATATGAGGATGATATATTTTAGAATTGTACACTTGAAACCTGTGTAATTTTACTAACCACTGTCACCCCAATAATTTAAAAAAAGAGTTGAGTATTCAATGAGGGCCTCTAGACTCTATATAAGAGTAAAATTTTTTTTTAAATCTCTCAATCCTGATCAAATATTCCAAAGTTCAGAATCTGAGACAAAATCAACTACTTATTAATAAAGTAAATCAATCCCTTCTTTACATAGTTTCCTAGCCTACATCTTAGGTCTACCAGTAAATTAGAAAGGGAACTCACTGCTGGCAACCAAAATACTAAATGATAGTTACCAGGTGACAGCTGACAGCCTAAAGAGGAGTTAATAATAAAATGTTGAGCTTTAATTTTACCTAATATGCTGTGCTAAGCCATAAACACATTTATAACAAATTATCCTAACTGCACGTTAAAAACAATTAAGGGGTGGCTGGATGGTTCAGTTGGGTAGAACGTAAACTCTGAACAACAGGATTGCTGGTTCAATTCCCACATGGGTCAGTGAGCTGCACCCTCCACAACTAGACTGAAGACAAGCAGATGCTGGTGGGGCAGCCAGATGGCTCAGTTGGTTAGAGCGCCAGCTCTTAACAACAAGGTTGCCAGTTCAATTCCCGCATGGGATGGTGGGCTGTGCCCCCTACAACTAAAGACTGAAAACAGCAACTGGACCTGGAGCTGAGCTGCGCCCTCCACGACTAGATTGAAGGACAACAACTTGGAGCCGATGGGCCCTGGAAAAAACACACTGTTCGCCAACATTCCCCAATTTAAAAAAAAAAAAAAAAAAAAACTGCTAAAAAAATAATAATAATTAAGAAAAGAACACATTATACAACAGAACATTCACAGGCATGCCTTCATCTATTCTGCATTTGTGTCAACATACAAGTTAGGTCTTCAAAAGAACAATATAATTAAATGGGACAGCAGTGCCATTTTATTGGTCAGGAATAAAAATTAAGATACCAAGAGATGAGAACATCTATTGCCTTTTATCTTACCTTTCAATATGGGAATAATTTATTCCCTTTGTGTATTTAAACATTAAAATACATTCCATGACTTGGCAAAGCAGAGCAGTAGATCACTTAGTAGCTTAAGTTAGAGCCTTTAACATTTTTAAACGCTTTTATCACCCAACTTCCCCACCATTTCTACCACAAAATGAATAGATGAAATCCTCAACTGAAACACCTAAGAAAAATTTCAGACATTATTTCATTCTGAAGGTTCTTTCTCTAAGTCATAAAACAACAGTGTTTATGAAAGAAAAATACAAACAATCCCAAAATGTATGGAAGAGGTAATTTTAAATAAGTAAAACTTAGGGATTGTTTTATGAAAATGTCTGTAAATTTCATCTTACTGTGTTATGTATACATAACCTCTTGATAATCAGATTTCCTAATAAAGAACTGTTGTGTTTTGGTAGTATAATACTTACTAGTCTAACAATGAAATAATTTAGAGAACTTGATTTCATTTATAAAAAAACCAATAAGCATTTTTGTCACCACTTCCTAGATATACAAAAGCAATCTCACCCACTCAGCACTGTTCATACACAAACATTCCATTTGTATTAAAAAAAAAAAAAAAAAAAAAAAAAAAACCTTTAAATTCCTAGACTAATTTCAGTAATAAACTTTGCTTTTAGGTGGCACTCGTTTTTAGTTACAGTAACAGATTAATATTTATGGCCTTTAATTAAGTTGGAAAGGCAAACATTGATGAACTAAAGAAATCAAGACGATGCTTCAAAATATTGGTGGGATTTCCAAAATCACCCCAAAATAAGAAAACTTTTTAAAATGTTAAAAAGTTTATTTTAAAAATATAAAAGATTATACATTTTGGTGTCCATGAGACAGTACGCATAAGAAAGAATAATCAGTTGCTAAATTTAAGTCTATCCTAATGGTGTTATTAAACAAGAATTTAAATGTAATGAGTATTAAATATACATAACATTATAACATAAATCACTAACAACCTTACTAAACACATGACTAAACAGTAGTTAATCAACAACTATGTATAAAGTAAATATACCTGTCAGAATCTTTTTACTGAGTATAGTAGTAAGATATTCAAGTAGTCAATAAATGATTTCAGAAGAACACAAGACACCCTACCAAACAGCTGCCAACAACTCTTACTGAAAGAAATTGAATCTCTCAGTATAGGATCAGGTTTCCTCAGTACTTCCAACATGTTATGAATGAGTGTGTTTCAACAACTGAAACAGGAATAGTGTTACAAGGTAGCAAATAGCTACTTAAGGGATTTTAAGGCTTAGTCTTGAGCCTCATTTCATTGTAATTATTAGAATATATCAACCTAAGGCAAAACTGGAACAATCTGATCTAAGCATCTCCACTAACTCATCAAAGACAGATCTTCAGGAGCTACAGCAATGTCTGCTGTTCCCCCACTCTGAAAGATCATACCACCTACCGCACAAAGCCAATTTTACATTTGAAGTGCTTAAAATGCTCACAGGAAAAGTAAAGGCTACGTTCTTATAATGTGCAACTGTTGTTATCTTAAATCCTTCATGGACACAAAGCCATGTGAAGTCAGTAGTATGATATTACTCCTTTTACAACTTGAAGGAAAAGGAACAAACTGATGATAAAATCTTGTTAACTCCTGGAACTTTAAAAAATAAAATTTTTATATTGGAATTCTGTGGTGTCCAAACCTTTGAACATTGCAATTACCTGGAAATCTCCATGTCATATACATATTTCACTAAAATGTTTGTCGCCAAATTTCAATCTGTATAAATCTATGGTTTTGCTTTTTCTATCCCATTTCAGCATAGATGCTTTAAAAAAAGTATGATGTTGGCCTATTTTGGCCTTCAACTCTTGTAAATTGAATAGCAAAATGCACATTAATGTACTATGTACAATGTACGCTTTTTTACTCTATTTCACGGTTTTTTGTTTGTTTTTGCTGGTGACCCACTAAATTGATTTCATGACCCTCGGGGCCCTTTCTCAACTGGGGTTCTCAAGAGAATTAAAGCCCAAATGCCCCCAGGCATCCATTATATACAATTAATTAACTTCTCTTCTCCAAAAGCATTTAAAATGGTATTATATACCATCCTGGGGAGAAATGACAAACCGTCACTCAAATATTCTCTGTAGGGCTTCTTTCTCCTCTCATGGACCCCGGATGAGAAAGACTACATGGGTTACACTGCAATTTGAAAAACACTGCTCTAAGTGAACTGTCTTAAAATTGGTCCAAAAACACTATTATTTCAACAACTAGTCCTGTATCAGTAACACTTGCGCGTTCTATAGATGCTTTTGCACATATTTACAAAGCATTACCTATGCAAAGGAATAAATTCCCATAGTTAATCATCACTCCATTGTGAAATGAGGAGGAAATTTTTTTCTTCTTGGACTACAATGGACCTATATTGCTTTCATAATCACACCAAACTTTTTTTTTTTTTTAATTGGGGAATACTGGGGAACAGTGTGTTTCTCTAGGGCCCATCAGCTTCAAGTCGTTGCCTTCAATCTAGTTGTGGAGGGCGCAGCTCACTGGCCCATGTGGGAATCAAACGGGCAACCCTGTTGTTCAGAGCTTGTGCTCTAACCAACGGAGCCATCTGGCCGCCCACACCAAACTTTTTTAACATGGAATAAAAGCCCTAGTATTATTTACCAAAATGGTCTTTCGTAAGTCTCTTAAACTTTTATTCCTTTTTCCCGTAAGATAAACAAAATATGCACTTTTAATGCTATTTGAAATCTCAAAATAAATTCAATATCACAAATAAAAAAATCTGTACTTTAATTCTATCTTCCTCCTCAAAAATCACTGGTAAATTTATAGAACTATTAAGATTTTTCATTCAGTTATCCAAACCTTGATTAAGCATCTACCACATTCCAGATTCAGAATCTAGAAGAATTCCTGCCGTAGGGCACCTCCATCAAGTCTCTGTACGGAAAAGGGTACCAAAACAATGTATGCACATGACTTTTATTCATCTTTTGTTATCCGTATATATTGCGTATTATGATTTTAATAGTTATTTCCTTTCTTAAAATGTGTATACATTTACTTGGCACCCTCTATATTTTTGTGATCCACTTATAAGCCTAGAAATCCAAATGACTTTTAAATTAATTGTGTATCTTTCCTATTCATTCCTGTGTCTACCATGATGCTGTAATATCTTAGTTATAGGAAAAAAAAATACTTTTAAAAAGGTTTATGGTTTAATTATATATTCTTTTGGTTTTTGTCTTCTAATAAAATCCTTAAATTATTTTATTAGGTTGGTGCAAAAGTAATTGTGGTTTTTGCAATTATTTTTTAACCTTTAAAACCACAATTACTTTTGCACCAACCTAATACACTAGTTCTACCTCTTTACTTGAACAAATTGAGTTCCAGCTCCACAATCACTTTCCACTCCCAGAATTCGTCAAATGAACCCAATTCTTGATTACTTCCTTGTTCTCCCAATGGCATAAATTATCATGTATGCCTAGCTATGAGAACACTATATATTGATTCAAGACTATCCTTTTTCTTTTTTTCCTTGAAGTTTCTTATTTTCAGAACAAAAGAATAAATTTCTAGTTTTTTAATCATAAACTTTTAAAAATATATTAACATTTTTAAATGTTTTGCCATGTTTTAATGGTAAAATGAATATAAATATACACTCTGTATTTCCCAAACCATAAGGGGGCACTATTGCCAAAGCCATTCTAAAGATTTCATTGAAGTATTTGTCCTATAACATAATTCTTAACAATCTGTTTTGCACTTTCTTCTTGCACATTTCATTTCAGTAAGTAAACAAATATCCAACTAGGGTAATTACTTTGTACAAACAACTAAAAAAGAGATAAATTTGAACCTAATACTTAGTTATCTTATTTGTCTTAGAAATATCTTCACATAATTCTAGGTAAGTCAAGATGTTTGCAGAAAGGGAAAAAAAAAAATCCCCAAATACGTATTAGGAACTACTTCAATAGTTCAAAGTAGCATCCTGCATTTCAAGACTCTTCCAAAATACTTCACACTCATTCTCTCATTTGATCAGTTATCCTACTCTACAGTTTATATGCAAATTATGTTTACTGAAGATTAAACCATCACTTTTCAAAAAATTCCAAATAGTCTAATAAAAGTGTTCTTTTCCAAAAATGTATTCAGTGAAAACAAAAAAAAGATTTCAGAGTGCCTGTGACGTGCCAGGTATAGTAAACTATGTTGTGGGAAAATAGGAAAAAGATTATCTCTAAACTCGTGAAGCCAGCTATTAATTTTAGAAAGTTACACAAAAATATTCGTACCGACCTTTTATATGAGCACAAATACTTCATGTGACTCTGACTTATCCCCACTTGATCAAAATTGATACTAATAACAAAATGCAAACTATACCACTGATGTACAAATTATTATAAAATCCTCCACAATTGTTACTGGAACACATTTTGCCCCAACACTCCTCTTTGTAGTTGCCCATTCTCTCTAGTGTTATTTCCTTACTTCCAAAACAAGGAAGCGTATTTACTTCCTAAACAAAAGCATAATAGTTTAAAAGAGAGGAGAAATTTTCTGTAATTATTATTATTCCAATGACCTCTACAGAAATTATGAACATAAAGGAAAATACAAAACTAAAAATAGTGAAATATTTAATAAGCTTTAGAGGGAAAATTTTTAGTTGGTATCTTTAGGTTATCTTCGGGGGTGGGGAGCCAAAAAAATGTATACACATGACTTGTATTCATCTTTTATTATATGTATATATTGAGTTTTACATTTTTAATAGTTTCTTCTTTTCTTAAAATGTGTATACATACATTTTTTTTTGGCACCAGCTGTATTTGCATCATAGATCATTATACAGTTTTTTCCCCACTAAGCAGAATTTGAAAAAAAAAACTACCTTATTTTTCTTACTTAAGAGTAATGAAGTCTAAATATTAGAAATATAAATTTTAATTTTAAAACATATATACTTTTAAGGACATATATCATCTTTAACTTGGTGAAGACTGTCAGCCATATGCTGTAACAGTAAAGAATCACCTATAATTATCTTATCAATTGACTACAAATGGGCTTTTCTAATATGCTTGAAAATAATCTTAGGCAAATATCACCCTTCAAATTTTATTTACAAATGATCAATTTGCTTAATGACCTTTTACCATAGACAGAAATGTAAGATTCAACAAAATCAGAATTAAATCAAATAAATACCTATTGAGGATTTGGAGAAGAATCAGGAATATGATATTCTTGTATATATTTGTGCACTGTAAAATAACCACTTTTCTAGTAAAAAGCACAAAAAGCTCAAACGATATGAAGAAATAAACAATTTAATAACACCACTTTGCAAAGCAAACTAGGCACACCTAAACTCAAGTATTTTTCTTGTGGTGACCTAAGAAAGTTCAAAATACACCTTTAATTTCTACAAAGAATACAGTCAGTACTAGAGCACTGACCTTGTAACACTTACTTCTTCCATCTATAGCTAACTTTGCAAATTAAATATAGCTATTAGCTATGCCAATAGTTTGGTGATCATTACTAATATAACTACCATCCGCAGAAATAATTGACAGCTTCAACATTTCAATTGCCTGTTGAGTTTCAGGGGTTTTTTCCTAATCCAAAAACAATATTTGACTACATAAACACATAAAATTACATTAGTATTCACACTAAACAATGAGTCTTTTATATGAAGTTAATATTTAGTATATTTTCACTTAAAAAAAAATAAAAGACTGTCAACTTTTTAACATGAGCTTCCTCTGGGTCTATTTGGTTTGTCTGGCAACCAACTCACTGACTCACAGAAGATAATGAAAAACGCTCCCCAGTCAAGAGCTATCTCCTTGCCCCATTCCCAGTTAAATACCTTAGTCTATTACAAGTTAACAGAGTTTAAGAACCATTATATGAAGTGAAACTGATTTTAAAAAGTTAATGATTCTCAACATTTCAGTTTCTGCTACTAAATTTGCTTTAGGGAAAAGTAGTTAAAATTACTAGACTTCAAGTCAGAAGACCTGATTTCAACTCCTGAGTCTACCACCTACCAGTTATACAACCAGAAGCATGTGACCCATCTGAGACTGGTTTCTCATCTGAGAAACACCTTGTTCAACAGACCTTCAAAAAAAAACTACCTCACAAAGTTTTGAGGAGTGAATTTTTAAAATGTCAAGCGGCAAGCATAACAAAACCACCACTCAAGTATGTATTACATGTGAACCCAAAAAAACTCTCCTTTACGAAAGGTTTGTTTGCTGGACATTTTCTTTTGAGGAGTGAATTTTTAAAATGTCAAGTGGCAAGCATAGCAAAACCATCACTCAAGTATGTATTACATGTGAACCCAAAAAAACTCTCCTTTACTAAAGGTTCGTTTGCTGGACATTTTCTTAAGTTCCCTTAAATGGCTTAAAATTCATATACAATTGGAAACAATACTAAAAAACAATACCGAAACACTATAGCAAATACTGCAAAAAATAACAGCAGAAAGATGGAAAAAAAAATCTCACATCTTCCCCCAATAAAAAATGAATTCAAATGAATAAATTTTGAGACAATGAAAGACTATATCCAGATGAAGGATGATTTCAATTTTATCCAAACCCTAGCACCTTCAGTTTCAGTTAAGTAAATCCATCATCTTTTTTTAAAACCTTTATCATGGTTCACAGGTATTTCTTTTCATAAACAGAGCAAGAACATTAGGCAAAGTAGTTTATCCTAAAAATGCTGATGTCAGAGCAACAAAGGTTGGAGCAGTATCTGGCAAATAGTGTGCCACCTATGGCCATGTAAAGGTAGAGCCCATAAACAGCTTGAGGGAAGACATCATAAATATCAAAAGGGGCATTCCACATTTTCAGAATATAGATAATCTCTAAGCACAAGCTTCAGCATGGGAACAGTCCAGCTGTAAGCAAGTCCAGCAAGGTGAGAACTGGATTGAAGTCAACCCTGCTTCAAAATCTGTTATAACTGCACCTGAACAATATGAACTTATCTAGTAGCCACAGGCAAGGAATTTCAACAGCGGGCTGACCCTGTGGAAGCAGCAAGTAGCAAAGTACCCTGAATTAGAGTTTAACACTATCTTCATGGGGCTTCAGAAGCAAATCACTGTCTTAAAACTACACTGCATTTTGAGGGAAACTAAATTTCCCTCAAAACCTTAAGGTACCATAATAAAGCACAGGATACCAAATCTTAAGATTCTATTCTAGCCCACATTCTAATGTTGCTGTAAATAACCTTCCATCATTTCATTCATTTCTTCTGTGAAGTAGAAAGACAGAGACTATTTCAAGGAATAAAAACTAATATTGGAAAAATTAGATTTCTAAAATGAAACATGGTCAATCTTTTGTTGTACAAATCAAAAAAGTACAAAAGCTCAAGAACAATGCTTGCCACATTTCCAAACCCTTAGTGTTAGCTACTATACTGATTTTAATCAAGTAGAAAAATGTATTTAAAAACCAGACCAACAAACTGAATATTTAATAACCTAAATCTTGTCTATTATCCAGGCAAACTCTTAGAATGAAGATATTAGTTTAGCATATCAAATAATCCAGTGGGAAAAATAAGTTTAAGATCTCTTTGCTAATAGGTTTTTATGTTAATTTAACATTTAGTCTAAAACAATCTTTTATTCTGTCATTACTTTTTAATTATTCCTTTCTTTAAAAAAAAATCTTGGTCCCTAGAATCACAAATTCTTCAAATAAATCTTTCTTGTCCATTTGTGTCCAATACTCATCAAGCCTGAATACCCAAGTATATAAACAATGTCAGAAATCCTAGATGTGCCTTTGAAAAATGCTGTTTTGACTAGCTATGAAACCATTTGCAAATGGAGGTAACACCTAAGTGTAAACTACCTTAAATCCTAGGAAAACAACAGATTTAGTCATTAAAAAGCAAGATGTATGAAAGAGAATATGACTTGAAAAAGAAGTCCCCAATCCTCCACTCCTTGGCTAGATAATCTTGGGAGGGCCACTTGATCTCTGAGCCTTGTTCTCTTTATCTGTAAAATGGGAATGATCCTACTTCTCTCACTAGGTTGTTTAGAAACTCAAAGAACACACACAGGAAAGTACTTTGTAGCCCAGTGTGATACTTATTATATTGATCAGTATTTTTGGTTGTTCCATGAGCAGTAAGTTTCTCAACCCACAAGTTATATTCTAAATAAATACTTTTGATCTCAAAGTAAACCGTTACTGTTATTCCAAATTGCTATTAAAAAAAAACAAAAACAAAAAAACTTGCCTTGGATTGAGTTCTCTTTCCATTTCTCATGCTAAATTTCTCCTTCATTTCTTCTAAAACTATCTTCAGTTTCTTTTCTTCAGGTGTCCCTAAGTATTTTTGGTTCACGTGAAGATAGCAATGCCATTTGGCTGATTCAAAGCCCCAGTGGCAAGTCCTTTTGTCAGGTGACCTGTGAGAATGCATCACAAATGTCTGGGGCGCAAACATTCCACAGCACTCCAGACACTGAATACAGGGAGCATCAGGCTGGACATAAAACTGGGGTGCAAAAAGACCCTGACATTTGCCCAAGCATTCATGTTCCACTTCAAAGGCACTGCCAGTTTCCTTTAATTGAGCCAAAGAGTTTTTAGCGGGAAGTATGCTACCATTTTGAGGAAAAGTGCGTGGCCGCAATAAAGCATTACACAGTCTCTGTGCATCAGTTAATGTGATCAGCCCACAGGATGGGGCATTGAATGGAAGTATTCCCAGGACTTTTAAAATATGAAGCTGGTCTGACGTACACCTGGAACAATAGATGTACAACTCGTCGCACACTGTATTTATTTGCTGGAGTGAAAATTCTCGGAGAACAGAATTTAAGACTTGGGGCAAACAGAGTCTCTTTTCTCCTCCAACCTGAAAACAAGAAATGGACTCCCCTTCCAACACGGTCTGGGTGAGTTCTGTGGAGCTATCAGAAGGGATGAGCAGTGGACCAGGAAGAACTTGAGGAGATGGAAGAGGCAGAAATACAGTAGGCGACATGCTTTCTTGGGAATAGCGAGCAGAAAATGCTGCCGGTCCACCCAGAGAGCTCTGACTACTTAAGTGGAATTGTGCCAGAGTGTGTTTCAAACTGGGATTTAAGTGTAAAGGCTCAGGCACAGAGGTACAGCTTCGCTTGACATGCTCTCCGTCAGTTTCCATTGGCGCTTCATAGTCCTCCAGGTGTTCCTTCTTTACTGTGGGCATCTTGTTTATCATCATTTTTCCATTGGCATGTCTGTCTGTCATCATTTTTTTCACTGGAGGGCTGCCATCATCTTCCATCCCATTCATTTTTTTATTTGAGCCCTGAACCAAGGAAAATTTTGTTTGTAGGTTTTCCATTGCTAAAAACTATTATGTTAAATAAGTAAATGTGAGATTTGCATTGTTAGCTGCTTATTTGCACAAAGAAATGTATACCAATACTTATGATAGCTTACTCTCAGAGAAAATTTGAATTTCCAAAAAGAGATCTCCCTAAATTACTCAATAGACTTTGCAACTTTGTTTTGGTTCTTATACTCTAGTATAATTTCACTCCAAGTGCTATAAAATTTCTTGTCTCCAAATATAAATTTAAAGAGGCACACCTCTGAGGAAGCCTTTCTTTCTTTTTAATTCTTCAGATATGTATTAAAAGTTACCAATTCTCTCAATTCAAGATTTCCAGGTTCAATGCAATGGTTTGGTTTGGTTTTAAGCAAAACAAGTGAAAAGTTTATGCAATTACTTGTGTCATCCAAACCTAGACACAAAAACAAGTCAAAATGATGCACCCAAATTTAACTTCTGGCACCAAGGACACCAAAAAAGGAAAAAGTATCTTCTCTAAAAATGATGATCTGTCATTCTGTGTTGACAAACTGAAGGCTTGCATAAATTGTCACACCAGTAAGAAGAGCCTCTGACTCCACTTGTACTTCTATAATTAAAGGTGATTTAAAGAAAAATTGCCCAGTTATCTTCAAGGATTACGTTCATTCTTCTTTTAATTACTCTGAAAGAGAAGGGGGATGGGGGAAGAGTTACATTTGAATTTGCTCCAGAGGCCAAAGGGTCAGTTTGAAACCAGTTTCTTAATCTTAAACTGAGTTCACTTTTCCAAAGGTGACACTTGAGTGATTTCTTTAAATCTAACACCAGTTAATGAGAACTTTCATTTAAATAGAAAAACAATTCGGAGAACGGGTAAAGGGAGCAATAATACCCTCAAAAGGAAGAGGAGTACTCCAACTCAGAACCGGAAGAACCTTAAACATATCATCTCAGCCAAAACTCAGTACCAGAGGCTTCTCAGTTATGCCATTTTAACTAAAACAAGGCAATACTTCATCGCTTAACTTAAAAAAAAAAAAAACACCAATTTCCTCCCCCCAAAATATCAGATACGAATTAACATATCTACCGTATGCAATTAACTTACAAGCTTAAGTGCATTGATTCATCTAGTCAGTGTGCTCTTTTTCTGGAAGGACTGGAGATAAAAATTAACTTTCCTTTAAAAGGTTAGTGAATTTGCTTAATGGAAGCCAAAAGTTATAGCCTCCACGCCTGGGCATCTCCATCCTTGAAGAAGACTAATCCGGGACAGAAAGCACAAGGCAGACAGACCTCACAAAGAATGAAAATGGAGGAAGGAAAAAGATTCTTCTTCTACTTCTCTCCTGAGAGAAAATCCAAAAGAAAACCAATAAATAGAAAATTTTGCCTCCCAAACTCCCAGAAATTTATCTTAAAACAAATCCAAAAGATGAAGGACCAAGGCCACTAGTCAACGTACTGACTGACTCTCGCCCACCACAGGAACACCTCAGCCAACGCAAACCAAGGGAAGAGGGCAGGAGGCATGACCTAGAATGGGGGAGTCCCCCAAACCCTGAAATCCTCCGCCCACGCAAAGCCACCCACCCGTTTCAAACCCGAGGGGGAGGAGGAGGAGTGGAAGACAGGGACCCGGGACGCCTTGGGGTGTGCAAGGGACTAGTGGGAAGTGGTGGAAGTGCAGTCCCCCAACCCCCACTCGCGGTCTCAGGAAACCCCAAGTGCCATCCTACCCCGGCCCCACTGTGGAGGCCGCGGGGAGGACTGTGGAAATCCCCCGTGCACCCTCTGCCAGGGAAGTTCTCGGGTGTCACCCCAGCACCCCTAAGGCTACACCTCCGCCCGTCGGGGGCCAGAGGGAGAAGGGTCAGCGAGCGGGTGGAGCGCCGACCAACCCGGTCTAGCCCGGGGCATCCCCGCGGAGCGCAGACTCGTTGCGGGGTGACCGGGGGTGGGGGGAGGGCGGTGTTGACGGGTGTCCCAGTCTCCGGGGTCCCGACGGCTCGGGTCAAGTGCAGAGCCCTTCTCCGGCCCACGCCCACCGGCCGGAGTCAGCGAGGCAGGATCCGCCGTAGGACACCCGCCCCCGCGCCCCCCTTGGCCCCGACCCCACCCGGGACCCGCGCATCCGGACCCCCGACTCCGGCCTCCACGCCCGGGGAAGCTCGACGAGCTTTGTTAACTCCCCACTACCCCCGTCGCTGCCGTCGGGCTCCCCGGGGGCCGCGCGCCCCCTGCCTCCCGCCGCGTCCCCACAGCAAGCCAGGGCCGCACCTGTGCCCGCCGCCGCCGCCGCCGCTCGCCTGCTCCCTCGGCTGTGCCGGCGCCGCTCCGAACCCCACACACATCGCTACACACAGCCCTCTGACGTCACCGAGCCCTCGGCCCGCCCACGTCACTGCGGAGACACACGGCTTCCCGCAGACGCCGCCGCCGTCTCCGGCCGCCCGGGGGAGAGCGAGGGCGGCGGGGAGGAGGAGGGGAGGGGAACGGAGCCAGCGGCGGCACCGCGCGCGCGGGCCTGCCACCGTCGCCTCACGGCTTCCAGTTCCTCGGGAACGCGCGCGCCGTCTGGCCTATTGTGGCTCCTCAGGGCTCCCCCCGCCCCGTCGTCTTGCGCGCGCGCCCCTCCCCCCCAGGCGCGCGCCCGGCGCTCCTGGCCCCGCGCGCCGTCTGGGCGGCTGGCGCGCGGCGCTGTCTGCGGTGCACCCGGCGCAGACAGGATGTTCCCTCCCCGCCCCACCCCCACCGTCGCCCTCTCTCCTTCCTTCCTCGAGTCGCCCAGCCGGCTGTCTGGGGCCGCCACCGCCCCGCCCCCGCCCCACCCGCTGCTCTGTGGTGACGGGCCAGACCCGGGGGCGCCCTGGCCGCTCGGCCGCCGAGCGACAGGGAGAGAGGGGGCAGGGCAGCCGCGCCGTGCACTGTGCACGACCCCAGCAGCCGGCTGGGCGGAGGCAGGGCCCGCCGGGCCGAGCGCTGCCGCCCGAGGTCAGGCACGGGCGACCCTCCCCCCGCAGGGCCGCAGCTGGGCCGCCCCGCCCCGGAGGCAGCCGGGTAGCGGCCGCCCTGCGGCGCCCCCCTTGTGGGCCCTGCGAGTCCGGGCTGCACCCCCCCCGCCCCCGCAGGGCCTCCCGCCTGCGGACCGCCCAGCCAGCTGCCTGCGCTTCGCCCCACCCTGGCGGCCCCCGCCTTGCCTGGGCAGCCTCCGCCCAGACGCCTTCCCCCGACTGACCTCCATCCGCCTTCGGGCCAGGCCGGAGGGCTGGCCAAAGTTCCGGCGAAACCGGGAGAAAACATTTTTGTCCCTACTTCTCAGCCTCCCTCCTTATCAGACTGCTCTCTCAGTTCCAAAAGGTAGAAATTACATGTTTCTACAGTGTATACTGAGGGTTTTTTGTTTTTCGTTTTGGAGGGGAACACAAGATGTGACGAGGAAAGATACGACGTAAGAGCTTCCGGCTCTGACCCTCAGGGTGGTCCTCCAGGTCTGTGACCCTCCCTGTCTGTGTCCCCAGGATAGGCAATTAGCATATAGAACTCTGCCGATCTGCTCCGTCATATTTCGAAACACCAAGAAATCCCCTTTTCTCCACCCCACCGCAAGATCAGGAACTGAAATAGTCCACCACGTCGCAATGCACAGAATTCAGAAGAGTCGAGCTTTGTCCCTTTTTTTCTTTTTGCCCATTTTCGAACAATTTCTCCGGGTTTTACTGCTTCGAGGGTCCACATTTGGAGCCTGCCGTAGTTCCCCCCCCCGTTTTCCTCCCAACGTACCTACCAAAGGCTCACAAGCCTCTCATTACCCCCAATCCCAAGTTTCTCTCCTTAACGCCCCCATCGCAGTGCTCCGAGGTCGTGCCCCCTCTCCTACCCACCCACCCCCTTCCCCTGCTTCTTGACTGCCTCCTTTCCTGAACATGAATAATTCCGCAGCACTTCCCATCTGTTATTGCCATAGAGACAGAAGCTCGGCAAAGATAATGATGTTGTGTGCAGAGCTAGTGGGGAGAGAACAGCATCTGCGAGTCTGGGGGATAGATTTTCTAACCGCGAGAATATTCAGAAGGCCCTGCTGAAGCTCTGATGTGGAAGACTGGACAGTCCTGGGACTTGGCATCAGGTCAACTCTTGGCAAGTGACTAATGTCTAGTGAGAAGAAACAATTTTTAGAAACCAAAATGACAAATTTTTTTTAAAAAGTGATTCCAAACTGCAATTAATAATACATGTTTAGTACTCATTTTATCAGCGATGAAAATAATTACTTGCTAGCATGTCCAAAGGCCTAAAGACCAAAATAAATTGATAGTAAATAGACTTTTAAGAAATCAAACACATTATTCCCTGACCTGTTCTTTTGATTTGCTTTCCCCAGGAATCTGTTTTTTTGAAAGATCTTTTGTGCCAGTGATTTCACGTACAATGGTTTGAGAAATAATGACAGGTAAATGTGGCTAGAACCAATCAAGCTTTGAGGGCATTTTTTTTTTCATTATTCATCAAAGTACAAAATGTACCAAATTAAAATTCACTTTGCCCTTGAATTCCCAAGGTCTTGGCCTCAAAGGTACAAGTTTGAAGCAAGTGAAACTAAACAGGATTCATTTACATAGATCGTATGCATATGGGGATGCTCACACATTTTTGCAGACCTACTTAAGGGTTTTCAGAAATTTTCAGTAAAATTGATTGTGTATGTAATGTGACTTTAAAACACTGAAACAAATGATAATGGTTCTTTATCTCAGAAACAGAACTGAATGGACTCAGAGAATACAGTCCTTTGAAACAATACGCACTGTGAGGTAATGCATATTGTAATTTCCACATACTGATGGTCTTCATCGGTGTTGAGAAGTCAACCTAAGTATTGGTTAGTAAATAGCTATTAGATGAGTTTCACATAGACTCTGACCACACTTTCTTGACTTGCCGACAGATTCTGAGCAAAGCCACTGTGAGAGGGTGGGCCTGTGTGCAAAAGAGTTGGAGGGTAAAGGGACCCTCCCTACCCATTGTCTCATCTTCCATTAAGCAGTACAAATAAAAGATCCAAACTAACTGGTACTAGGTGGTCTAGAATTTCTTCTTCAGTAGTTATGGCCATCTGGTAATAATAGAAACCAAGAATTTAGAGGTTATAAATTCCAAGACCAGTTCTGCCCTGTGACCTGAGAAATGGTTTATTTAGGGCAAATGATTTGGAGCAAATGCTTTCTTCTTGGCCCCATTTACTGATCTGTTGATAATGACCTAATATTAATAATGAATATGAAAACAAAAAGGATAGGATAAAGAGCAACCAAAAAAAGATAAAGTGGGGCCGGCCTGGTGACTCAGGCGGTTAGAGCTCCATGCTCCTAACTCCGAAGGCTGCCGGTTCGATTCCCACATGGGCCAGTGGGCCGGTTCAACTCCTCGAGTCCCACAAGGGATGGTGGGCTGCGCCCCCTGCAACTAGCAAGGGCAACTGGACCTGGAGCTGAGCTGCGCCCACCACAACTAAGACTGAAATGACAACTTAAAGCTGAACGGCACCCTCCATAACTAAGATTGAAAGACAACAACTTGACTTGGAAAAAAGTCTTGGAAGTACACACTGTTCCCCAATAAAGTCCTGTTCCCCTTCCCCAATAAAAATCTTAAAAAAAAAAAAAGAACTTGCCACTCAAATGCAAGGATTGCAAGTTGATTGACAGCTTTAAAAAAAACAAAGTATTTTTATATTTATGAAGGAGGGGAAAGAAAAAGTCAAATAAATGTTAATCTAGCATACAGTTACCGGCTTGTGTTTTTGTTTACACCTTATGCTCTTTTCCAAGGAAGAGAAACCAGTTGTCACTTGATGGTTCTAGTGCTTCTCCTCCCCCTTTCCTTGATCCTCAACAAAAACTACCTTTTTGAAAAACTTTTTTAGCAGCAAGTCAGATGCTACAAAGTCCTTTAATTTCACAGAAGAATCTCAACTATTTCCTTTTCCATCTCATTTTCTTTTGTAGCTTTTCATCTATTTCTACTTGTCAGAATTATAATGCTGATGATGATGATGATGATGATGACGCTTTTTAACTTCCTCATAGCATTTTAATCTTTTTCTTACCTATCCTTTTCCCAGTGCACTTTACTCCCCATATTAGTTTAATGCTATTGTGCCTGCTAGTGCAAAGTCCCTTTTTCATCACAGACTAGGCTTTCTCATCGGGGCTTCTTCTCCTCTTAGCTGCCAAGTCAATACTGGAACTACAAGATCCCAATTCCCATTTTCATGCTTTAAATAAGATGAGAAACAGATGCTTAAAAACTACTAACCTCCTCTTCCTGAATAGTGCCACACAACTGTTTTTCAGGTTTTAACTTGGGCTCTGTGATATTAGAAGGGAAGTAAGAAGAAAAGAATAGCCAGAAATGGTAAAATAGAGAAAGATCATGTTAGAAATCACTGAATTTTCAATGTTTAAATTGCAATAAACTGTAAAATCAATTAACAGACACATTAAGTGTATTTCATTGTCAATTCTAGGAATTTCATGAGTGTTTAGAAAGTTTGGCATAGTTTGATTTATTGCAAATCAGGGACATTTCCTCTGTTGCTTTTTTTTCCAAAAATAAAGGGGAGGAGTCATAATTAGCTCTGATGTTGCCAAGCCTGATTCGAAACCTGCAAGTTGAAGGTGTTGTCAAATATATAGTGCAGGACTATAAGTAGCTCAAAGTGCTTCACTCTTTCCTATGAGATACATACAAGAAATTCCCTTTTCAACAAAAGAGTAGAGGCGGGCTTAGGTTGCATGCCAAACCACTTTGCTGATCAGCTGCAGAACAGGCGTTAGACCCAAGTACATTTGACCCACCTCAGTGAAATTTCCATTCTTCATTTCCTCACTGCTCTTTGTGTTCATTCAAATAAGCTATAAGGACTGATTCAGATTAGCCAAAACAGAGCAAATATTGAAATATATAGGTAGCATTGTACCAAGCATTGTGGTATATTTATCACAACCCACAGTAATACTTATCCTTACTATGTGCAGTGCCCTCTGATACTTTATCCTGCTCCATCCTGTGTTTTTGTATTTCAATTCACTACTAATGCATTGCAGCCTACAGTTTAAGAAACAATGCATGAAAAAATAATAATGTTAACATTTATATAGTGGTTACTATTTAGCTCTATTCTAAGCACTTCACATGTAAAAACTCATTTAATCCTCACAACAACCCTATGAAGTAGTGGCTATTATTACCCCATTTTACAAGTGAAGAAACTGGTGCAGTTGTGCTCAAGGTTACATAGCTAAATAAATCCTTCCCATTGAATTGTGAAAAATATTACACATGATATTCAAATCTGAATTCTATGTTGGCTCAATCTGGATGTAAAGAAGTAGGATTAAAGTTTATGTTATTAAAGACCCCAAGTAGCCAAAGAAATCATAAGAAAGAAGAACAAAGCAGGAAGTATCATACTTTCTGATTTCAAGCTATACTATAAAGCTATAGTAATCAAAACATTATGTTACTGGCATAAAAACAGACAAATAGACCAATGGAACAAAATGGAGAGCCCAGAAATAAGTATATAAACATTCAGTCAACTAGTATTTGACAAGGGAGCTAAGAACACTTAACAGAGAAAAGACAGCCTCTTCAATAAATGGTGCTGGGATAATTGGATAGTTACATGTGAAAGAATAAAACTGGACCCATATCTTATACTATTCACACAAAGTAACTCAAAATGGATTAAAAACTTAAATGTAACACCTGAAACAATGAAACTTCTAGAAGAAAAATAGAAGCACAAAGCTCTGTGACATGGGTTTTGGGAATAATTTTTTTGTTTTTGGATATGACATCTAAAGCATAAGCAACAAAATCAAAAATAAACAAGTGGAACTACATCAAACTAAAGCTTCTGCACAGCAAAAGAAACCATCAACAAAGTGAAAAAATCTACAGAATGGGAAAGATATTTGAGAACCATATATCTGATAAGGGGTTAATCTCCAAACATAAGGAACTCAATAGCAATAAAACAAAGAACCAAATTGAAAAATGGGTAAAGGACCTCAATAGACATTTCTCCAATGAAGATATACAAAAGGCCAACAGGTACATAAAAAGATGCTCAACATCCTCAGCCAACAAATGACAGGGTGCTCTTTCTTAGAGAATCTCTTACACAGATGGAGAGTATAGTGCCAGAATCTTCCTAAGGAAGGGAACTCTCCTTAAGTATGAACATTGCTGATGCTTTGATATGATCTAAGGAAAAAGGGGGAAGAAATATCACAAGCCTAGAAGAGTGGATGGCCTTCTAGGTCTCTAGTCAATCTTTGGTGAATTGCCTTCCTCACAACTGTGCTTTGATAAGAATTAGAGCAGAGAGGTTATATCCTGAAGGGCAGAAATTAGATACAGCTGTGCACATTTCTGATATTTTGATATGCAGACAATCAATGGAACAGGTGTTATGGTTGGCATCATTTTTTGGAAGCAAAGAGCCAAACCAATAGAGGTGACACCAGATCTTCCAGTTTAGGTAGAGGTCTCCAAGCAGGTGTGGGGCTACTGGTGGAGTCACAGAGGCCGGTGGGATACTGGACTCCTTTTTCTTATTTCTTTTGTCTCACCGTGATCTCTGCAGTATGTTTCATGGTGGGTCTTAGGAGTCTATTTCAGTGTGAGTGATTGTTGACAACTAAGAAATTTTGTAACATTTATTGGCATGTTGGTCTCCATTTTCCTACAATTATGGTAATACAGTGTTTATTTTATTTATTTTTAAATGTGAAAACATACTGAATGCCTGGCACTTGTCCATCCAGGAGTAAGTGACTAAAACGCATGAGGAAAATGTTATATAGAGCTTTATATGACAAGCTGATTTATTTAAAAATCAACAAAGTGGTTAATGGAACTTCAGGGCAGTAATTTCACATTCATATTAACCTTTAATGAGCCCATGTGGTTTCTTTAAAATCTATATTACCTGTGTAAAGAAAATCTATTCATTAGAAATCCAGTCTCTGATTTTCGTAACAGAGCCAATATTCATATCCCACAGAGGCCAATTCTAGTAAGCTTTAAATTCCAAGATATTTACCTTTGTGAATATAAGACTTTATTATCAACTCTTATTACCCATGCTGTCAATTGAAAGAATATGTTGACCACCTACTGTAACTAATTTAACTAGTAAATGGTTGAAACATTAATGGATAAAACAACAGTGTTGTTAATATTTTTCTTAGGAAAATGACTTTTATATTTGTATTAGACATATTTGCTAATAATCATTTTACTTCCTGAGGTTTTAATATATAACTTTATAATTTATTCATAAGGAAAAATGTATATGTCAATTCCAATTGGCCAATTCTGTATTTTTCTGATAAACTGTAAAAGGAGAAAGTCTCTTTGGCCTAATTAATTAGTATCAACCCCTCTGGGCCAGACTCTTTGGGTCATGCTCTGTCTAGGTTGTTGGCTGACATATGGTTCAGATCCCCATTCCTGATGCATTCCATGACTACCTTTTGCTCAAGGAGTAGTAGAAGGATATAGCAAGGAACCGTGAGCAGCATGGCTTCTATTAGAAGACGATGAAGGAGTTGCATGCATCATGATTGAGGTGTTTCGTATTAGAAGTTTCCAATCTTTCTGTATTGTAAACAACACTGATGTACATCCTTGTTTTACATATTTTTGCATTTGTCCACTAACTTTGTTAGGATGAATTTCTAGAAGAGTAAATGTTGAGTCAAAGAGTAGGAAAATTTTTAATTTTGCTACTTATACGTTCATGATTTTACCATTATATTCCTCTTAGTCTCTTAAGATTTCACTTGTTGAACACCAAGAATATAATACTCCCTCTTTTCATGTGTGTTAATATATAAGAAATAAAAGTTTCACTTCTGTAATCAGCTCACAAAATTAGTTGAGCCTTACAACCTTGTTCTTTTCCTTGGTTTTCTGTGAAATCGTTTATGAAAGAATTTTAATTCTATTTTGGGAAATATTCATATCTCTTTTGACTTCAAGAAAAAGTTAGGACAGCTTGACTGCTGCTAGAGAGGCTGGAAGGAGAGAGAGAGAGAGAGAGAGAGAGAGAGAGAGAGAGAGAGAGAGAGAGAATTCCAGGGGCTCTTTTTTACTTAATTTTGCAAATTTTATAAAGATTTTTTTTAAAAAAACAAACTGCTCTCAGGGTGGTGGAACAGCTGACAAAGTTGTTCTCTCAAGAAAGTCTGCATTTGTGCTCTGTCCTGCCTGCCCAAGTGACTGGTCTGAGTGATCCTGCTGGCATAGTTCCGAGTCACTCAGCTAGGAGAATTCTTCCTTCTCCCTTTTCTTTATACTTCCCTTGGGGTCGAGCTTCTCAAATGTGAGAAAGCAAAGAAGTAGCTGCAAATTTATTCAAAGTTCAGATTCCTGCACTCCAGCCCCTGAGATTCTAATCTGGTAGCTCTGGGACCCAAGAATTTATGTTTTTAACAAACTCCTCAGATAACTGATGTAGATACTTGGTGAATCCCACTTTGAGAAACATTACTTTGGGGACTTCGTGGGTACTTTTGGGATGGCAGGAAATCAAAATTAAAAGTTTCCTATTTAAAAAAATATTTTTCTATAAAAAATTGGTTGTACTACTCTTTGTTTCAGTAAGTCAGTTCTGGGTCTCATCAGACAGCTTTCTTAAAGGATACTGTAGGCACTCTATCTCCCTTATACTACCCAAACAAGAATGCTACTGGCCCTTGCTTTTTTCCACTATCCATCGTTTTTTTCTTTTTTTTCTTTTTAGATTTTTTATTGGGGAAGGGTAACAGGACTTTATTGGGGATTTTACTGGGGAACAGTGTGTACTTCCAGGACTTTTTTCCAAGTCAAGTTGTTGTCCTTTCAATCTTAGTTATGGAGGGCACAGTTCAGCTCCAGGTCCAGTTGCTAGCTGCAGGGGGCGCAGCCCACCATTCGAACTGGCAACCTTGTGGTTGAGAGCCCACTGGTCCATGTGGGAATCGAACCGGCAGCCTTCGGAGTTAGGAGCATGGAGCTCTAACAGCCTGAGCCACCGGGCCGGCCCTACTAGCCATCGTTTTAAATTAACTCCATTTGTCTCAGAGTCTTCCATTCCTAACCCCTCTGGTCCTTCTCTTCTTATTGGGCCCTGCCAGAATCCAGGGAGGAGCCCTAGAGTTTTTCCTGATCCTACTTTAGGAATTAGTATTTTGCAGACAAATTCCTGGGACAGGTCAGAGAGTGTGTGGGGAGGTCATTTGACTGTCTGCCAGGAACTGATAGGCTGATGTTATCTGAGTTAGTTAGGAACTGGCTCTTTGCCTTGAAGGTTCCAACACTTGATTTTGTCAACAAATAAGATCAGATCTAGTCTATGAGCAGGTTCAGTTTAACCAAACTCACAGCACCTGTGTGCACTACGACGAGCATGCTGTGCGTTTTCATGGATAAAAAATCAGCATGGGGAGGTTAAATACATAATTTGCTTACTGAATACCTTGTGGCTGATTCATTTCATCTCTACAATGGAAATAGCCTTGCTAATCTTGCTGATAAGTTATGCCTTCTGAGGAACACATGTATTTTGTAGACTTGTTAATGCAATCAGTTAAATTTTACTCTGACCAGAGAAGCATTTTATTTCTTCAAAGTCACTTTGCCTCTTCCTGCTTTCCTCTATAGGGACGGAGTCTCAGAGAGCAGTTTCCAGGCTCTCGACCTCCCGTAGAAAGGCGCTGGCTCAGGTTGCAGACGGTTGTCAGTTGTGATGAGATGGCCATCAGCTGTAACCAGTTAGCCATTAGCCACTAATATAACTGCCGTGGCTACGCTGGTGGGGGGAGGGGGGGTGTTGGTTGGCAGAGAAGTGGACAGCGGATTGTGGATCATGTTGATCCTATTTCCTGTGTCTCGCCCGGCCGCCAGCGAGACTGTGGTGGAGGAAGACCCCTTGTTGGGGTACTGGATGTTTGCTTCCTGTGTCTCCACCGGCCGCCATCGAGAATATAGTAGTATGACTCCCCTATCTATGGCTCCATTGTTGTTCCTTTTTGGCCTCACCATATCCTGCATTCTTGTGTGGGGAGTGGGAGCTGAGACCCTGCATTATATCTCCTTTCTTCCTTCCCTTCTTTGTTCCTTTCTTTCTTTTTGTTTATTTTACAGGTAATTCTTATTATTCTTGATCCATCTGAATACACTTTTCCAAAATTATTGCAGTGAGTGGGAGGTAGGGAGATAGTTTACAATGACTGCGTCAGGCACTTTATAGATGCTCCCTAGTGTTTTTGCACTACTCCCAGTGTTCTTGTGATTCTCATCGTAACACTGCAAACCAGTTTTACTATTTGTATCTTGTCACATAAGAAAACCTAGTTTCAATGATTAGACAGATCTGCTGTCCAATATGGTAGTGACGAGCCACATATGGTGGCTTTTTAAATTTAAATCTATTAAAGTTAAATAAAATTTAAAAGTTGGTTTCTTAGTTGCGCTAGCCACCTTGCAAGTGCTCAACAGCCACAGGTAGCTAGGGGCTTCCTATTGGATAACATAGATGTAGAACAAATCTATCATTGTAGAGAGTTTTATTGAACAACACGGGCCTAGAGACAGCTATATTTAAAGCAAGCGAGAGGATCCTTAAATATTTTACATGTCAAAGACAAAAAAAGATGGGGAGTTTAACTGAGTTTTATTTTGTTTTTGTTTTTGTTTTTGTTTTTGGTTGAGAAATCCAATGCCAGTGAGATTTGTCAGTTATACCTAAGTCAAGTGATATGTAAAATTGAAGTGGGCAGGTCTTTCTGCTACTACCCCATCCTTCCACTTCTTCCTGACTCTTTTGGTGGCAAGTAACAGAAACCCACTCTGACTAGCTCAAGCTAAGTCAACCTTGTCTAGTTCAAGGTTGCAGGAGAATCGAAGGACAGGAATACAGCTGAGCCTGGGAGCTAACTGGAACGTAAGACTTGAGTCTTATCAGCACTTCTCTGCTCCACTCTTTGCATCTGCCTCATTTTGGTTTCTCTCTGCAGACTGGCTTATACTGCTTTTCCACTCCAAGGTACAGCAAGTATGACCACCACTAGCTCCTGAGATCATATTTCCTCCATTCAATACACTAGTCAGGCTGAGACTAGACTCTTTCCGTGCTCATTCCAAACATTTTTAGGAAGTGCTCATTGGCCCAGCTTGGCTCAGGTGTCTATTCCTGGTCCAACTGGCTGTGAGTTGGGGCAAAGTCAAACACAGCTGCATGAAGCCTTGCTGCTGTGGCCGTTGTGGTTCAGAGGGTGGGACCGGAGCCAGGAAAAGACACAGAGCCGGGCAGCCAAACCCACGGGAGGCCACTACAATTCTCACTCTACCATTTGGTGGCCCAGTCCAACCTACATTGGTCCTTTACCTGAGCTTTCCCACTCTGAGCTGTACAATGAATACACTCTACTTCTACATCCTCCTTAAATCAGAGTTTTTTTATCTTGTGTATGATTATAATAGGATTCTGCTAGATGAACAATCTGTAGCAAAGTTTTCAGATAAACCCAGAATATCAGTTTTCTCATCTGATAAATGGGGATAATATTGTCTAACTTGAGGCACTGTTGTGAGGTTTAGAGATTAATAATGATGATAATGATAATAATAATAATAATAATGTTTATTCCTATCTAAATAATACATTTTCACTTTAACCTGGATATTAATGGAAATAAAATATGGGAATTTCAAACACTATGTCAGAAAGATAGCAGGGCAGATAGAATCTTTAGTGACCCTTAAATCCTACAACTAACTTTAAAAAAACTGTTTTCAGTTTTATTGAGAAATAATTGAAATATGTAAGTTTAATGCATAGAGCATATGGTTCGATTTGTATATATTGTGAAATGATTACCACAATAGATTCAACTAACATTTATTTATCTTCTCATATAGATACAATAAGAACAAAAGAATAAAGGAAAAAAATTCTTCTTAGGATTTACTCTATTAATAACTTTACTACATATCATATAGCAATGTTTTATGAGGACACAAGAGAGAATTTTCTGTTGGGTAACAACTGCTTTTCCTCTGTCTTGCAAATACTAAAAAGTTGTTACTAACCATGTTTTCCCCCAGCTCCTTAAGAATTCAGAATCAAATTTGTAGATTATCTCCAGCTACAGTTGTGTGTTGACTCTACCTATGCCTAGTTTGATTTTATTTCCCATCTTTAATTTCTCATTGCTTTCATTTCATCCATGACACAAAGAGGGAGGGAAGGAGAGAGGAAGAGAGGGAGGGAGGGAGAAAGTTGGAGGTAAGAAAAACAGAAACTGGAAGTTCTAGTTAACTTATGCCATTTGTTGATTCCTCTTACAAGTAAGGGCAATCAATAACCACCTTATAAACACTAAGGTGACTTTCAAGAGTGTCAGAGTTGAGAGAGAGAGAGAGAGAGAGAAACAAGACCCGTTACTATTTCCATTCATTACGCCCATATAATTTAATTAGATAACTTGGTTAAGGAACAGATATCCATTCCATCTACATCAAGTCACTTAGAGGTGAAAGATTATAGGAAGACCTGTAACCAGAACCAGAAAGTCCTCTCTCGCTCCTAGGTAGCCTGATACCTCCTTCTTCATAACTTTGACTTACATGTGGCATCCTCTCACGTGAGCTCTTTCCCTGTTTCTACATTTAAATTGTGAGGAAGGAGACTCTCATGTGCTCAGAATGTCTTTTTAAGCCAGACTATGCTGACCAGGCCACACCTGGGTAAACAATCGTGGGTCAGGTAACCACCTCTTGCCTAACCTGCTGCAACAGGGGGTTGTGGACATTAAAACATGACTGCCTAGAAGAGACTTTGAGCGAGGCGGTTTTTTGGAGGGAATGCAGACAAACAGGCACTGGAAACAACTAATAAACCATGAAAGAATTAGATAGAAAGAAGGCTCTCTATCCCCTTAAGACCTACTGAATTTCAGGTCACCCTTCCCAAGCTGGAGTCAATTCCCAGATCTTCTGCAATGCTGTGTTTATCTCAGCCTTTTAAAATCTTATACATTATGTCCCAGGATGTAATTTTATGGTCTTAGATCTTCATCCGTATTGCAAGATCTGGTAGGGCAGGAAGTGCATCTTATTAGAGTCTATGTCCCGCACAGGGCTTGGTATAGAGTTTCTTTATGTAGTATTCCCAATAAGTATTTGTTCTTGGCAATGCAGAAGTTGATGCTGTCAGCCTTCCTGCCTCCAAATAAATGAATAATCCTATCTGGTGAACAAGATACTGCAACACAGCAAAAATCCTGTTTTTTGGTAACAGTTTCCTACCACATTCTGATACTTTCTCTAGTATTTAGGAAGGATCTCAGAATTATTTTTAAATTGAATAAAAATCAACCAATCACAGGGAGGACAGAAGAACTAGGTTTCTTGCCTCTTTCTTAGGCCCTAAAGCCCCACCCCTTCATTCCCTTTCAGTGTCCAGGAAAGTCTCTGGTGACTGGGAAGTCTAGCAATGCCCTTTGCCTGGAGGTATACAGGATGCCCTTTGGAGCCAATCGATGTGACCATAGTCCTGACTGGGGCACTTCTGACTCTCCAGTAGGATGTGTTTCCTGAGCGGCTGACACCCGTGGTGTACAGATTCTTATCATTAAGTCAACAGTCAGGCTCCCCAAGGGACTGCCTTTTTCCTGGTAGTGCATTTCCTACACATTCTTGCTTTGTCAGTTTGATACACATTTCTTAATCCACTCTGACTAGGTACTGGAATTCTCTACAGATAGTAATCGATATGGCCAAAAGTTGTGCTTCCAAGAAAAGTCTAGATTTAGCTCATGTATAGGTTTAGATCTACTGCAGGGATCATGAATTTGGCTAAAAGATATAGCCTGGAGCTGTGCTCGCTTTGGTGTCCAGGGTTCACTAGCTTCCGCCCTCCCCACCCCCTTATCATTGAATTTGAATGCCTTCAGATAGAGCATGTGTTCTTCAATTTACCATGACCTCACCACTCCCTGTCACTGGCTGTGGCACACATTTTCACACTCAGTAGTTACAACTATTCATAGTGGCCAGCTCCCTTGGATCTTCTTTGGCTCTGATGACCTAGGTTGACTTCAAGAGCCCACACAGAGCAGGCACCTCCACTAGCTTTCTGACTGTTGTAAAGAGAGCCAACCAACCGTGTTGGGATAACAGTTTGTGGGACAAAGAAGGCAGGTGAAGCAAGCCTCTCTTTACTTTGGAATATGTCTCCAAACAACAAGAAGTCTTTTTAAGACACAATCACAAAGCAGTGTCATATCTTAAACAATTAATAATAATTCTTTAATATTATCAAATACTTAATCAGTGTTCACATCAAGTTTAGTCAGTTGTCTCATAAAGTTTTGCTTGTTTTTATAGTTGGTGTGCTTGAATCAAAATCTACTTTCTATACTTGGGTGTGTTTCTGGACTCTCTTAATCTGTAGTTACTCCTTTTTCCTTGCAAGGTATTTGTGGAAGAAACGGTGTCATTTGTCCTGTAGAATTTCCTATAGTCGGATTTTTGATGATTTTGTTGACTGCATCTCCATAATGTCAATTTACCATGTTGCTGCTCCCTCTATTTTTCTTTGTGTGGTAGTAAAATCTAGAGACTTGATCAGATCATGTGTGATTTGTTGGCAAGAGTATTTTATTAGCAGTGTTGTATACTTCCTATTTATATCACATAGGATACACAATGTCTACTTGTTTCTCTTTTTTGTAATATTAAGATTGGTCAGTGTTTTCAGGTGTTGTCAGCCTGATCTATCTATTATAAAGTTTCTTGTCAATTTTCAGCAAAAGTTTTCAATAGCCATTGATGATCATTGTCTAGATCCATTATTTCATTAGGGGTTGCAATATAATTTATTCCTTCCTCATTTATTAGCTGGAAATCTTTTTTTTTTTTTTTTTTCAAAAAGAACTCTCCCTTACCATCTATTGGTTACCTTGAGTTACAGTCGTTTTGTTTTGTTTTGTTTTTTCGGAAAAGGCAGGATGTTTGATTCTTTACTTTTATTTACCAGTTTTCAGAATAGTGAGCATCCTCCAAAGACTATCACGGAGTTTTGTTTTGTTTTGTTTTGTTTTTGTGTGTGTGTGTGTGTCTTTATGAACTCAAGGACTTAAGCATATTTTCCATATCTCAATCCATTATAGTTTGTTTATGCTCAAATGTTCCACTTTTGGCAATAGGCATTGCTTTGGATCTTGGCGATGAATGACCCATAATCACATAAGTGTTTACTTTCCCATATGACTAGGAGCCACTTTCCAGAACTTACAAAATGATTTTTCTGAGTTACTTAAGTCTGGTATTTTAGAGCATAAAATTAATGTTGTGACTAGAGTTTAAGAGGACTCTACATTCTACCCTGACGTCCAAGTGTCATGTAGGTAGTGGGAGTCAGCTCCAAGTGGTAGAGGCATTTCTCTTCAGCTTGTCATTGGTGTTGCCCTGGTCATGGTTTTCGGATGCTGCTATTCCTAATATGAGGCCGCTATGACTTTTATTCTACAAGACTGAGGTTAGAAAATGTCATGTTCCCACTACCCAATATGCAGCCCTCCTAAAAAATAACATCTATACCTTCCTTAACCCTCATAAAAAGGGAAGTAAATGAATAAAGTAATCATGAACCCACAAGAAGAAAAAAATTGCAAGAGACAAGGACAGAGGAAAATGCAAGGCAGTTTGGAAAGGGAAGCCCCAGGCTGATGGACATGTTTCAGTCCAGATTAGTGCAGGAGGATGAGAAAGGACAGAAAAACGACACACTTCCTAATGTCTGAACACATTGAGAGAGTCTTACTGTGCAGTGAGAAAGTCTGAAGAAGAATGAGCTATAAATAGGTAAATAAAAAAATAAACAAAAAAATTTTAAGGTACTTATTAACTCTAAAAAAAACAAAGTTATTTAAGAAAGGAAAATCATACCTTACCTGGCTCTGCGTGAATAAAATTGCCATAGTCATAGTAATGCACATACTCTATTAATAACCAAAATTGTGATCTAACTATAGTGAAGGGGGGGTAAAGTATGTGTATGTGTGAGAGAGAGAGAGAGAGAGTTGAACTTTAGTCTTGCATAGTAAGAAGTCCTCAGATAATATATAAAACTCAAAAACATCAGAAATAGTAAGAATACCTTATTTAGAATTATGGGGGTATGTGTGAGAAGAAACAGCTTAAAAAGTTGAAGGTGGTTGTTCCTGGGAAGTGGGAATCTGGAGTGTGAGGTGGGACAAAGGCTTTGATTTTCATTTCTATTTGATGTTTTAAATGATGTATCTATGTACATTTATTAAGAAATGTTTTATTAAAACTTGTCACATTTCTATGTCTCTCTAATTCAAATAATTCTGCTGCCAGGAAATGAATCTCAGTCATGATTTGGATTTCTCCCCCTCCCGAAGGTCATGCAAGAGATCCAGATGGTCTCGTGTGTTCCAGAATATATGGAGAGGGTCCTCTGGTCTCTGATGCATGTAGGCCCCCACACCTTGCCCAAGCCCACAGTCTTCAGTTCTTGGACCAAACCTGGGCAGAGGAGTCTTTCATTGCTGCCCTCAGATCTTCGCATCTCTCAACACCTCTCATCAGAAAGGTCTTGTCACCTCTTGGGGCCCCACATGGAGTGGACTCCACGCCACTGTTCGCAGAATCTGAAAACATAGGTAAGGGCTCTTTCTCCACTTCCTTTTTTTCCTGGCGCTTTCCTTTCCCCATTCTCTTATAAACGTTTAGAAACCCAGAGCCTGTCCCTCTTTCCTGTAGGTGGTGGTGGTGAGAGACCGTACCAAAGAGCACCTAGGGCGTGATGCAGGCCCTCCCTCATCGCCTTTGATTCAAACAGTTGATATCTTCCAACGTTCTGTAAACTCTGTGAAGAGATCTAGCCTCCGGACTAGAGCTCATTGCCTCTCCCATGGCCCCTCCTCCACTGCCCACCCTCCAACAAAATTCTGCCGCTGCAACTCAGGACAGCCGACTGTTGGCCTTTTTTTCTTACTCACGGTGTTACATTGTAATATTTCACTTCTGGTTGTACTTGTGTAATCTGTGTATTGTTACAATATTTATGGTAATTTTGTTTCTATCCAATTATAATCACCCAGTTCCCTTACTCCCTAAAAGAGTGTGATAAATGGACCCTTTGCCTATTGAGAGCCAATTGTAAGGTAGCAGTTTCCAGAGGTACATGTATGTGCACATCCCAGGAGTACACATGGGTGAGGGAAATTGGGGAGAGGGAAGAAGATACGAGGACTTCTATTCATATGTTTGCTTTTATTTTTGAGTGTTCTCTAATGTATAGAAAGTATACTTATAAACAAAAAACTTACATATTTTGGGGGTGCGTTCTCAAACTTTTTAAAATTGATAAAGTATGTGATCTGAGATATTTGACAATTGCATTCGTTCTAGGACAACACTGTCCAATAGAAACATAAATATGGGTGACGTCCAGTCACGATGAAGGAGTAGGATTTGCAGGAAGGTAAGACTCTTTAGGAAAACACGTATGATGTCTATATCCTTTCTTACTTAAATCCTTTTCACTGAGTAGTCAGAATCTAAGGAGATGTGGCTCACCACTAACTTTGAACATTAACGATTTCATCCTGTGAAGACCACTAATTTTGTTAATACTGATGAATAATCTTGCTAAGAAGTCTTTTAAATTCTACTAATAGACATGGACGGGACTTTGTTTTTTCCTATGATTGCCAAATTGATTTTTTTGTAATTAAAAACATAAGCTTTTATTTATTTATTTTTAAAGAAATAAACATAAATGTGAACCACAAATGTGAGCTCCATATGTTACTTTAGGTCGTCCATGGCCACAATTTTAAAATGTAAGAAGAGGTAGAATTAAATTTAATATATTTTATTTAATCCAATATGTTTAAAATATTCTCATCTCAATATGTAATAAATATAAAAATTATTAATAAAATATTTTACATGTCTTTTTTTTTTTTAAACTAAATCTTCAAAATCTGGTGTGTGGTTTACAGGGACAGCTCATCTCAATTTGAACTAGTACATTGCGAGTTCTCAATAGTACACATGGCTCATGGCCTCCGGGTTGGACAGTGCAACTCAGGGTATTAGAGGGCATCTGAGATGCACCCTGACTTTAGAACTGCTTTGAACAGTGGCAGACATCCAGGGGTTGACACAGAACTGGACCTGCTTCATATCTGCAGCACACCTGAGGTGGTTAAGAAGAGAACTACCCAGTTTACTGAGTATCTTACTCCACACTTAAGCACTTGTATGTCTATTTCATTTCATTTTCTAGCACCTCTTTGAGATAGAGATTACTAAACCAAATAAAGATGAAGAAACAGAGACTTGGATTACAGAATTAGTTAGAACAGCAGTCTTCTTCATCCAAAGCCCTGAACGCAAGATTCTTCGGACCCACAGGCCATTTCGTCTTCTAAAAGCTTCTGAATTGATTCCACTCTCTGTTGTGTAATGCCATTACCTGTCGAGACTGCTTTCACAGAGCAAGTGAACAAAGCCTGTGCAGTCAGATCACAGGGCAGTCACGATGCTCTCCCCAACCCCTAAAAGAGCCAAAAATGCAGATTTTATTTCAGGCCACTGGCTGCCCTCCTAGACTCTCCAGCTGTGCACTGTCAGATTTCCCAGCGTGGCACTTCCCTGGTTGAGGCTCATTTATGTGAAGTCAATCTGCAGTAGCTTAATTAAACACTGTATTGATTTTCTATTCTCTGAGGTACTTCTAAAAGGGTTGTATTCTTGAAGTCCCTTCTCTGAGTTAGTAGAACATTTCCCCTTTGTAAATGTGATACTTAGAACTTTTATCACTATCCTGTCACCCACTCCCACCCAGACATCACCCCACCCGGAAAAGCCACTATCACTTAGCATAAAATCTAACTTCTGCTTTTCCCAAAAGACAGGGCAAGAAAATGGGGAAGGGAGTCCTGCTGGTTTTCAGGTCATGTTGATTTAACACTTCATGATTTATGCATACTGGCAGTCTTGCTTGCAGGTTTTCATTTTTGCATCCTGCTAAAATACCTTGCAGGGGTGTTGTTCCTCTTAATTAGGTAATGTTTGTAAGGCACGTTACAGATGCAAGTGCTGTGTTAGTGCTAAATATGAACACTCGGGTATCCTCAAGCTGTCCTTTGTCTGTTTGCACAGGGGTTTTTAATACATACAAATTGTGAGAGATCTGAATTTGGGAAAAGACTTGGGTATTCCCCTCTACCTTGTACATTATTAACATATACCATACTTGGGAATTAAGAGTGGTAATAAACACAGGGCATTTTATATTCACACAGGTTTCTGATCCTAACAGAACAGTGCTTTCCCCACTTATTCCAAGTGCTGTGATGCTGGCAAGAAAGGAACTCTCCCTGTGAATTGTGCTGCCTTAGTGGTAGACCCTTCATCTTCCTGATATGTTGCAAGTAATCAGTCATTTTGTTGTTGTTGTTTAGTGAGTGGGCGACTGAAACAATTTAGCTGCATTCCCAATGTGTCTGAGTAGGGAAAAAGATTCATTTAAAATTATAGCATGCTAAATTAAGTGTAGAGTAAATGTCTCACTAAGAAACATTTTAAATACAAGTTTCATTTGCTTTCACTAACATAGTCACTAAATCTGAGTTTATCAAATTTCTAAATTTGTAACAAATCATGTTAAGCATTGTTATTAAGGTATTGATGTCAGTGGCCCATCTTTGAACACAAACAAAAAGCTTTTCTTTTAGAAGAATGAGTGGCTTTCCAGTCTTTATTGTTTTATAATCCTCTGCCTTTAAGCTAGGTTTATATTCTAAAATAAGAAAACTGCTAGAAACAGAGCAGAGAAAGTTTCAAGCTTCTGTTTTAACAGTGAGGATTTATGAAAAATGTGTCATATCTGGTAACTTTCATTCTTTTTATAAATAAAAAATAAAATATAAACTTACAGTTTAAAACACACTTTATACTTCCTCCCAAATCCACAAAATGGCTATTACTTGCAAGTAATTTACAGTAACGTTAATAAGTTATTTTGGCTGATCCAGATATCATTCTAAGACTATAGCAAATTATCCATCTTTTAATTGCTTTTAAATGTAAGAAAATTCTAGGTTTATTTTTAACAATCAAAATTCCTCAATGCTCCAACAGGATCCTCAGTCAATGCAAATTTACATAATTCATCTTCCAGTCAACTTGTTTTTCTATAATTAGTGCAGCCGTCACCAGGGAGCTACATTCTTGTGGGCAGGTAGCTATGGGTACAGCAGGCAGGCTTCAGTCAAACATTTCCTTTTAAAACATCCATCAGTTTTCTTCCCTTATTTCAACTAAGTTGGGTTCTGTAAAGAAGAATCTATTTCCTACCTAACAGATCTTCCTCTTCAAATTTTGACTATAATTCCATAACTTACAATTCCTTCTCCGGGTCCATTTAGCCAAAAGATATAAATAAATGAGTATCTAAAGAATTTCTTGGTCAGGCCAACTTTTAGCCTACATACATGATATTTCTCTTTATAGCTACCATATTTTTATCAAAACAGATCCTCACTTCAAAATGTAATTATATTGCTGTTAAAAACATGGCCAAGCCACATTATAAGTACAATGACAAAGCAAACTTCAGAATAGCATCGTAAATATCTAGCTTTACATTGTTCTGGAATATTAGTCTTTACACTGCGTTTCTCTTTAGTTTTTGATATGATCTTCCTCAGTAGTGCTATATATTCCGCTTTTTTCTTTACTGTCTATCATTGCTTCATCTGTAATATTTTTTTAAGGGCTGAGTAGCCAACATTTTGAATCATCTAAATCTTCACTATTAAATTTTCCCTTAAAATAACAAACAGATGAAGGAAAGTCTAGTATTGATAGAACTTAGTGAGTGCTTATTAGTTTCTGCTAGGTACTGTGGCGTAAACCAGGAAGTATATATGTGCCACAATACTTAGGACATAATAAGATATTCATTAAATATAGACCAAGGGTTTCCAACTGGGGTGGGGAAAGGGTGCCAGATCACCTCCGTACAAATTTCCACCATTACAAGGCTGTTGACATATGTGTTAAGTGACAACTGAAGAATTTTGACTGAGTGTATTTTATGTCTATATGTTTTCGGAATTGTCTGAGCCACAGGAGATTTCCAGCTGGGGAGCTCCTCCCAAGGAAGAGAAAGTGAGATGAGAGGGTGACGCCCCAGGCCCCTAATGCAGGTGCAGTCTCGAGTTTGGGGAAGCCCAAAGTTGAGTGTCTTCAAGTGTGAACGGCACAGCTTCAAGGAGGCCACACCAGCAGTCAACCAGGAGTGAGGTCAGATGGAGACGAGAGAACAAAAGAAGAGACAAAAGTGTTAAAGCCAAGGGGAGACCATAAATGGCAGTGGCCTTGGCCTGGGCCTGGGCATCAGGACAAGGGCTCAGAGCCCCCGTGCTGTTGTCCACAGTAGGAGAAACAGAAGAGGACTCACGAGACACATGAGCCAAAAGGCAAGGAGTCCAGCACTCAGCTGAATAAGGAACCAGGAAATTCGGTTGGCAGATCCTGGTAGTAAGGAGTGACCGTGAGCCTGAGACAGGGCCATCCTGACTGGGAGTAGGGCACAGGGGGAGACCAGCGGAAGGAGCTGGAGTCCAGCTGAGCCCGGAATCACGGAGGGTGGTCAAAGCAGGACACAGCAGCTGCAGCCGCCAAGAACCAAGAGGGAGTTGTGCCAGTGACTGAGTGTCAGTTCAGGACTTCCCACCTGATCCATCGCAGCCTGAAACATACGCGTATGCTGATGCTGCTCCAAGGGTCAGTTCAGAGCTTCTCATCTGACTCGACTCAGTCTGAAAGAAACTCTGCCATAGCATGGTGGAGGCTGCTGGCAGGCCACCAAAATTTATTTGCCTCTTCTTCCTGGGTGCGCAGCTGGCTGACATTCCGCAGCTTCCTTTGCTTTAGGGAAGGCCACAGGACCGAGTTCTGGCCAAAACAATGTGAGCCTATGTGAGGCAAGTCCCTTCCATGCCTGGGCTGTAACATCTCCCACAAGGAGGCCTCCCAGCCTTTCCCCTTCCTGTACTTTGAAGATTGTGGAGCCACCACAGCCGATTCCCTCCCAGTTCTGGCCCTGGGGCATCTGTCCTGGACTGTTAGGAGAGGATGATAGAAACTCCCATCACCTTACCGGCCTATTTGTTAGATCAATGTAGTCTACCCTAGGTGATACACAGTGTGGCCAGAGATTCCCAGAGTTATTATAGAGAGAATGCCCCAGGCCATCGCCTTTATGTGTATGATGTGTATGACCACCGAAGCGTACACACGGAGACTGTCTCCATGGTAACACTAGGACCACTAGTTTGCATATCTGTCCTTTGTTTGGAACATAGAAGATGCTTCTATAGATGCATAGCTCTTTCATATAGGTGGTGTGAGAAATGACAGTCAGGTCTTCACACCTACACCTACTTAACCTACCAAAAGCAATGGTTTAGTACAGTCTACCATCATTTATTACATGTCTTTGCCTGATGTCAGAGGGGGAGAAAAATAGGAAATTGGGAAGGGGAAATCATACATGACTTGTGTCAAGTCAAATTAATAAACAGGGACATTGTAATATGACTCCAGGTTTTAAAAGGAGACAGATGCTCTGTTAGGTCCCAACGGCCCACAAATCATACTAGCAGGAAGAGTATCAATCTGAAATGTAGACCCAGAGATGTAGCCGTAGGATATTAATCCTCACGATTAATCCTCAAGATGTCGGATTAAAAAAAAACACCTAGAAGTCAACAAATTAAAAAACAAAACAAACAGAAAACAAAAGCAAGGCAATTGCAATACTCTCCTCCCCTCCTCCAATCCCAGAATGCCTGTGTTTCCCTTACCCATCTTAGCAGCAGAGGTGGGGTATGAGGTAAGAATAGCAGGGACTTATGTGGTAATGGAAGTGGGGAGAGGGTTGGTGGGGAGAGAGGAAGGGGGATTCTGGGTAGGACATTCTCTGCTATTTTAGCCCCCACATGAGGACACCCAAAGGCCTGGTGGGTGAACCCCTGCAGTTGTATGAGCTTCCAGGGATAAGGATTGGAAACTACAGGTGTAATGCCCCTCTTTTCGTCGCCATCCCTCCATTCTTATCATGAGGAGCCTAGAGGACAAAACTAGTTGAATATTCTTCTGGGTTCTTGGAAGCTTTGAAAGAGCTTTAGAACTAGACTCTCCACATCCCTGGCCCACAGCAAGCACCCAAGTTACCTCCAGGGAGCTCGATGCAGAGACAAAGGACACAGCACTTAGGAATCAAGGTGGTAGAGAAAAAATGAAGAAGTGAAGTCTCCCTCTGTGGGCCAGAGAGAAGGTGCAAAATGTCCTGTTTACCGCCAGAAGTCATCCTGAGAAGTCATCCCTTCATGGGCTCCTCCTTGGGGGGTGGGAGAAAGGGGGATTAAGGTCCATAATTCCAGAACAATATTTCCCAGACTTGCCACCTAGATTAAACTTGACTCCGGTGGTATTTGAGTATCTCTGAGAACCAAATCCTTCTTCAAAGTATGAAATGTGCTGCCATTGAGGATTTTCAATAGTATTCCCCTGGTTAAGGCAACAGAGGCAATCTAAGAATTGCCTTTGTCTTTAAGAGAATCTGAAATTCTCCTGTCCTAAATTCCTCTTATTGAACAGAAAACTAATAATCAATTAAAATTAATCTATGTTTTTCAGTCTCTACAATATTTCAGGAGTTTCCTTTCCCTTGGTTTCCGTTTATCACCTGAGCAATTGGGGCCCTTCTCTGAAAGCTTCTCTAAAAGCTTGCATCAGTGCTGGGGAATCCCACAAAACCCCAGTATGATTCACCTTCCTGACTGCAGCACAAAGTTTCTCTAGCCTTAGGTCAGCATTCAGTGTGTGGGTGAAGGCCTTTCCTAAGTACTGTTTTCCTAACTTTATTAAAGCATAAAAATGATCTACGTGGTCTGTTCACGATACTGGTTCCCTTAGACCCAGCTCTGCTGAAGCAGCGAAAGTTTCCTTGCCAACCTCTACTCATGGAGAAACCACAAGCCAGTGGGAACTCTCTCTTTCCAAAGTACAGAACTAACAGTTGTTCATTCATTTATTTATTTATTCGTTTAATAAATATTTCTGGAGCATCTGTGTGCCAAGCATTATCCTAGGTGCTGGGACTGTGATAGTAAATGAAATTGACAGGTCCCCTGTCCTCATGGAACATACAGATTGGTGGAAGAGACAGATGATGATAAAATAAACCGGCGGATACATAATTGTACATTGTGAGAGATGCTGTGAAGAAAAAAAATAAAGTGCAATGATGGAGAATAGTGGAGAGACCCACTAGATAACGTGTCCTTAGGGTGTCTTTTTTGTGGAAGTGGCCACCATGCCTGAAGGCTCTCAGGTGCCCACCGTGCGGAAGGGGGAGGAGAGGGGCGAGTGGTTCAGACATGGGGCAGGGAAAAGACTGATAGGAAAGAACAAGCTGTGGTGTTTGATTGGACGTTGGATCTCTGGGCCACTGAGACACTGAAGCTGTCATGGAGTCAGGCCTTAGGGTAGAGCAGTGAGCCTGGTGCCAAATCTTCCTTAGATGAAATGAAAGTATGTTAAATGACAAAGAGGCCGAGCCACATAGCATGAACCCTGACGGAGTAGGGTTTTCATACATAGGTAGGAGTCTCATTATGCGGGGCCATTAAGGGACCAGGAGAAGTCTAAATCCTGGGAACCATCAGGAGAACGTGCAGCCTCCACGTGAGAGGGTGGCAGGAAAAGCAATGTGCTCAGGGGCTAGTCAGAAGGGGAGGCACGTGCAATGAATAGACTGAGAACACTGGTGCTCCTTTACCCAGGAAGGCGTGTCCCAGCAAGCACAGGAGAAATGTTAAAAGGAGTAGAGGGAAGGCTGAGCTGGGGAAGGTGAGAACAAAGAAGAATGGGAGGCTACCTTCCTGGAGTCACATCAGCATGGTCACCACAGATAAGCGGCATATGGGTATGCCTAACTCCAAGATGTCTGTAGGAACTAACCCCAACAGTCACTCAGTGGATGAGAGGTGTGTGTGTGTGTGTGTGTGTGTGTGTGTGTGTGTGTGTGTGTGTGTGTGTGTGTGTGTGGTGGAGGACACCTTAGTCTCCTGGAAATCAGTAGCATCCTGGACTTTTGGGTCTGAGGGAGTCCTTGTGTTAGGCGGGGAGACAAGCCACAGGATTACTTCACTGGGCAGGCTCACACCAAATGTTAGACATAGGAACAGTTTCTGACGAGCTACCACACAATTCTGAGTGCTTGAAAGAATTAGGTCCTGGGCTGTCCAAAAAAGTGTATTTCATAAGTCTATGAAACAGGAGGCTCAAACCATGGAAACACAGAGTGTGACATCATAGAAAAAGGCTGAGAGGGTTGAGTCAAAACAGACAGTTGCAGAGAAGGGAACAAAACAGACCCACAGAGATGGCCATCAAGGATTTAGTTAGAAAGGCTAAGTTTGAAAAACAGGGCGTTGTGTGTAATTTCGCAAAAGGAGACTGAGATTTTAGAGCAAACTTTATATACACAGTCTTGAGAGGCAGTAGGCACTGCAGCCCCATGGACCTTAAGTAAATTACTTAACTTCCCTAAATCTCCTTTTGTTGCATCTGTTGAACGGTGCTGATCGTACATGTTAATACAGGTTAGTGGTTCTCAAATTTTAACTTGAGACTAGCCTGAGATGCTAGTCTGAGGTCCCACCTACAGAGATTTCAGTTCAGCAGCTCTGCAGTGGGAGACAATGTCAGAGGATGGCTAGGGTGACATGAGAATGTGTAGCACGTGCCTGGCCCCCGTCGGCCATTGAAATTCACAAATCATCTCTCTATGGGTGGACCTAACACCCAGGAGCCACTTTCTTTGGGAAACTTAATGTCCTTTGGCATCACTAAACATCAAAGCTTACCCTTCTATTTCAAAACACAAAAAGCAATTCTTATAATTTTAAGAATACTTTGTAAATGGACAGCTTTCATACTTCCTAGTTACTCTTACTACCTAGTTACAATGTGTGGATGATAAAGTGGTGTCAACAACACAACAAATCTAAAAAAGTTGTTGATGAAAAACCTGTGAAGGAGAAGGTGTGAAGTTGTTTAATGCAACTTACTGGCACATTGTACAATCAGTTATTTTGGGCAATGAAACAAATAACTGCCTGGAATTCAGGCATGGTTGAAATTAATTTTTAATGGGATTACCAGGAAAATGTCTTTCCTTGGCAAACTGATGCTTTAAACTATTACCTCAAACACAAAAGTCCCAATTTCTGAAATCATGTTTTTAATGGATAAGCTGAGTGTCTACAAATGTTCGTGGGTTAAATGTGTGAATGACACTTTTAAATGGAATGCAACATTTAATATAAAAGTCCCACAACTAAAGAATGTGGACAATCTCTTAGGCTTTGTTTAAATTGAATACCTCTGTATCAAAATGATCAGCATAAGCCCTTGTTTTATTTTCAGCTAAAGGTATCCTTCATAGATGGAAAAGTGCCCAGACAGCATGAAATCTGACATGACTGGACTCTTGCTTGCTTTATCCCCAGTGTAGATCACACACACGGTAGGTTCTCATTTGCGATGAATAAATATGGAAGGTCTAACACCCAGGATCGTTAAAGCAGGCAATTCTCCTGGGGTGGCTGGTTAGCTGAGTTGGTTAGTTTGGTGCTAATAACACCAAGGTTGCCGGTTCGATCCCCTCATGGGCCACTGTGAGCTGCATGCTCCTTGAAAAAGAAAACAAAATAAACCAGGCAATTTTATGAAAACTTGCCACCCTCTCAGATGACACATTTGAGATTTCCTTCAGATGAGCAATTCAAGTGGTACATTGATTTTTAATAGTTCCGTAAAATCAAAATACACATGATCAGCACTGGTAAAATCTTGGAACCTCTTGGCAATCAGCCTGTAGTGAATATAGGTAGTAACTACCTCCTCCAGAGGGCTAAGGTACAGGCAACTCGGACCTTCCTTACAGCAAGACTGGCCCCTGGTGGTGGTGAAGCGGATAGAATCACCATTCTGAGAGAGAACCAGATACACTGCTGTCTTCCCCCATTTCCCTGTTTTTCAGACATCACTAGTTGGGGAAGAATGTTAATATTTATTTCAATCATAGAATATATCCCCTACCTAAAGGGATAACATTCACACAGACTTTTGTTTTAAACTTAAGCCAACTTCCCTGAAATGAATTTATTCTCTGTATCATAAAATAATTCCTTACGATAGAACTTTTCTAAATCCTGCAGAATCAACATAGTGCTACACACATTGTAAAGCCTCCAATAAATACATGAATTAAAAATATTACCTTAAAGAAAGAATAATTTCACAAACTAGCAAGTATTTGGCGTACTGATTTAGATTTCCTCATTAAAATATTACTTCAAACTGGGTAAACTTGAGTCACCGTTCACAAAAGCATATATCCTTTCATGATCTTTAAATTTCTAAATCTGATTTTCAAAAAAAAGTCTAGAGTTCCTAGAAAAAATTTCACTCAGAAAACAACTTTCTGTAAAAGGCCGTGAGACGTGTTTTAGAATTAGGTTCTTGCACTTAACTACCTTTACATGATTTTACTCCTAAATATATTATGAATAATGTAAAATGTCACCAAGCATAGTCACCCACATTGCAGATAGTTTATATTACGTAAGTGTTAAATCTGGTTCCATGGCACTACCTCTAGAAATGCAGCACGTCTCTTTTATGGAAAAAACCCAAAGCATCTAATTTTTTCAAGGATTTTGCTAGGGTGTTTCAATGGGCTTTTTTTTACACAATTTGAATTTCCTTTTGACGAGCTAAACTGTTGGTGAAAATTTAAGCTAAAGCTCTCGAGTCTAGCGAATACATTTGTCTTGGGTTATAACTTTCAGATATCCTGTGAAGGGTCATAATGAATAAACGCTTAATTCTTAGATACTTGTAATTTCATTTTCTTCAATAAAAACATTAAAAATAGTAATTGGAGTAAAAAGACAGTTAATGCCTGTAAGGTACAAATTGCTACATGAAGGTAAATTGTACTGCCACATTTAACATTCAAAAATCACTCTCAAATTCTGAGCTGGATTCATTTTAAACAAAATTTCAATGATGGATTGTACAAAATCTAATCGAAGCAGAAGCATCTGACAATTTTCTTTCCTATTCCCATGTAAAGTCCAATTCATATTCCTGAGCTCAAAAGCCAAAAAAAATATATATGTATATACATAGTGTATATTATGTACTATGTATATATAGGTATCTAAGATTTTATTCTTATTGGGCATATATGAATTCTGCAAGCTTTGTGGAATCTACCATAAACTTTAAAAATGTCTAGCATAGATCTATTACATGTCAAGTAAAACTCATGTTTCATTGGTGAAGCTGATAAACTATCATGACCATATCATGTATGTTTTGCTGCATTTTTTTTGCTTTTATCACTGGACTATTTTTTGTGGAGGTGAACATCTTTTTTAGTATGTGTTTTCCATACTGAATGTCAGGGGTAGAGGTTTTGTCTTTTTGTTAGCCTTATTTAGCACCAGGCATAGTAAATTCCAGTATATTCTGAAACGAACTATGGATATAAACTACTCAAACTCATGGTTCTAACTGATCCCTGAAGTCCTAAGGCAGGGAAGGGGAAATCTATGTAGGAAGACCATCAAATACACCAAATGACTCACTGTTAGGTGTTGTCCAGAAACCACCCTGTTGAATTTTATAGAGAGGAGACTGGCTTTCCCTTTCAGGGAGAAAGTGGTTGCCCCAGTGACTAAATGCCCAACACAAAATTTCCCAAAAGCTTCAAACTCCTCTTTGGACTCTGTTTTGGGATTTTACTAACTCAAAGAAAACAACCAAATTTATGATTCGGTACAGGGGATTGCCTGGACAGTACTTCAGTCACACTGCCTTTAACTCCATTTTGAGCAAGGTTTGAACTTAGGAGAAAATAACAGACACAGGAGATCAGGTTCTAGCTCTCTGACAAGTCAATTAAGAAAGAAGTAAAGGTACTAAAGATTTAATTCTCCTTGTGAAGGGGACATTAAGTTATGCTAAAGAGGGCTATAAATATGGGACACCAGGCTCACCTTTGTTTAGATATGGGTACTAACTACAAGCAAGAAAGGATAATTCTAGAACTTTAGATCACTACAGAACATAATTTGGAAATAATCTGTTTTGATTCCGTTTAAATTTGCTTCAGTTTTAAAAGAAGTCAAAATGCTCTATGTTCAGCTGATTTTTTCACTACTTTGTTTTCCAATAGAAGAGATTCATGTAATAAGGGCAAGTTTAAAAATATACTGAATATTTTATGAGTGAATGTCTATAATATGACGTCAGTAGTACTACCAGACTGCTGCTTTATGTACAGCAAAATTCCAAACTAAAATTCTCATTTTCCTTTTTAAACAAATTTTGATACACCTTAAACAAATTTCTGATGTTAACATATTAAATAGGTTCCAATCTTGATGGGTATTAAACATTTTATTTAAAGATTGTAAAGTTAAAAAAAAGGTACACAAATACAGAATTACAAGGCAGTATTCTACATGACAAAAGTCAAAACAAAAATTAAAAAGTAAATGTACAAAGCAAAATATCTGATATCCAATTCAGGCTGTGTACACGTAAAATGATCTGACCACTTGCTTATACAAAATAAAAATTTTTTTTTTTAGAACACCAAAATTCCAACCATTCTATCAACTGCCTTATTCCCCTGGTGAGTATTTTGAGAAGACTTCTATATAATATAAAAAGAATTGGCATGGCACTTAAAGACTACAAAAAACAGAACACAATTAAAAATATTTGTAATGCAATTCTGTATAAAATATACACAGTAAATCTTGTTAAAAAAAAAGGTTTAAAAACAAAAGACCACCCTGAATAATGGTTAAAGCCTCATCCCACAAAAATGCTCATTTGTAATATAAAAAACTAAGGATTTTTTTCTTTTGAGAAGATATCTAACTTGAAGAAGTCAACTGTTCAAAATTTATTTAAAATTGTAGGTAAGTTAGTAACTCACTGCCTACCCCTTCTCAAAATGTTTTATTGTGAATATTCTTTCTAATATTTAACTACAGGACAAAATAAAAGCGCAACTCCAAAGGGTTTCTTGAAATGTGATTCATTCAAGGACCCAGTGGAATTCTAAGGTGGGACAGTAATGTGCTTTTTAAACAAAATTCCTGGGTGATTGATTATTCCATTCTAAAATTTTAGAACGAATGCCCTAGGGAAAACAGCAACACTTAAAAGCAAGATCATAAACATATTCTGACATAAGAGATCAGAATTTTCTGTAAGTTTATGACTTGAAGTGAATACTGTTTTTTTCTTTTAAAACAAGTTTCAGGTATTAAAAGAAACATATATACCTCTTAAATAAATGTGAATGTATATAAACATTTTCATTTAAGGTTTTCATTGCTTTCAGACTTAGTTATTTGAAGAAAAGAGAGTATATGGTCAGAAACTTTGGAAAAAATTACATTTCTAATGAAATGTAGCATGCAAAAAAAAAGATAGTTTATTAAATGCTTACAAATTTTAAATCACTCTAAGTTTAAGACTAGATAGCTTTCCCCAAGATTAAATTTTACTAAGATTGGGCAATTATAAGTAATTTAGATGGTTATCGTTACTTTTTAAGTCCCTTTTCATAAAAAAAATATTTAAACAGTAGAAGGATGCTATGTCTGGCATCCCGTTAAATAATGCATTGCTAAACACTAATATTAACCAAAAAATCATCTGAAAAAAATCTGTCCTTGAAATGTATCGTACTCTGTATTACAAGTGTTACCTACTTAACAACCCACTCACTTAAGGAGCTGGAACTGTGAAGTGTGTGAATGTACGCGTATGTGCATGTCCTGGACATTTATTCATGCTTATTATTTTTCTTGGATTTCATTGAAGACTCCATAAACATGGTCCAAAAGTATAGATAATGTGGTTTGGGGGAAGAGATAAGCATGGTTAACACATTGTGTGGAAGACAAGTTCTTTTCCTGTGTACTAAATTATAAGGAAAAAATAGCATACATTCTGTCTCCACTGGATAAATGGAATGCTTTTACAAGTCTGATAACAAGTGAGTGCCTTATTATTTAAATCAAATCACAAAAGGCAACTGCGGGATTTACTTTCCTGTAAGAAATAAATATTACCATTGCACTTTTCTGTATCTGTTTTAAATTTCCATTTTTTTCCTTTCTACATACTGAGAAATTTTTCATTCAACTGCATCCTGAGTCCTTTGAATTACATTTGTTAACATTCCAGTTAAAGTTCTGGCTAAACAGACAAGCTTAGAAGACAACCCCTTAGCATTTTAAAGAAATCACTTGTATCATCAGTTTTTTAAAAAATAGCTAATGATTTGGAATCTAATTCTTAATAAAATATGCCTATTTTTTTTTCCTCAAGAAGAATCTGTGTTCTCAATTCTAAGCAAGCAACACCTTTCACTACCAATTTTGTAACTGTTGCCTTAAAAATCAATAATATAATTATCTAAGGCAATGATAAAATTTACAGCTGAATTTTTAAACACAAAGAATTCAGAAAAAGGTAATATAACAAGTTGTCATATTTTGAATTAATCTTTTATTCCAAAATAAAACACATAAATGACTTAAGAATGATGAAATCATGGGAGGTTTGTGATGTAATCCCACCATGTGCCTTAAGCAACAGACACTCTTTTTAGAAGCAGTGGTATTTCCTTCAAACAAAAAAGACAACTTCATTACTCATCAGTAGGCTGCTAGATTACCAGAATAACGAAATTTTGACACGATTATCTGGAAACCAGTCTTAATTTTTTTTTCATAGTTAAACTTAGATGTAATAATTGACTCTTACAGTCAAAAACAGAAGATATTGAAGTGCTTTTTTGTAGGTGGCAAATATAAAATGGTTCATTGTATCCAGGCTGATAACAACTTTTCCATGCATTCAATGGCAATACAACCAAAACGAGGATCAGACGCATTCTTCTGCTGACATCAAAAGAGGATTGATATACTCAAAACCTTCAAATTCAGACTGATCAATCTTCCTCACAATATCACTGTTGGGGAAAAAATTAATTTTCATAATCAAGATTTCTTCAATTTTTAATTTAAACGGTAAAATAAGATTAAGAAACAAAAAATAAGGCTAATTTATATAAATTATGGGGAAAGCTTTTACAAGCTTTTAAATTAATGCCAAAGCATTTTCTAGAGGAATCAAAAGTACTGCAAAGTAAAAAAAAGACTAATAAACTCATAAGCAAGTTTACACCAAAAGGTAGTCCAAAACTGAAGACTAGGAATGAAAAAGGCAAAAGTTGTCACAATTCTAGTTTATCTGAACTTTTGACCTGAACAACATTCGTAATTACAGGTAAACATCCAGGTCAGAATTCGTATTAATTTAGTAGTCACCTCAACAGCCAGATGGATTATGATGAAGAAAAGGCCCAGAAGTTAACCAAAAGGAACAGGCAATAGGACAAATACACTGAGAGACCTGGAATAAGGAGAGACCCCACAGACAGGTGATGGGTCACAGGTGGAGAGAGGAGAGGCTGACATCCTGTTACATGGCTTCTAGTTAATACATGATGAGAGTGAGTAGTACTATCGAGTGTTTTAATACTTAAAGGTATACATAAAGTTACACAGGATATAACAGATCCTTCACTCAAGGAGGGAAGGTAGCTCATGTAACAAAGCTACCAGAGAAAGCAGTACCTGCTAAGTTTCAGACAGGACAAGCTAAGTCCTGTTCTCACTACAGTTCTAAAGAAAAGGGCGACTTCTAGTTGGAGAAATCAAAAAAGGCTGCATGCATTCAAACTCTTACTGAATGGAATTCTGAAAGGTTTTGTTAGGTCTGGGGAAAAGCACGTAATTTACTAGAGTTGGAGTACAGGAATAAAAGGGTGGTGAGTGGCAGATGATGCTGGAAGGAAGGCAATGGAAGCTCAAAGAATCCAGCAATGTCTACACTAAGGAGTTTCACCTTGATCCATCGAAGATCAGGTTGCATTGGAGATAGTTCTGAAAAATGCGGACAGTTTCAACAGATAAAAATGAAGGAGGAATCTAGGGGAAATGGCATGAGCAAAGTTTAACAGCACACTATCTGGGAAGGCTGAGTAACTGAGACTGATCAGAACACAGCGTACGTGTTAATGAATAGGGACAGCTATGGCTAGAAAGTCAGGCTGGAGCAGACGGTGAGAGGTCTGAAAGCTAGTCAAGACAGTAGATTTTATCTTCTAGGCAATGTAGGTGTTACTAAAGGTTTCATGAGGTGTACGAAATGGGCTGCAGAGTAAAGAAGGAGCCCAGTTAGGAGGATGGTGTAATATTCTAGGTATGATTTGAAAGAGGTTTGAACTGGGCTTACGTAAATGCAAAAGGAAAAGAAGGATCTGATGCAAATGATGAAATAAAGAGAAAAGAGACCGATCTTGGCAGCTAAAGGTATTACATATAGTTTGTTAAGGAAAAGGAGGATTCAACAGTCACTGATATTTGGAATCTGAATGTAGAAATACATGGTAATGCAATGAACAGAAAAAGGTAAATAAAAATAAGGAACTGGTAGAGAACAACAGAAAAAGAACATAAGGGGTCATTACTTTGATTTCAGACTTCATCTGTTTGAGGTGCTTCTATGACAAGCTAGGGGAGATGTTGTCTGACAAACATAGAAATGCAGTTCAGGGCAGATACCGAGGTTGGGGCTTTAGAAACCATCGTTCATTTATTCTTCACAGCAACGTCATGAGGTAGGCAATACAAGAAGAAATAGGCTCAGAGAAGTTATGCAATTCACACTCAGGTTACCCAGCTGGTAAGAGATGGTGTCTGGATTCAAATTCCTATCTTTTGATTAAATCCAATGCTCTCTCATACATGATGCAGTCTGAAATAATGATTTTGGTCCATCTCTCTCTTCTCTAGCAGACAGTGAGCTTTTTGCAAAATTGGCTCTGTCTCGATCATCTTTGAATGTCTAGTACTTAGCATAGTGTCTTTTGCTCACTAATTGTTTGCCCGTTTAACTGGGAGTCACTTAAATAGCTGGTATCTACACTACAGGGCTGGCTGAAATCTCCAAGGTGCACACTGCATTCAGCAAAGAGATGGCTGTCATGCGCAGAACCACAGAGCATCCTAGATTCAAGGGGCCAGGGAAAAAAGATGATAAGTGGTCAGAGAGAGAAAGTAAAACCAGGATGGATAGTGCCAACCAAAGCAAAGCCAGGAGTATCAAATGCTTTACAGGCATCAGGGGAGATGGGAATTGATCAAAAAATGCCTGAAAATTTAGAAATTAAGAAGTCATTCCACCTTCAAAAGCTGAAGGAGCAGGTTAAATTGTACGAGGTTGAAGTATTGGCCATAGCAATCAAGGTTGACTACAATCAATGTTCGCTACTCTAAAGGCATTTGATAGAGATAGTGTTTACTTATTTTTCTTTTACCACGGGCACCTGTTAACTACTTTTTTGAAAGCTCGATGATGAAAATGAGAAAAAAATGTAGCTCAAAGAAGTGCTAAGATTCAGGGGGAAAAATAGAATAACTGAGCATGCAGAGGGAAAGAAGCTGAGAAAGAGGAATTCAAGGTGTTGCAAGAGGGCAAGTGACAAAATAAAATCCTGGAGGAAATAAGGGAACAGGACTAGGAAAATAGGAGGGCGCACCCTGCAAAAGAAGGACAGCCTTCCACGCACAGGGAAGAAAAAGTTTGAGAAGAGTTAGTGATTCTGAGATGCGGGGTGGAGTGGTGACAAGGTTGCAGGCTCACACCACGGAGGTGTCGTCCCTGCAGTCACGTGATGGCAAGTTTAATCCAAGAAGAGGGATGGGGGTCGGGACAGGATTGAAGGCTGCTGAAATGTACACAGTTTGGAACAGCGGCTGTGAGGAATGGGATAAGAATTAACAAGACGTAAATGACTGCCAAGCAGTAAGAGCCTCCTTGAGATGAGAGAATAAATCTGTAATGACAGGTAAATGATCAAAATATCCCCAAATTATTCCAAACCACATTTTTAAAAGATGTAACATAAACACAAAAGATATGTCGCATCACTGCTGGCTGGACTTGGTATGTTGACGTAATCTTTTAAAAAAGCAATTTGGCAATGCATATGGAGAGCTTTAACATTTCACACCCTTTGACCTGATTCCCTTTCTAGGACTCTATCTCAAGGTAACACTCAGGAAACTCAGACAGAGGGTCATCACCAAGATGGAAAACAGTGCAGCAGTGGAAAGAACACAGGCCTTAGTCACTCAGATTGGGGTCCAAATCCTGCCTCTGCCACCTGATACCTGTGCAACTTTGCTTAACCTCTCTGAGCCTCGATTTTCTTACCTGTAAAACGAAGATGGCAATAACTAGGTTGATGACAATTATTAGGTTGCTGTGAGAATTAGAGATAATTGCATGTAAATCAAAGTAGAAAATGGCAGTTATTGTTAGAATTTTTAATAGTATAATAGATTCAAATATCCTGTAACTGAATGGTTAGATAAAGTGTGACCTGATAATGAGACATTGTATAACCACTAAAAATGGGACTTCTGAAGAACTTCAGAAATATTTCAGTCTATAGAATTACTTACTCATCATCTGGAGTGAGCTGGACAGGTTCATTAGTAAACTGAGAATCAAAGTTGTCCAAACCAAATTCCCCAGAAATATTTGGTTTAAAGGGAGGTACCACCTGCTTTTGCTCCATCTAGAAAGACATATTAGATGACAGCTCAGGCTGCATTCTTAGAAAAGTCCACCTCTACATTTCTCCTCTGCCCTCAGGTGTTTTCCAGTCTTATTAAAGTGAGCTCCCTAGGCAAGGTTCTACAATATTCACAATGATGGAAATAACCTACAAATCTGAACACTGATACAGGTCTCAATAATATTACAATCTGCTCCACTAAATTAGTGTTCTGGGATTTTTTTTTTTAATTTTATTGGGGAATATTGGGGAGCAGTGTGTTTCTCCAGGGCCCATCAGCTCCAAGTCACGGTCCTTCAATCTAGTTGTGGAGGGCGCAGCTCAGCTCCAAGTCCAGTTGCCATTTTCAATCTTTAGTTGCAGGGGGTGCAGCCCACCATCCCATGTGGGAATTGAACCAGTGACCTTGCTGTTGAGAGCTTGCGCTCTAACCAACTGAGCCATCAGGCTGCCCCTCTGGAACCACAGCAGCAGCTCGTTGCCTTCAATCTTAGTTGCAGGAGGTACAGCTCACTGGCCCATGAGGGAATCGAACTGGCAACCCTGTTGTTCAGAGCTTGTGCTCTAATCGAGCCACCCAGCTGCCCAGTGTTCTAAACTGATTGTTTTAAAAGCTTTGAAAAGCACTTTAGAGACTGGTTTTAAGTAATTTAAGCTGTGATATACTATATTTCCAACATTCTTTTGAGATAATAAAATTTGGCCCAAGATTCTAATGAAACGTAATTTAGAAAACAATCAAAATTTACATACCATATCCCAATCAACATTTTTGAAGAATGGGTGTCCCTGAATATCAGCAAATCCTGTTTGAGGATGACAACCCAATCGTTCTTTAGGGTCCTATGGTGGAAAGAAATGTTTCAAAAACTGGGTGAATATTATGCTTAGAATACATCATCTTTGTGACCTGTGTTCTGTACCTATTACGTGATACCTTTATGTCTGAAATCAGAATGGTCTACCTTCCATTTCTAGAAGGTACAACACTAGACTCAAATGAGTATCTGAAGCTTGTGACAAGATTGCCCCATGGCTCTTTCTCTAGCAATCTTGTAATTAAAGTGGAGCTATGTCACCACTCCTTGCTAAAGAAAAATGGGAAGATAAAGAGAACAGAATCATTTGAGCAGCATCTAGCTACTTCTTTGGCATGGATTAGAGAGACAGTCAAAATATGCAAACCCCCAACCTTCACAAATTTCTGAGCTTAATTTAAAAGCCCTATGCTCAATTACAGAAACAATCCCTAATCTGTGTACAATAATGACACAACCATTATCTGAATCACTGGATTGGGAAAGGGCCTGCAACTTGTAAAAAGTCTTGGCTTATTCATTACTGTGGATGAGAACAGGTTCCTATTTTTCTTTCCAATAAAAGGCAATTTATTTTGCATATTAATACCTCTTACCTTCATTTTCCACTGTTAAAGCTTAAGTTTCCAGTTAAAATCTTTCCTCATATGAAGTACTCATTTAAAACAAGCTTCAATTCATTTTACTTAAATACATCATTATGTTATGTATTTACCCTGTTCCACCTACATTCTAACCTACCATTTATTTAAAATAAGGTTTATGGATGCCAAGCCCATTGTGATCCAATAAAATTACATATTTGGTCTTTGGCCCAGGTTCCTGACAGAGAGTTTCTAAAACCCGTGTAATTTCCTGAGTGACAGGAGTGTCTTTCGTTACTCATGACAAGTCCCTTTCCATCATCCCTGAGTTTATGCGAATAAGGTGACTCTTGGTGAGCCTCTAGATAGTTGGACGATGGGGCCTGGTTGCCTGAGGAACCGTGTGATGAAAGGATTGGAACTTTCAGTCTCATTTCCAGAGGGGTTGGAAATTGAGTTCAATCACCAATGGCCAATGATGTAACGAATCATGCTTATGTAATGGTACCTCCATAAAATCCTGTAAACCATGGGGGTCAGAGAGCTTCTGGTTGGTGAACACATCCATGTGCTGGGAGGGGGGCACATCCCAACTCCATAGGGACAGAAGCTCCTGAGCTCGGGAACCTTTTGGACCTCACCCAATGTACCTCTCCATCTGACTGTTCATTTACATCCTTTACAATAAACCACTGATAATAGGAACTTTTCTAAATTCTGTGAGCCATTCTAGCAAATTATTGAACCTGAAGTGAGGAGAGGGGTTGTTGGAAGCCCCCACTTTGTAGCCAAGTCAGACAGAAGTGTGGGTTCCTAATACTTGTGACTGGTGTCCAAAGGGAGGGCAGTCTCGTGGAACTGGGCCCTGAAACCTGTGGAGCCCGATGCGAGCTCCCGGTGGTCAGCGTCAGAAATGAACTGAAATGTAGGACACCCAGTTGGTGTCTGGAGAGATGGAGAACTGGTTGGTGGTATGGAAAAACCCGATCCATTTGGTGTTAGAAATGTTATGAGTATAAACAGTTCAGAATCGTAACTTTAGGTAGATTCTAACACTATGCTAGCGTACCAACTGCAACAAATTGAATGACGTTCAAAGCGTTAAGAGCCACTGAAAGCATTGCATATCTTCTGAATTGTAGTTAATTATAGGGTTTTTGATATGAGACTTTGTAAAGAGCACTAGTGCCCCAATTGCTCAGTAAGCAAAGAGATTCTATGAATAATAATCCAAACAAAATTGAAAATTAGAGCTGAAAGTATAATCGAGACTATCTCTAAAAATGCAATTTTTCCCTAATTAAATATATGGTATATACGTAATTTATATTAAGAACATCATATGTAATATGTAACTGGAAATAAATTATATTGGCAAAATGGAATGGACAATTCATCTCAGAATCTAATGTTGTTAAATTACTCGTTGGTGAAGAGACAAATTCCAGATCTAACTGAAAAAAATTACATCCTCTGATATTTTGGAATTTTACGTTGCTTGAACCTGTACTTACCAGTTTTACTTTTATAGAGATAAACACTAAAGATTTTTACACACGATTTATACCTTGTTGAGAAAACTCTTCAGGACACTTGCAGCTTTAACAGACAGAGAACGTGGTATGCGAATTTGTTTTTCCAAAATAACTAAAAAGATAAAATTAATGGCATTATATGTAACTTTTACATGGCTTTCATCTTTACATGTTTATTGAGATATTTAAAGTATTTTAGCAGGAAAAAATTAATCATTACAGACATTACTTAAGTATCACGTGTACTTTTCCAGTCCTATTCCTCTCCTTCCTTCTCAGAAATAGCGTCTCATCTGAACACCAGTTTTTATCATTTATATGCATATTATTCTTTGAGTACCTTATTGTACCTTAGTTTCCTCATCTATAAAAATAGAATAAAAATAATACGTGCTTCATAAGGTTGTTTTCAGGTTTAAATGAGTTAATATCTAGAAAATGTGTAGCATATATTACTGTATTAGATTTTATTGGACATTTCCAAATTATTCTCCAAAGATGTTGTATCAATTTTCACTCCCCCCAGCAGTCTAAGCGAGTTCCAGTTACCCCACATCCTCAACAGCAGTGGTATTATCAGACTTCAAAATTTTTGCCAAATGGATGGATATAAAGTAGTAGCTCACTAATGTTTTAACGTGTATACCCTTACTTACTAGTGAGGTTGAACATCTTTCCAATATTCCATGTCCATTTGGATTTCCTATTACATGAAATATCTATTCATTTTCTGGGATGGCCTTGATTATTAAATGTGGAATTTAATGGCAATCTTCATACTTCTTTGGACTGTGTGTTAGGGTCCCAGTGCTTATCTACTTGTTTCTGTTCTGTTCAATTCTTTGTATTCCCAATTGTGGGGCTTTTATTTTTTTTCACCTTTTGATTCCTCTTATCTTCCTGTACTCTACTTTTTCCCCATAATGTTCCTGAATTTAAGCACTCAGCCTCGGGTCCACGTGAAAAAGATTATCCTCCCTAGCCACAGGGCCTGTTTGTAATATACAATCTGAAGGAACCTCTTTGTTTTTGAGAATGAGAAGAGAACTGGAAATGGGACTGAAGACTACAAAGGTAGAAAGGATGTATTCCAAAAAATTAAAGCCTTACATATTAAGAAGTGTGTTGTCCAGAATTTTCCTCTTTCTTAAAGTAATAACTTGTGCTGTCCTCATTCGTGCTTTAGAATACATTATTTATAGACAATCTCTGTAAAATACTGCAGATTACCTTGGAAGAGATAATCCTCTGTGTTTTGATCAGGGTTATCAGAGCTTCCCACAATATCAAAAGGAGACCTTCCTGCCATCATCTCAAACATTAGTACTCCAAGAGCCCACCAGTCGACACTAAAACCTACAAAAAACAAATTTCAAAGAACAAATTACCCAATCTGCAGTCTTGAAAGCCAGTAATCTGATTCATTTCATTACATAATGAAAACATAAACAATGAAAAAGTGAACTCTAAATGTATTTTATAACTCTCATAGTAGGCACTGAGGATTATAGGAATATTTTATTTATCAACAAGGGAGGTACCTAAAAGGTAACTTTAAAAGTAAAATATGAAAAATGAAACCTAGGTTTTTTTCCCCAAATAAATCTGTAATTTCATGTTCATGGCCTGTAGCTAATATTTTGTTTTGGGGATACAGTTAAATTGCATTGGAGAATAACTTTCCTTGATCCAAAAACTTGATCTTCTATTAGCTGATCAAAGATCCTTGAAGGAATCAGATTATTAGCAGCTATCAGAAGGACCCATCCTCCTTTATGCCTGCTGAAATCAGAGCGCCAGAACCCAAGCAGTCATGTTTTCTTAAGATAAACATATCCTCTGGTTCCTGACAAGCAATCAACCTTTCCACCATCTTTCAACATTCCTGGGGGAAATATCCCAGGAAATCTGAACAGCTTTCTAGAGGTTTATGACTCTGGAGTTACATGGCTGAGGTTTAAAGCGCTACTCTGTCTGCCATATTCTAGTGGTATGACTTGGGGGAAGTTATTCAAACTTTCTACACAGTAGTTTCCTCATCTATAAAATGAGAATTAACAATGCTTACTAGGATTATTGAGAGAATGAACTTAGATAATATATGTAAACTGCTTAGAATCGTGCCTAGTGCTCTTTAGTGCTTGTCACTAATAAAATATTAAAATTTGTACCCCCAAATACTGCAAAGGTCCCACTGTCTCTGACTTCAGAGTTTGGAGTTTTCATGTAGGTTTTAAGGGGATGAGGGGAAATTTATATTAATAAGATCAGTAATGAAATACTACAGTGTACTAAAATGCAATTTGCACCACATTTAACCACCCTTCTAGCATATAACTAAAATACCACCTATAAGTTATTACCATAATCTTCTCCTCTTAAAATTTCAGGAGCAATGTAATTGGGAGTACCACAGAAAGTGCTGGTTGTATCTCCTGGCCGTAATCCTTCCTTTTATAAAAAAAAGAAAAAGGAAGAAAGAAAGAAAGAAAAAAAAGAAAGAAAGAAATAATAAATACCAAAATTCTGTTTTAAATTCACCTCTTTTATTTCATCTATCATGTAAGCTCAGCCAACTGTAGGTAATACATTAAGCTTAAATAAAATATCACTAGCATAGTTGCCTTTATTATTCAAATTATGGATTGCCACTAAATAGCTTAAAGAAAACCTGTCCTCATTAGATGTTGGTAAAGAGTCAGCTCAATTAAGATAAAAATTACAATGAAAATAATTTATATTCAAGTAAAAATTTAATAGAAAAATTTTAATTATATGAGTAAAAGGAATCATAGTTTATGAGGAAAAGCAGCACTTTAAATCCCACCTAATACAACCACTGTTGGCATTATGTTTCCCTTCTGGTTGTTTCCTAAGACACACATTTTTTTGATTTTGCATTATAATAGCTACAGGATGGAGCAAATTAAGGCGAAACACAGTAATACCTAAAAATAGAGAAACTGCACAATAACAAATGGAACAATCACCAAAAAGTTATAACAAACTTTTATGCGCCTAACAACACAGCCTCAAAATACAAAGAGTAAAAATACACAAAATTATTATGAGAATTTCACAATTCCTGCTATGGACTGAATGGATGTGTGCCCCAAATTCATGTTGAAGCCCTAACTTGATGGCACTGGGAGGTGGGGCCTTTGGGAGGTAATTAGGTCACGAGTCTGGTCCCCATGATGAAATTAGTGTCCTTATAAGAAAAGAAAGAGAACTAGCCCTCATTCTCTCCCTGCCATGTGAGGATACAAGAAGACAACCATCTGCAAACCCTGAAGAGTGTCTTTACCAGACACTGGATCTCAGGGTACCTTGATCTTGGACTTCCCAGTCTCCAGAACCATGAGAAATAAATGTTTGTTTTTGAAGCCACCTTGTCTATAGTACCTTGTTTTCAAAGCCCAAATTGATAATACAATCTTCAATCATGACAGGTGATTTTAACACATTTACATCAGAAAATGATAGGTCGTACAGACAAAAATTAGTAAGCAGAGAAAGATTTGGACAAAATCTAGAGCTAAAATAATATGTAAGTTATATACATAGAGAATATGTGTATGTGTGCGTGAGTGTGTGTGTGTGTGTGTGAGAAAAGGAAGGAGGAGAGAGGGTGGGAGAGAGAGTGTGTGAAAGATAGAGACTCCTTGTATGCAAAATACAGATTATACACCCTTATTTATAAGTACACATGAGATATTGACCAAATACTAAGTCACAAAGGAAATCTCTATACATTTCAAAAAACCAGTATTATTCAGACCATTCTCTAGTCACAAGGCAATTAAGTAAGAAATAAACAATAAAAGGTAGTATAAAAACAAGCTGAATATTAAATATACAATTAACCATCTGCTTTTTTTACTTTATAAGCATGCAATTTTCTACATAAAGACTTGTTATTATTGAGTATACAAAATTCAACTGAACATATGTACCTAATATTTAACCATTTCCCTATCGTTAAATTATATGTTATAAAATTAAAAAAAAAAAAAATGGGGGGAGATATACTCGTACATGCAAATCAAACCTTCTTCCCATTCCTGTCCCTGACACATCCAGTTCCAAATCCCTAGAGGCAACCACTGTTATGAGGTTCTTATGTGTCCCTCCAGAGATATTTTGGGCATGGTGTATATATTTTTCTTTTAACTTTATTATATGTAACACATCTATATTTAGTAATATGTTATGACTCCAAGGATTTTTTTGTGTGATTCCTAATAGTGATATATAAATTACTTTTGTATACAAGAAACATTACTGTCACTTAAGTTGTATTATTAGCAATGGCTTGACATACAGTCTAATGATAAATGACATATACTTTCACCGCAAGAGTCAGAAGCAAGGGATGTAGTTTGTTAACTTGTAACAGCTATGCTAAATCATTCACTTGTTGACTGAATATCTGAACGTAGCTAAATTGTGTACAGTGTAACGGAGATGTTATTATTAAAATTTCCCTGATTAAAAAAAAAAAGAATTAAAGGCACATCAATTCATAAAATGGCCAGTTCTTCAGTCAATAAAATCAATGTTCATAAAATATTTCAAACATAAACCTGAAGATATTAACTGACGTTTTTATATTCTTCCAGTCTTCACTATCTTATGTACTCTTTATATAAAAGCATCTAGTGAGAAACTGAGGAAATTAATTAAACCTCAAGGAAATACTCTGGAGAAACTATGAAAAAAAGTTTAGTGTTTTAAATTTCCCAAGGAAATGTTATAAGGAAAAGAAATTCATCCAGTATTTGCCAGAGGTCCGACTTTAGGTAAGTTTAAATACTGACTCTAAGTCCTAAGATAAGAACATTCCTATTTCTGGGGGACTCATTTCCCATAAGGTTTAACATCACAAGTGTGTAAATGTGTTAGTGAGAAAAGAGACAAAGTACTGTCAGTAAAGACTTTGAATAGAGTCCTTGTACCCCCAAATACTGCCAAGATCCCGCTGTCATTTTTCTTTTGAAATGAGAAAAAATAATCCACTGGGGGAAAAAACAATAGAGATCAAAAGGTATCACAAATATGAGTGATGGATACACAAGATCACCTACTAGATCTCTTCTTCTTTATGATCAAAATTTGTATAATAGAAAAATGTAAGGAATAAAAATTTAATATAAGAAAAGATAAATGTCTCAATTTTGTACATCAAAGCAAAAATCCTTATGTGAAGATTTTCTTTTCTAATGTTGATGAACAAATAATAAGGTTAAATCTGCAGTCCTATTAGACTGTCTTACTTCATGTTAGCATTTAAATAATCTCCAGGCTCTGGAGGCACTTCTCTCAGGTGAATGGGGGAATGCAATTCACACATTTACATACTTGTTGCCATATTTCTGTGTGAGAATAATTCTGTCCCTAATAATTTAACAAGGAATATAGCTCCCTACACATTTTGTGGGGAAAAATTGGGCCTTTAAACGAAACACTGTTACAAAAAGAATAAAACACCAAGAAATAAAGAACATGTCCTGAGAATAACTAAAATTCTTCTTTTGTTCTATTGTACTTTATGTCAGATATTTACATTTTAAATATAAAAAAAAGTTAGCATTCCTAGGAAAATCTTTAATGCATTACTTTTATGCATTAATATTTATTTTATTTTTAAAAATGTATTATTAAGAGTTACAATTAAATGGCAAAAAAACTGTATGGTTACATACAAATAGTTGTACTAAAGTTGTGGGACTGTAGACGATTTTTATTTCTAAATTTGTAATAGTGTCACAACTTTCAAGACAAAAAGCCGCAAACAATAAACAGAAATTAACTCATTATAGCACATATAACATTCATAGAAAATATGGAATTTCATAAATGGTTAGGAAATAAGTACATATGTGTGTGTGCTAGAATTCCAAAAAGTACCCTAAACAAAGTAAAATCATTTCCCCCTCTTTAAATATGAAGCTATTTTACCAAAACGGTTTTATGAGCTACTGACACCTTATGAAGAACTAGAAAATTCTCTCACCTTACACATGCCGTAGTCAGTGAGTTTAATGTGTCCTTCCGAATCCAGCAATACATTGTCCAATTTCAAATCTCTATAAATTATCCCTCGTTCATGAAGATAATTTAATGCTAGACTGATTTCTGCAGAGTAAAATCTAAAATAAAATGAAAAATAACTCATTTGATTCAAATTTTTAAATTGTGATAAGTTTCTAGAGGAAGGTATTTAAGTCCTACTCTCATCTGCAAACAAAAACATCAAAATCATGTCAAAAAATTTTTTTTCTCCCAATGTTTTCAGGAATAATACCAAACACGAATTGAAGTACCACTTTAAAATATCTGAACCCGAAACACAATTATAAAAGTTCCAGTATAAATTAAACTCACACTTCTCACAAAGTCATTAATTTGAAAGTCTCAAACGAGTTCTTTGAGGAAGGGCAGAGGTGTGGAACAGGCTGGTCCCACACTTGCATGTGACCATTAAAAATCAGGAGGTATATCTCAGCTGTGGCGGTCCCCTTGGAAGAGCGAGGGGGTCTCAGCCCCACACCAGGCTCCCGAACCCAGGGTTCCAGTGCCAGGGAGAGAAGTCCCCATAACTCTGGCTGTGAAAGAAAACCAGTGGAGTTTGCTGCTGAGTGAGACAGAGGGCAGCTAGAATGCCAGGCAATCCTCTTAAAGCGCCCACACATGGACTTACTTGCTGATGGACTCATTCACTCTGAGCTCCAGTGCTGGGGCAGCAGCTTGAAAGGTGCCAAGGACATATGCGGAGGAACTAAGTTGCCTGACTTTAGGATGAGGGCTGGAGGGGGCAGATTTCTCCCAGAAAGAAGTGCTGGTAGAATCCATTGTTTCTTTGTTGAGCCCTCCTCTCTCCCTGTCTAAACACTGGCGGCCACCATATCTGAGTCTCCATGAAGACTCTAAGGAAACTCTAAGGTTTCCTTAGACCCTTCCCTACCTAACTTGTGGGCCCACCCAAGCCACTTCCAGTGGCTTTTCTGTACAAATGGCCTGTCTTGGCTCATACTACAGACTTTCCTAAAATCTCTCAAAGGATCACAAAACCAAAACAAGTAGCATCTGGCTTCAGAGTGTCCCGTAGGTATTGCTGACCAGCCCTAAGTCTGGAACTAAGGCACCTCCAAGTCCAGTGTGGGTGGCGGCCATCTGTGGACTGCTTTGTGGCTCATGCAAGGTGGCCCTGGGCAGGGCACAGGCTGCAGCTGAATTTGGCCTGTGACGGCCAAATTTAGAATCAAAAGATAGATAAAGAGTTTACTACACAAGAAAAAGCTAAAGGAGTTCATCACCACCAAACCAGTATTACAAGGAATGTTAGAGGGACTTAACACTAAAAAAAAAAAAAAAAGATAAAAAATATCAATAATAAAATGGCAATAACTACACGTCTATCAACAATTACTTTAAATGTGCCAATCAAAAGACACAGGGTGGCTGAATGGATAAGAAAACAAAACCCTTACATATGCTGCCTACAAGAGACTCACTTCAGATGCAAAGGCACACACAGACTGAAAGTAAAGGGATGGAAAAGATATTCCATAAAAATGGAAACAAACAAACAAAATCAGGGGTAGCAATACTTATACCAGACAAAATAGACTTCAAAACAAAGGCTATAATAAAAGACAAAGAAGTACCCAGTAATCCCACTTCTGGGCATTTATCCAAAGAAACCCAAAACGCTACTTCAAGGAGATGTGGGCATCCATATGTTCATTACAGCATTGTTTACAATGGTCAAGATGTGGAGGCAGCCTGGGTGTTTGTCGATGGATAAATAGATAAAGAAGAGGTGGTACACATATACATTGGAATATTGCTGGGCCATGGAAGGGAATGGGTTCTTGCCATCTGAGCAGCATGGATGGACCTGGAGGGTATTACACTGAGTGGAGTATGTAAGACAGAGAAAGACAGATGCAATCTGATTTTGCTTGTATGTGGAATCTAAAAAACAAAATAAACAAATGAAACAGAAAGAAACTCAATAGATACAGAGAACATTTTGATGATTGCCAGATGAGAGGCGAGTTAGCAGGTATGTAACAAAGGGGAAGGGACTAAGAAGTCCAAATTGGTTATTACAAAGTAGTCACGGGATGTAGGTTATAGCATAAGAAATGTAGTCAATGATATTGTAATAACTATATATGGTGTCAGGTGGGTACTAGTCAGGGGGATCACTTCTTAAATTATATAAATGTCTAACTACTATGCTGTACAACTGAAATTAATATTGAATGTCAATTGAAAAATTTAAAAAAGGGGGGAAAAGGTGAAGGGGAATAAGTTTAAATTTCCAGATGAAAACAAGTAAATCACAGGGATGTAATATACAGCTAGGCAATATAGTCAATGATACTGTGATAGCATGGTACAGTGTCAGATGGTTGCTGGACTTATCATGGTGATCACTTCTTTAGGTATATAAATGTTGAATAGCTATAATGTACCCCTGAAACTAATATTGTACATTATCTATATTTTAATACAAATCTCAAAAAAAAAAAACCACAAAAAAACAAAATATCGTCTTTGGCTTTGCTATGAAGAGCCTAAATAAAGACCATTTGATAAAGCCTAAATAAACAATGAACATATGCTAAATTTAAAAAAAACAGTTTGGCCCTGAGATTAGATTAGTACAATTTATACCTTCTTATGAAATTGAAGGATAGTTCTCTTTTTGACAAGGAAAAAAAAAAATCAATAAACTAGCAAGATTTCCACTAAATAATTTATTCTTAAAAAAATAAAATCTCTAACCTTTGTTACAGACATGTACAATTTCATATCCTTTGTTTTGGCATTATTCTTATGAAGTACAAAAGGGTGAGAATTACTGCTAACTATGAGTAATAAAACATGGCATTGATGAATTAAACTTCTTATCCAAGGCCATGACCCTTCCCTACCTAATTCCACCAACATAAACAACTTACAATTTGTATAATAATATCAAAGTAAGGGCACTAAACAAACAAATAAATAAAATTTGCTCTTACTCATCAACATGTATGGTACGAAAGGGAAAAAAGTCAACAGCAGAACGATTCAGAAATTAAAATGACAAGAACAGACAGAATTACATAATAGCTTAAAAGGAATCATTTTATTACTAGAATAGTAATCTTCTAATGAAAAACTGTCAGAGATCACTATAAACTCGGTAAGATTAATAAGTGTTTGTAAATTTATCAATTTCAGAGGCTGATGAAAATAATTGGGTTTAGTAGACTAACAGTTTCCTCTTTAATGCTGTTTATATTTTCCAATTGCTTCTAATTATACCAATATATATGCAATATATTATATATATTAATGTTATATATTATAACGTAAACTAACTTTTAGCTTAGCCTCCACATGACTTACAAAGAATTAACCAGTATCAAAATAAATACTTTATCTATTATTTTCAACCACTGGAACATAAAAAATCCCACAGCTCCCCCACCAAAATCCAACACAAACAAACAATAAACTAAAAACTTACCTGGCATGTTCTTCAGGAAGTTTTCTTTGTCGCTGCATATGAAACATTAGGTCTCCTCCATTTACATACTCGATGACAAAGAACAATCTAAACACAGGAGAGCACACATGAAACCAACATCCAAAACAAGGCAGTGTGATTCTGCATTTTGAACACTGGAGACACCAGTCAAAACAGAGAACGCGCTCTATATGATTTACCCTTAACAAAAATCTCAGGAATTTGGTGGAAACAAAGGGTACTTGGAGTAGAAAGCTCTTTAATCACAGAAGATACAAGAAAGTAAAACAGCATAACAATTCTGCAATCTGTTACTTCTAATGTAGTACCACTTGCAATCCAGAGCCTATCATCCCACCCCAATTTTAGCATTTTCAAGTCATTTTCAACTGTGAGAAGTTAGGATTTCTCCCCCTACTCAAACTCTGGGAAACTTTAAGTCCTAAAACCAAAATCTTAGGGAATTTAAAAGGTTGGATTTCTATTACCATAATTACGACCTGGCTATTTTTTTTAAGCAGGTAATTTCCTCATGTTGATCCAAATTGGTATCATTGATTGGCGTATGAGTGTCAGGAAATCATAAGCATAATACTATTGTGTCTGTCTCCAAGACTTCCATTTCAGGAATTATAATAGGAAGGGTTCTTATTGTGTAATGTACCAAAGTGTGTAAAGCCCAGTAATCATTCCATTAATTATCTTTCAATCTTACCTGCTTTCTGTCTGAAAGCAAGAATGCAGCCCAACAAGAAAAGGATGATTGGATGCCTGCTCAAAAACATGCTTCTCTGTCTGTACCCAATCAATGTCCTATTTTAAAATATGAAAAAAAATCTATGTCACACTAAAATTATATCAAAACTATGATAAATCTGTTCTTAGCAATTCAAAGATCACAAATGCAATTATGAACTAGGCGAAATATCAAAAGCATTGATAATCATGAAACAATTTATATACAAAGGGAAAAACATCACCAGTAAATCTTTCAATGTTATTAAATAATCTAGAAAAATTTAACAAAGCTTAACCAAGTATTTTCCCTTGATAATATAGTTTTTTATTTTTAAAAAATCTAACCATCAGCTTCCTTTAAATATATCCTATATAAATCTGTTCGAGGCATATATTTAGAAAAGTAGACTGAAGTAATAAGGTACAAATATTGTGGTTTTATCTGAACTGAACTGGTGCACTTAAGCCAATTTAACATCATTGTGCTTACCTCATCATCATTGACAAGCTCTTTTTTCACAACTTTCATTGCATAAATCCGATCTGTTTTTTTTAGTCGCACCAATAGTACTTTGGCATAACTTCCTCTTCCTATTACCCGAAGCAAATCAAAATCCTGAAGACCTAGACTGGATGAAGCTTTGCCACTTTCCCTAGTGTTCATTGCCTGTTGAGAACATTTATATCAAAGAATTATACCTAGAAGTATTTTGCATAACAATTATATTTCTAGCACCTAGTTATACTTATGATGATTTAAAAAATATTTTCTGATTTAAGTTCTTAACAATTCTTTTCTAACATCATTCCAAATGACACCATCTAACTACTCAAGAGGTAGGATGAATTCATGAGTTGCAGTAGAGGGGGGTGACAAGAATGGAGAGGGAGTTGAAATTTGAGAAATGTTAAAAAAAAGTCTTAAAAACGATCTGATCACTTTTGGGTATGAAGGCAACGGAGATGCATGAATTAAAAACGACACTAACTTTGGTGACTGGGAGATTGGAGATACCACTGATAGGATAATATTGACAGAGTTGTTGAGATAATGAGCTTGGTTTTTCATTTTGAAGTTAAAGTTACAATGGGATAGCAAGATGGAAGGGTCTGCTAGAAGCTTGATATGTGAAATCTGAACTAATGAAAGGACACATTCAGAAATAGTCTTGGAAGCTATAGGCAGAAAAGAAGCATGAGACAGTTCAGCTAATGGAAAACATTATTTTCTACACAATACCAAGGCTCCTTTAGAACGATAAACTCAGCCTTATAATTCATTAACTAAAAACTTAGGCTTCTGGTAATTTACACAGAAGACTAAACATTATCTTTTATTAGATAGCTGCAAAATCCTCAGCATACAATCAATAGATGTACCCATGAGAATTAAGCATGAATTTTCTGAAGTGAAAAATATCAAGGAAAGCAAAGAGCAAATTTTGGGAAAGATAAATTAATAAGCACAAAACAGAAAAAAAAAGGCATTGTGAAAACTGAAAAAATGATTATTCAAAAGAAGGGTCATACATGAAAATTTAGAAATAAATTTTCTAAATTATATAATTTGGTACCAAGGATAAATGAAAATATATCAGATTAGGGTAGATTAAAAAAGCAGAGAATGATTAGAAGATAAGGCAATGTACAAGCTTTAAATGTGGTTCACTGGAAACTATAAAAGAATCAAATGGAACAAAAGCACAGTACCTTCACAAAAACAATAAGAAGATTGAGTGAAGTGACAGAATCCAGAAAACGGAGCCTGAAAACCCCCCTGCTGACCTACACTTTTATATCCCACAAAATTAGCCTTCAAAATAAAAGCAAAATAAAAACATTTTTTTTGACAAACAAAAACTAAGGAAATTCATCACTAGTCGATTCTCACTAAAGGAAATATTGAGTCCTTTAAGAAGAAAGATAATTTAATATGGAAGGGCAGACACACAGAAAGGAATGTAGGACAAAAAGAGGAAAATGTAGATAAACCTAAGAACTGACTTTAAAAACACGAATACACACACACACACACAGCATTTTAAAATATTACAAAAATAGCACCAAAGGCAGGAAGGGAAAGTGTATGAATTTAAAGTGTTCTAAGGTCCTTGCATATTATGAGAAATGGTAAAAGTATTAATAATTTGTATTGAATTTAAGTAAGTTAAAGATGTACTGTGTTTCCCCGAAAATAAGACCTAACTGGAAAATAAGCCCTGGCATGAATTTTCAGGATGACATCCCCTGAACATAAATAAGCCCTAATGCATCTTTTGGAGCAAACCTTAATATATAAGACCTGGTCTTATGTTCGGGGAAACACGGTAAGACAATCTCTAGAACCAGTAATAGAATAGAAAGGCATCTCAAACAAGCTAAAAGAAATGAAAAAGGAATAATAAATAACCCAAAAGAAGGCACAAAAATTAAAAGAAATAGATGAGATATGGAAAACATAGTAAAATGGTAGATTTAAACACAGATCAGTAATTAGCTTAAATATAATTACAAAACATCACTGGCCACGTACTCATCATTGTTTTAACTGGGTAATGGAACAGGGGCTTTGTTATACTATTTTGTTTTCTTCTATTTGTTTGAAATTTTCCATAACAAAAAGTTGTTTTTTTTAAAGGTAACCAAGAATAATACATAATAAATTATTAAACATTAGAAAGAGAAGGGAAAAGCAGGAGGTAGTATGAACTAAACCTTTCATGCCCAGAAATATATAAAGTTGAAATACTGCAAAACATAAGTATAAACATTATGGACACAACTAGAAATGATCAAAGAGTTGCCTCTCAGAAGTCAAAGTGGAAGCAGAAGGTATGAGGAATGATAAATATTTTACTACAAGCTGTTTTAAAAGAATTGGTTATCATTTCAATTAAATATTTTTAAGTAAAATTTTATTTTGTTTTAATAAGTGATAAAATGTTTAATAGTCAGGAAAAAATAGTGGCAGTTAAGACCCTTAATCATTTATACTTTAAATAACAATTAGCCTATAAAAATGGAAGGATCTCTATTTTAAAAAACACTGCCAAGTATTCTAAACATCATTCTTAATTAAGTACTTTATAATTTTTAGATTATGCTATTTTATAAATGAAAGTAAGTTATTCTACCAGATTATTTCTTATTTTAAAGAAATTAGTAATTAATTATTAGATTAAATCAGAATAAAACTCTAGAATCATTAAAAATCATTTCTGCATTTTACCATTATGATCTAAATCTAGGCAAGTCAATTTGTCATATTTTTACACTGTCAAGTCGTATTAAAAAGTTAATGGCATAATGTACAATAAGACTAATTATCTTACCTCTTTTTCTTCACCAACTTGGTCCAAACTCTCATGACTTGAAGGATTATATGGAATTACTAAAAACCCAATTGCAAACAAAACAAAAAGAAGAAAAACACAGCATTCATTAACTGAGTTTCACTTAAAATTTTCTTGATTTTTTTGTTTGTTTTTATTTCTGACTAAGTCTTCATCAAAGTAAAGATCTGTCCTACTAATAACACGTTGTATGTAAATATGAGTTAAATCCTAATTTTTAATGAGGATAAAGAGAGCAAGAACCAATCAGTAGCCAAGTATTGATTTTAAATGACATTTTTGCTATTTTAAAAATATTTCTTTTCTTTACAAATTAATCAGTTCCTTCTGTAACAGTGACTCTATAAACTCTATTTAATTATTTTAGTATGACTGAGGCATGGAGATAGAGGGTCTCTGATTTTCACTCCTCACTTCCTTCATACTCAAAATGTTCCTGACCTCCATACCACATAAGTTAAGAACTTACAAAGATTGGACTCTAGGCTTCTATTCCTTGAAGTTATTTGAAGCAAAAAAAGAAAAGTCTACATTTCATATAACCAGCTTCTTCCATGAACAAGAGCCTGCATTCTGTCCTTTCAGAAAAACTCTTTGCCTTTCCTGATTCATCCCAGATCAGGCAGCTCTATCGCATTTAATTGCTCTTTACATTTCCCAGATATATACTTAAGGCTTTGTATCTATTTAACACTTGAACTCACAAGGTCTTTTTTTGAATTTTCTATACTGTATCTCTGTATCTTTTACAGACGTACTTTCTAAGTCTGATAATAAAGATTTAATAAAAACAGGTCACTTTAACATAGTTGACATGGCCCGCAAAATCAGTATGTTTTCATTACTGAAAAAAACTAAGTTTGCTGAATTTAAAGGGGTCTCAAAACAAATTATCTAAATTAGAGACAACAGTCATTTGTTGTAGTTTATATAGTTGTCCTTTTAAAATGCCAAACATATATGTTAAGTACTGTGACGATATTATCACTACAAAATATGGTTTCCTAACTTTTATTTGGGAAGGGCATAAATGTTTTTAAACTTGGGTGAAAAAATGACCTAAAGAAGTCTTTACATGATCCTTTATTATTGTTAATGAACGATGGTGAGTGACATTCTTACCTGTCTGTGCATGGTCTGAGTGCATGGATGACTGATCCATGTGCATCATTGGTTCCTACAAACATTTCCAAAGAAATGGTAACTCAGTGGATTCGTTTTAAATCCCAATACCTCTATAAATCCAGAAGCAACGTTATTGTGATGAGACACAGCATATTAAAATTTAAATTTGAAAGAATACACTTAATAAGTGAGAATTGTATTCCTACATTTACTTTTAATTTTATTATATGAAACCAATATAATATTCCTGTGAATGAGGTAATGATAGTCACATTTTACAGATAACAGAACACAAAACTTATTTCAGACCATCAATTATAAATCAAATTAAACTGTTATTTTTTTCTCTTCTACACTATCTATTCTTTGTTTGAGCTCCATATACTCATTTTAAGTCTCTGGCAAGAGTCTCTAGTATTTGACTTTAGCTGAAGTCCAGAGATAGACTTCAAGATGTCTATAAACCTCTTGAAATTATATATAAAATTTTGTGGACTTCCCATTTCTCTGAAGTTTCTCAAAGGTGTCAGTGACCCGAAAAAGAAATACCTTCTAGAAACTTACTTAACCAACTGTCTAAAACCTCAGGATAAAGCTAATTCAAACCAAAATGTTACTAATTCGTTGATCTTGGAACCAAGTTTAGAATACCAGCAAGAAAGGGTAAACTTGAGAAGGCGCATTAATTATACAATTACAATTTTAAGGCTGCCTCTTCAATGTGCTTAGCACCCATCCTAAATATAACCGTTAACCATGTTCCTCTTTTCTGCTAATTTATAAACTCATACAAGTCATCCATCACCTAAGAATACTCATGAATATCAACAGTAACCTAGATAAATTATGTTCACAATTTTTGGCCTTCTGTTTTTCCTTAAGATTGGATTTTCACCTCTTTAAGTACAAACCCATTTCTAAGCTTATATGAACTAATACCAAAGAGCCACCAGTAACAACCTACTTTCATAATGTCCAAAGAAGATACTACTAATGAGTAAACATGGTATAATCATTCTAGAACACAATTTAGGAAGATCCATCCAGATCTTTTTAAAAACGCATATTCTTTAACCAAGTACTTCTGGATCCTTAAGGAAATAATACGATTTATTTACCAGAAAGTTCATTATGATTTTCTTTATAGAAAAATTTAGAAAACAAATGTTCAGTTATGGGCACCACATTGAAAAAATTATGGTATAGACATGTAAATATTATGCTAAAAAATTATAAAGATATAGATAGCTGGATATAGAAAGATGACCAAAATACATTGTTGAGTAAGAAAAATGGGTTAGGAAAAGTACATATATGATCTCACTTTTGTTAAGAAGTATGTAAAAGAATGAGACATAACCAAACTGATGTGCCTTCTAAGAAGTAGTCTCAAAAACCCTCAAAAAAATAAAAACCAGAATCCAATCAAACTTCCAGATCCAACTATAACATACAGAAAATAAAAAGGACATAACCATGGAAAAGCAAAGAGAAAAATTCAGCAACACTTTAAATGACAATGCAGTTTCTTCTATAATTAAATTGTAAGGGAAAAAAGAGAATGAAAGAGCAAGGAGGGTAGGGAGGAATCTTAAATTAAAAAATATCTAAGACACAAATCAACAATATGGACTTCATGGGATCCTGATTCATAACGAAAACTGTAAAAACAAAATCATAACATTTATGAGACAACTGAAATTTTGAACATTGCCTGTATGGATATTAGTTATAAGGAATCTGTTTCTTAAAGAGTCCCTACCATTTAGAGGTACACACTGAAATATGTCTGGGATTTCTTTCAAAATAATACAGGGTGAGGGCAGGTTAAATGGGTGGGGGGTACAGATGAAACAAAATTGGTCATGAGTTGATAACTGTTGGAGCAGGGTGACTTATTGGTATATGGAAGTTCATTATACTGTTCCATCTTCTCTTATATGTGTTTAAAATTTTTCTACATACGTATAAATTTGCACTGAAAAAGTTCTGGAAGGATATACACAAATGACAATTACCTTTGGAGGAAAGATTTGGTGGGGGATTTTTATTAATTTTTCTTTATTCATCTGTATTCTCTATTTTTTCTATAATGAACATGTTTCAATTACATATTTAAAATAAAAAGTGAAAAATAAAAATTTTAAATGCAAAATGTCCCCAGTAATCCGACACTTTAAAAAGCCTCTGACTCTTACCGGATCTCTGCTTAATGTAGATGTGAGAAGAATGGGAGCTACAAACCGAGTTTAGCTTAAAGAAGAGAAAAAAAACCTCTTAAATGGTTCTCCCTCCATCCTCCTCATTTACACCAGAGGATTTTGTAGCAGGTAGAACAAAAGCATCAACTGTATCTTACAAACAAATTTGTCATAATTCAAAAATTCACAATACGTTGACAGGACTGTAACGTATTCCTACCCACATCCTGTAACAACGCTGCTGTGATTCTTGACCACCACCCTATTTTAGCCCTCTGTTCTAGTAGTAGTATCAAAAAGCCTCTATTAAAAACAAATAGACAAGTGTGTCTTACCGGTGGCAAAGAATGCCGTCCACATTCAATTGTGACAAGTTTGTGGCACTTCTTATGAACTAGGAGTTTGCAGTTGATACACTTATATCCCTGGCGTCCAAGTCCCCAGATTCGGTCAGTGCAGATGGCACAGTGGGCACGCTGGAAAGAGTAATTCAACAGAATTGAGTAACAACAACAAAAAAGGTCATACTCATTTCCCAACAGTTGACTCCTACATTACAAGTGGCTTTCTTCTCCAACTCAATTTTTTTCATTATACATAACTTTTCCAAGGCTATGAGAATCAGGCAAAAATTAACAGAAAAGAGAACGTATTTTAAAGAGACAGTGAAATTTACAACCATGTTGTTTTCTGTGATAAGTCCAAGAAGTTTCAGTCTTCACATAATTAGGTTGAGAGTAATAAAAATAGGAAAAGTGATTTGAAAAACGTATGGGAGAAAAAGTTGTATAAGGATTCCTAAGCAAAAATAAACCTTCCAGACTGTTCAGAGGTCAAACCAAAGCCCTGCTCTCTTACAGAGCAATATCTAAAGTGACATTTCATTTCAAAGTTTTTTAAGTATCAGTACTATTGGGAACAAGAGTTTAGGAACCTCGGGTGGTGGCTTCCATTTACATTAATGAATTCAGAGCATGGTACTAGTTTTAGAATGGAAATGGGAGTCCATGAATTTATAGTTATCAAGAGTAATCAAAAACATGAATTTCTGGATAAAGACTGCTTTCAAACCTTGATTCCGTCACTTACTAGCTGTGTCACCTTGGGCAAGCTATTTCTCTGCCCTGTACCTCAGTTTCTTCATTTATAAAATGGAAATAGGTTGTACCTATCTCACAAGGTTGGTGTAAGGATTAAATGAATCAATATGTCAAACATTTGGAAAGGTGCCTGGTACACAGTATAAGCTAGATAAGTGTTTGCAATTATTTTCTAAACAGTGAAAAATTTTAATTACAATATTAAATGGTTTGCAAAATAAACCTAGCTTATTTTCTGGCTGTCTTCAATGATACATTTTTTTAAATTAAATTTATTGCGGTGACATTGGTTAATAAAATCATATAGGTTTCAAGTGTACAATTCTATAATACATTATCTGTATATTGTATTGTACTTACTTTAAAAAGGAATATTTGTAATGTTTCTCCATTTAAATTGATTTTTACTCAAGCCACTCTTAATTGAATTAAGTTCCTTTTTATTCCAAGTTTCTAGGAGTGCTTTTTTTTTTTTTTTTTGTCTTGAATGATATTAAAAAATCCAACTTTCTTATAGCTAGGGCAACCATATAATGAATGCAATTGGAACATTTTTAAGAGTGAAAGGAAACACTATTAAAAATTACCTCAAGAAAACAGGTAACTGGGAATGTTAGGTAACCCTACTTACTCCTTTAAAAGGGAATAACAAGACTCCCTTTCTTCATAGTAGAGAGGAACAAAATAGAGGTCTCATATTATCAACATTCAACAAACCAAAGTTTACCCTGTTGAAACGCTTGGCTTGAAAAGTGTGGCCATTTGCACAATAAAGCTTTCTCCAGCGGCGTGCACCTCTGCGGTAGATGGATTCTGAAGAGAGATTAAAAATTAAAAAAAGAGCATGTGTGAATAAAAGTCATTTTATTATAATTAAGTCTGTGGTGTTTTCATGATATTCATTGCAAGAAAAAAACCATCCTGATAAAAACCTGAAAGTAAAAAAAAAAAAAAAAACATCCATCAAGGGACTAGGTGAAAATAAAGCCCATGGAGTATAAATGTTTGAGTAACTATTATTGCATTTCTGTTTTTTCATTTCCCCCCAACTTTTAATTTTGGAAAATTTTTAAGCCCACAGAAAAGTTGAAAGAATAGAACAGCTGCATCCTTTACCAAGATTTACCAATTACTAACATTTTGCCACAGTTTTGCTGTCCCCTCTTTTTACACATACACTTTTTTTCTGAATCATTTAAAAGTAAGTTGCAGACATTTTGCATAATATGAGTATTGCTGCAACAGCCACTACTCCAGACCTCTTCAACTTGGGGAGAGGATTAAATGCTAAAATAATGTCTGATACAGAATGTATTTTGAAACATTAACTTAATAATAATGATGACAGTGATAAAAACGATGGAAAAATATGTGTCCAATCATTGATCTTTTAAATTGAAACTAAACTAGATCAGAGTTGAAAGTGGCAAAAAAAATAAAAATAAAGGTAAGTTGCAGACATTGTAACACTTCACCCATAAATACCTAGGTATCCATTGCCTGAGATTAAGGACATTCCCACTAATTTTACGTAAGCACAATGCCATTACCATGTCTTAGACAATTAACATTAATTCAGTATTACCTAATATACAGTTCATATGCAAATTTTCATTTTTGCCTTCCAAGTGTCTTTCATAGTTTTCTTTTTCTCCAGAGGATCCAATCAAGACTCAGGCATTGTATTTTGGGGCTAAACCTTTTTTGTCTCTTTAATGTATGCTAAAACATTCACTCTGCCTTACTTGTTGTTGTTTATTTTTTTAAAAAGCAACTTTAAAAAAAAAGAAGAATGTAGGCAGTTGTTTTATGTTCTACATTCTGGACTGGTCTGTTTCCTCATTAGTCAGTATTAAGCACTTTGGCAAAAATAATATATAGGTGATATGTATTTCTTATTGCATCACATCCAGAGATACATAAATGTCAGATTGGTGACTCCCACTACTGGTGTTTACTCTGTTAAAGGCAGTGATTGCTAGTTTTCTTCATTGTAAAGGTACATTTTCCTTTTTGTAAATACTTTTACAAATGTCTAAGGGACATTTGGTAACCACAAGAATATTCTCTTCCCCAACAATCTTACATCCAATCGTTTTTATATTAATACTTTTCCTAAACAAAGAGGTTCCACAAAAATTAACTGTAGACTACCTGTGTAATTTTGGTTATGTCAATCACACACACACATACATATACATGTATCTATATCTATATCTATGTGTATATATATATAGTCTATTAGTCATTAATAGTAATATTCCACAGTAATAGTTAATACTGTGGAAAGATTCCAATTAGGTTTCTAAACTCATGTTAAAGCAAATGTAGCACTGGGTTTGCTACTCAAAATGAAAATCGAAAAGAATAGTTGAAATGCTCTAAATTATAAATCTTAAGATAGTATAATACAGAACTAAACATAGATGCTTTTATTTTTAATTATTTATTCTGTTAGGAGTGAACAAAGCAGAAAGGTACTGTTAACCTAAAAGAACATCCTATTTCAGAAGCTTTCATGAACTACAACTTGATGTATCTTAAATTTAAATGTGTTAATGTTGCCTAGGACTTAAAAGAGCCCAGACCACATTCATGGTTATTAATTTTCTTCCATGCTCTAGTTTAGTAATATTTATCATACTGGGGAAAGAAATCTCCACCAGCAATTTTTATAGAGGGAAAGTGAGCATGAAATATAGTGAAAAATTAGGAAATAATATTTTACCTGGGAAGTGTGCTACAGACTCATGATAGATTTGGAGACGGGACTTGAGCCAATATCTGCTACAATGGCAAGTCTTTCAAAACTTTGACTTGGCCGAAGAGAGAATAGCTGCTTCTCCAACAGCTCTGTGAAGGCAGCCTACACTGACTTTAATCCATCTGCCATTGGAATGCCAGCAAAATACTCCTCGCTGAATCCAAACCTAAAGTTTTCGCTACTGCTTCAGAGTTCTCCTAGTCCTTGTATTTCCCCATCTTCCTATATAGCACATGGCCCCCATTCAACTCTATAGACAAACCCACAGTTCTTTAATTTTTCCTTTTCACCAAGGTGTGTGAAGAACCACAGAATTAAAAGTGTAGAACTCTTTCACTTAATTCAAAGCAAAACATTTACCACAATTCCTTCCAACATCGTGGATATGTGCAGAAACTACAAATGAAAATGATTTGCTTAATATCCACAACTATTATACCGTATATCAAAAGCAGTAACTTATGATCATCCGTAAGTTTCATATTTAAATTACATCAAACCAAATAGCTGTTTGACTCTTTCAGTTCATTCATTAATGGTAACCACTAGCTTACATAGACATTCAAAAGAAAATCCTGTAACAATTCCTAAGGATGCACACTGAAGTATTTAGAGGTGAAGTGTCATAACAGTTACTTTCCCTCAAACAGCACAGCAAAAAAAATAAAATAAAAATAAAACAAGTGTGTTTGTTATGTATACACATGCATGCATATGAGTGCACACATACAGATATAGAGTGAAAGCAAACAGAAAATACTAAAAATTGGTGAATCTAGGCAAAGGATATATGGGTATCTTTGTTTTCAATGTTGTTTCAACTTCTCTTTAGGTTTGAAAATTTCCAAAATTAAAAACCAGGAAGACACATGTCTTAAAATTAACTTAATTTTCCTTTAAAATACATAATAGACAATTATGTCAGTAAGTTGTAAATAAGAACTGCCTGATTTTGATCTGGCAAAGTAGAGTTTAGGCAGTTGCTAACATATGCTAACTTAGAATAAAACATGGAAAAGAAATCAAATGAATTAAAAGTTCCATTTCTGATTTCCTTTCACTTGTGCCATTATATGATAAATAACTTTATTAAAAAGTATCAAGTATATAAACACTCACTATCTTCTCCTGGACAGGGCATTCCAGGACGTTCTGGTACACAAGGAAATACTAAAAAGAAATAAACTAAAATTAATATAGCATATTTAAAACATGCAAACTAAATAGAATTTTAAACTCAAATATCAAAAAAATTGACCCAAATTTCAACCTGACCCTCTCTTGACACAAGATACTTAGCATACGATATGATCAGTATTATTTTTTAAAAAGATCCATTTTACCAAGGCTATTTAAAGGAATTTTTATGAACGTGAACATAAATAAGGCATTAGAGGCTCAAATTACTCATTCTAGCCCGTTATGTCTTTTTTGTCTTTAGAGAAGTCATTGGTACTATTTACTTAAATTAAATCCTTGTTGTAGTGACAAGTTTATTGCAATGAAGAATTAAATTATAAGAATGTATACAAATATGAACATAAACCATTATCGTTTTTAAAAGATGTATACTAAACTTAGTAATAAATTAACACCAGAAACAGTACCCAATTCCAAAATGTAAGTTTTATCTTAGGAACTATATATTTACAAACAAGCGAATTCAGACCATTTTTATAAAGAAATAGTATGTTTATGAATATCTAGTCAACTATCTGTAGTCTGTGATGTACAAAAGGACATGTACAAAAGGACTCTCTACAAGAGCACGGAGCATGGGAAGCACAGTTCCTAATACATTTTTAAAAGTTGAAATATAAGCTAACTTCTGAAAACAGAACTGCAATATAGGTACAAAAAGCAATAAAATTTAAAAGAAACGGTTTAGTACTACTATGGAGCAGTCATTGTAGTTTTATTCTAGAAAGAGATGACCCCCAAAACGGAAGACTTGTAAAGTTCTGCTGGATTACTGATCCCTTGGGAGTCACTATGTCAAATTGTAAAGGTAGAAAAAAAATGAAATTGTTGTTTTTTAAAAAAACACACTGTATAGAAAAGTACAGGGAGTTATAAGGAGGTATTGAAATGATTCATTATACTGAGGGAATATTTATATCTGTTTCAAGTTTTAAAGAGTTCCCTAGGTCTGGTCTCATAAAGCTTCGAAAAATGTTACATAAAATATTGCCAAAGCACTGCAATTAAATGCAATCCATTAAGCGGGTTCTACAAGGCATAAAAATTTGAGGGGCAGCATGGTAAAATGAAAAGAACCAGATTAAATCGGAATACCTAAATTTACAACCCAGACCTACACTGTGCAAGTTACATGATGGCTGAGTTTAGGTTTTCTCCTTCTATACTATTGTCCCCCTCTCAGGCTTGTGGACCTTTAACACACTAATGTCTATAATAATTCTGTAAATAGTTTCACTGTTAACCCCTTCAACAAAAGAAAGTACATTGAAGGTACCTTACCTTTGGAGCTCATTATTTGCATACATTGCAAAACTGCATGGGGATGACTTAGGTTCAACTAGGCTTTCGATTCTGAAATTCTATCCTAAACTCTGCTGTGAAACACTGAGCAATGATCACAATTTAATATCCAAGAAGGCATATACAAGTAACAAATTTCCTAAGATTATAAGAAGCTGATTGATTTTATCTTCTCTAGCAATTGAAAAACTACTGAGTAAGGACAATTACATAGTGACGAGCGATAGAAATTAAGAGAATGACATCACGATTATATTTTACAATGGTCAAGAGTATAGGGTTACTTCACAAAATAATAAATGACTGCTCCTTTACCGTGAATCAAGAGTTCAGAATCCTTGTTCAGCTCATAAAGCCTAAAGGCTTCTTCTAACTCCAACTGAGATGATACTGTACACGGGTCTCCTACAAAACATAAAAGTAAAGCTCACTTTTAAAATCCTCTAAACGTGATGGTTAGTAAACAATTTCCATTACATAAAAGCTTGAGAAAAAAATTACATACATATACACATAGAGAAATATCTGACAAAAACAAATCTTGAGATATTTATTTAGACAACTCTATTTTCTAAAGTAGGCAATATAATTTCCATTTCTATTTCTACAAAATATTATGGGGTTCACAGATACTAAATTTTACACATATAAAATCATAATTCTCAATAATGTATGTATTCAAAATATAGCAAACACAATCTATCATTGACCACATTTTCGACTGTCACTGCAATATGACTAATGGCCAGGGACAAGCTTTCTGTGACCTGTTTCTTTAACAGAGGAAGTGAAAGTAGTTCCATTGCCACAATATAGTCTGTTAGAGATCTCCATGTAACCATTTTGTCAAATTCTCCCTTCACCTGAGAGCCTGTTCAAGAGACTCACGGAGAGGAAGCATGGCGAATAAAGTACTCTGGATTGAAGAGCTAGTCCTATTTGAGCTTCTTTTCAATATAAATGTATAGTTTAGTAAACTTACACACAGAGAGAGAAAGGAAGAAATCCCTCGCTTAGTCAACCAGCCAAAGCACTGACTCATCCTTGGCAATCAGTGAGATGACACATCTCTCAGGAGGATGGCATTCCTCAATGAAAGTTATTTTGAACATAGCTAGAGCCTGAGCTGTGTCCTCCACAACTCCATTCTTTTGCTCATTCCTGTGGTTACACCAAATGTTACCCCCCACTACATGCCACCAACCTTGTTCAAACCTCAACCATTCTCCACAGAGAACTTGGTCTACTATTTGAGAAAAATGAAGTCATCTCCTTTCCTGTTGTCTCAGAGAAATGAGTGCCTCTATTCTTTTCTCCAACGTGGCCACTGAATCCCTGCTTCCTTCCATCTTCTCTATCTTCTATTATTCCATGAGTCCTCAGTTTCATTTTCATTTTTGCTTTCCTTCCACTAGCTCTTCTCAGGCAAAGGCATGTTTGAGTTTCTCTCTCAAAAATCTCTCTCCTGCTCAAGTGGTCATTGTATTCATTCAGTAGCCACACATCTCAAGAGTAAATTGTAGACTCAAACTGGAAGGAGCGAGTGAGATGAGAAAGAAAAAGGGACAGAGGGTCCTTGATTTTTTGCTTCATACTTCTGTACTTTTTAAATCACCTAAAAGATTTATAACCTATTAGACATATTAGAAATAAGTTTTTTAATATCAAAAGTGATCCCACCCTGCTTTCTCCATATGCCTATCTTCCATGTATTTCTCAAAATTCTGCTATCAGGTTTTAGTCCAAACACTCAACTAAAACAGCTGCTGAAATCAGTGGCATCTTTTCTGCCTTTAGTCTAGCTGACTTCTTCGTAGCATGTAACAAAGTTGCCCACTGATTATAGAAACTGTGTAAACGTTTCTAAAACACCATTTTTCCTAGTTTACCAATTCTTCCTTTTTTTATTTTGGAAGTTTTCAAACATGTTACAAAATCTTGTGTCACCTGCATACCCACTCACTGATTTTCCTCCACCAGATCATTGTGAGCATAGCCCTGTAACTCTAGATAAAAATTCCTTAATATAATCACAATATCATTATATAAACCTATAAAAACTAATAAAAACTCACTATAAAATATCCAAACATAACCATGTGCAAAAGAATGAAATTAAACCTTTATCTTATACCATAAGCACAAATTAACTCAAAACAGATCAAAGACCTAAACGTAAGAGCAAAAACTATGAAACTCCTGGAAGAAAACATAGGGAAAAAGCTTCAGGACACTGAATTTGGCCATGATTTCCTGGAGATGACACCAAAAGCACAGGTAAGAAAAAAACTGATAAATTAGTATGTGTCAAAATTAAAAACTTCTGTACATCAAAGGACACTATCAACACAGTGAAAAGTTAACCCATGGGAGAACATATTTGCAAATCATGTATCTGATAAGGGATTAATAGCCGGAATACATAAAGAATTCCTACAACTCATCAAAAATGATGACAAAAAAATTAAATAAAGAGCAAAGGACATTTCTTCTCCAAAGATATGAAAAGGGCCAGTAAGCACATGAAAAGATGCTCAATATCACTAATCATTAGGAAAATGCAAATCAATGAAATACCACTTCATACCTATAAGGATGGCTATTATTGAAAAAAACAGAAAATAAGTGTCGGTGAAGACATTGAAAAATTGGAACTCTAGTGCACTGTTGGTGGGAATGTTAAAATAGAATTTCTATATGATCAGCAAGTCCACTTCTGCATATATATCCAAAAGAATTGAAAGCAGAGATTCCAACAGATATTTGTACACCCCTGTTCATGGCACCATTATTCACAATCACCAAAACACAGAAGCAACCCAAGCATCCATCGACAGATAAATGGATAAACAAAATGCAGTATCTACATACAAAGGAATATTCAGCCTTCAAAAGTAAATTCTGACACATGCTACAACGTGGATGGCCCTTAAAGCCATTATTCTAAAAGAAATAAGCCAGTCACAAAAAGGCAAATGTTGTATGAGTATGATTCTACTTGTAAGTATGTTACCACCACAACAAAAAAATATTAAAGGGAGTATACTAATTCTTATTTCACATGAATAGAACTCAAAACATAATCCCCAGTGAAAAAAAGGAACTTTCAGAATTATGTGAATAATGCCAGTTATATGAATTTAAAAGCACATAAAAACACTACACTTCGCCATTTATATACATGGAATAATGACAGAAAGCAGATCAGTGGTTGGCTGGGGATGAAAGGATGAGAGTGAGAGAATAGTTTGGATTATAAATTTACCCTATGATGATAGTTGCCTCTTAGAGAGGGAAGGAATACAATGCAATTGGAGATAGGGAGACAACGAGGACCTTCCCAGAAACCAGAGCGTAAGCTGGAATCTGGGAGCCCTGGTGTCCCATCAGGCTCCTGTGGCGGCTCTTGCCTCACCTCTCCACCCACCCCCACCACACCACTGCAAGGGGTTTCTCCCAGGTGGGCCCCAGCCCAATCCCTTTGCCTCTCAGGCATCTACACAGCCTACACAGCCGTATAAATGGTAGTGGCCAGAAATGACTAGGCAGAATGTCTGCAGCACAGCGGAAGGGCAGAGGTCAGAACTCAGAGAAGTACTTGTTGTCTTCTAAATCAGTTGTCTTCTACATGGGGTACTCTTGTGTCTGGGCGTGCACAAAGACTTTCCAGGGACCACCACATATAGAGAGTTTTAAAAAAGTATCAATTTCCAGATCCTTTACTTCCATATAAACTCCTTCCTAAAAACCATCTGCCTGAGAATGTGCCTGGGATGCAGCACCCCACCTCACCTTTTCCAAATTTTTCTTTTCCTATTTTATATTTTAAAAAACCCCAAGCATATGCTATATGTTCTACTTCTATAATACAGAGGGTGACAAAAAAATGTATACACATTTTAAGACGACATCTCTTAAAATGTGTATTCCTTTGGCACCCCTGAAATGGCACCCCTTATACATATATCCATACGAAGACTTGTACGTGAATACCATAGCACTTTTATTTGTAATAGCCCCAAACTGGAAACAACCTCAATGTCCATCAACAGATGAATGATTAACAAATTGTGGTACATCCACAATGAAATACCACTCAACAATAAAAAGAAATAAACCAATACACACAACGCATATATCAATAATTATGATGAATAAAAGAAGCAAGACCAAAAAGAGAGAGAGAACGTGCTATATGATTCCATTCCTATAAAACTCTAGAAAATGCAAACTAATCTACAGTGACAGCAAATCAGTAGTTGCCTGGGATGGAGGGAATTATAAAGCACAAGGAAACTTTGGGAGTAACGGATATGTTCTCTATCTTGATTGTGGTGATGGTTCCCTGAGTGTCAAAACTCATCAAATTGTATACTTTCAATATGTATCATTTGTTGTATGTCAATTATACCTCAATAAAGCCATTTTTAAAAAAAGGTGAAATAAAGACATGAAAAAGCTGAAAGAAATCATCACCAGCAAACCTCCACCACAAGACATGTTAAAGGAAGTTCTCCAAGCAGAAAAAAAATACCAGTTATAAAATGAGAACTGCTCAGAGGTACTTAGATTTTTTTTCTTATTGATGTTGATTTTCATTTTTAAATTTTCAGGTTTCGAGCCATAATGCTGCTATTTAAGCAACTGAAATAATGCTGAATACACATACATTCAGTCAAAAAGTTTTCCCCTTCTGTTTCTTCTGACATGATTACCATGGTTAGTACATAGTGTTGGGGGATAAAGAAAAAGTATGAAGAATGATTGGCTACTTTAGTTCGTAACACACCAACTAAAATTACATCAGACTACAGATGTTTGGAAAAGATCACATAAGAGAAGTATGTTTCTTACCATCCTACGTATGGCTTTGTCACATATTAGCACTCAATTTGCCCCCCTATAACATATCAGATTTTATAACACAAGTCAGGAAGAAGGTTAACCTCCCAGAATTCAGAAACACTCCATACTCTTTATGTCAAAGAAGGCTTATGGTCACCTTAAATTTCCATGAATCTCACTTATTGAAACCAACAGGACATGAATTAAAGAACTATATCTAAATAATACCTTCTCCCACTATCTGCAAATTACATACACTATCAATTTTTTCTCTCAGACTTTTACAGAATGTAAAAAAAAAAATAATTCACATGTGCTATTGGTGAAAATATAACAAAAGATACAGTATTTTTGGAGGTCAATTTGGTACCACCTATCATCAGATACATTTCATTTCAGGGAATTTACCTTCCAGATAATACAGTACAGATGGCCAAAAAAATACACACACAAAGGTATTCTCTGCATCAATATTTTTGATAAACTGCAAACAATCCAAATATCCATCAAAGGGGAATTTGTTAAATAAATTAGGGTACAACCATGTTACATGACACCACACAACATATAAAAGGAACAAGACAATCTACATGCACTGATATAGAAAAATGTCCACAAGACGTTAAGTGATAAAGCAGATTAAATAACAGCCTGTACAACATCAGTCTATTTTTAAGGAAAAAACTGTTACCCTGTCCTTCTAGTTGTATATTCATAGAAAAAGACATCATCAGTTTCTTTATAGCAGCTATTGCTGGGGATCTGAGGATTCCCAGAGATATTTTTTTCCTTCAAATAAAATCAATTATTTTTGTAAAAAACATGTACTATTCTTAATAAAAAATTTAATAAGAAACAAAAGATCCAAAGGCTACTTTATAGCAGAAGAGAAATGACAGAAAAGGAACATGGTTAAATCTAAACCAGGTAATCAGACCCCCAAAAAATTAGAAATTTGTAAAACAGAAATTCAGAAAATACTATTAGGTTGTAAATAGGGGAATATGATTGCTACAAAATTACTATTCACTCTAAAATCTTTAGTTACATTAAGCAAACCAGTTTTTCCACATGCACATCAAAATAAATCAGTAGAACTGGTTTTGAACACAAGAAAAAGGGCGGTGGTCATGAAATCTGTTTAAAGGAATGAAGTAAGCTTATGATCCTTATTTGCTCTAATATAAAAATCCCACAATTACATGTTTAGCTTCTAGAATAGTGTTTCTCATAAACCAGAGAATTGAAATTACAGTTGTCTTCCGATTCTAGAGAAAATTTTTTCTCCAGATAAGCATGCCTTAATGTCTATATGGCTAAAAATAAAGGTGACAAAATTACAACTGAAAAAAATAATTGTAAGGAACTTAAAAATAATTACTACTGTCTAAAATTAAGAAAAGGCTGGTATCAGAATTAACCAAGGTAAGAAGGATCACATGGGAATCAACAGACTTTAATGGAAAGTTTAACATTTTACTTAAATGAGGCAAAGGCTACAGTTTTGTTTTCACCCAGAAAATTAGGACACTTAATAGCTACTTAAAGGGAAAGAACCAGGAATTACATTATAAAAAGATATGACTGTTTCATCAGATAATTAATTTAATTTATTATGTGAATCGTTAATTAAAATATGCTATTGTTAAGAAAAAACAGAATAAACCACAACTGCCAATACTTAAATCTTCAATAACAGACATTAAAAAAACTATTTTGTGGAAAGGCTTGCTATTAGCCTTTTGTACAATTCACAGTATTTTTGTGCATACTATTATTGAGTACTGCTTCAAGCACTGGAGGTCCCTGGTGAAAGACAAGATTTCTGCTCTCAAGGAGCTTACATTCTACCGTGCAAGTAAGATATAAAGTGAATGGGGTGAAAGCTTTGGAGGATGTGACGTTTCAGTTAACACCTGAATGACAAGAGACAGCCATGTGACAATCTGGGAACAGAATTCTCCAGGCAAAGATAATACAAAATATAACAGTACTATAACATTTTTTAGTGGAATGTCTCTAAACCAATTTCTTTCAATAAAATGAATTATCTAGTGACTCCTATGTGCACTCTAGTTGGAAAACCACTGATTGCAAAAACCTTAAATGGCAAATAAATAGCATGAAATGATCAGGATTAAAATGAAAATAAATCAGTTCATGATGAGATGCAGTTACTGATGCCAACTATATTCTATGCACTATGCTTAATAGCCTCATTTTCAGGCTAAAGACATAATGTGAGACACCTACACCATTTATAATTAAAAATACGTAAACTAACCTTGTGATAGGTCAAAAAGTGGTTGAATAAATAAAGATATGCAGTCTTTCTCTTAAATAATACAAAATATAAAAAATACCAAGCTAGCATTTCACTCATTAGATTTCAAAAAATGTCAAGGACTCGTAACACCTGAGGATGGTGAGGGCAAAAGTGAAGAGATGTTCTCATTCAATGTAGTTGTACCATAAGTTGGTTTAACTTTTTTTGACAGCAAATTGTCACTAGCTACCAAATTAATGATGTGCACGTTCTGTGAATTTGCTCAACAGAGTCCCGTACAATAGCACAAGATTACACATAAAAATGTTCATTATATTCTGTTCATAGTAGTGTAAAACTGGAGATAGTCCAAATGTACATCAATAAGGGATTACATAAATCAATCAATCATGAAATATCTACACTATGGAATACTATGCAGTGTTAAAAAAAGGTAATGATGCAAATCGATACACCTTGAAATGAAAAAATGTCCAACATACAATGTAAAAGGAATATATTGCTTAACAGTTTGTATATAATTCTTTTCTGTGCTTGTCATAAATAACATATGGAAGCAAGAATGTTTGTATATGTATTGAAAATTTCTAGACTATATAAGCTGTTACCAGTGGTTTCCTCTCTTAGGACTGGGATTGGTGAAAGAGAAGAGAAAGAGCAAACAAAAGACTTCGTTTTAAAGTTCTGTTACTACATTTTTTCCCCCAAAATAGTGAACATAGGTTACTTTAGAGAAACTTTAAAAAATATCTTTAAAAAATGAGATGGTTACTAGTGCTGGGGAAAAGTCATGTTAATTTCACTCTATTTTAGGGTAGAAAGGGCGAAACAGAGATTGTACTCTTTCAATTTAAATACTTGAAGAAAAATAAGAATGGCATCAAATTTCTAATATACCTTTCCTCCCTTAATTAGGATTTTTATTATATTTTAAAAACAAATGACGAAATAGCATCTTAAATTGAACACTTCCACAGCAGTCCACTCTTCACCACTCACCTTCTTCATCTATCCATTTCATGGTGAAGAGCTGTTCATTGTCAAAAGAACACATGTCCCGAACCTCATTGCAAAGGCCCTCAAAGGAGATTGATGGTTCAAAATGTGTTATCATGATATCCCTGAAAAAGAAAGGGAATTGTAAGTTTGACAGTGACTAAAACTAATAATGCTCTACACATGACTGAATGCCTGACAATTTGATGGACTTCAGCTATTTTGTGCGTGCATCAACACGTGTTGCTTCCAGTGTCAAAAAAAATCCACGTTAAATAAAGCTTTAAAGAAATAGTGGATTTGTGAAACCCCTTAATTCAATTCCCCCTCCTCACTCAGCAAGTCCACCCTAAGTGCTCTGATGGTAGTGCCACCTTCGCTTCAATAGTAGTTATCAGAAGATGACTCTTTTGTAAAGCATTGCACTCCACAGATGAATAGCTCTATTATTGATAAGCTTCTGCCTTATATTTAATGGAAAACTGTTCCAATCACTAGTCCCAGGTCTCCCCTCCACAAAAAATCTACCCTTTGTCCAAGAGATGGGCCTTCAACAATTTGACAAGGATCTGCCATGCCCTCTTCACCAGCCCTAACTTCCACAGATTACCACCCATGAGACTGTCAACCATTCTTTGTATGGGATGCTTTTTAGATCTCACACCTTCATTTTCACCTTTTCCAAAAAGAATTCCCATTTGCCAAAACTGCTTTTAAAATGATTCATATTTTGAGGTAGATAACCCCCAAAACACAGGAATAGACATAAATGTGTAAGCAACTGTATTTAAACAAGTCCACCTAGGAGCTATTCACTATAAAACTTAAAACTGCGACAAAATGTTTTAGAGCAGAAGCCTGGGGTTTCCTCCAAGGAGCTATGAGAAGGCTCCCTATGATCTAATCACACAGTAGCTTGCCACAGACATCCTTCCAAAAGTAGGTCAAATAAACAGATGACTCTAATTTAACAAACACTTTATAATGATCTCTATGTGTCAGACTCTAAAGCAGGGGTATCCAAACTTTTTTCAACGTTTTTCACCAACGGCCATATGCGATAAAATACACAAACAGCCGGGCCACTCACTCGAGGTGAAGTACGCATTGCCTCACCTGGTTTATTTAAGTAAACTAAATGTATTTTTGGAATTTGCTGCGGGCCAATTAACAATGGATCGTGGGCGCAGTTGGCCCGCGGGCCGCAGTTTGGACACCCCTGCTCTAAAGGTTTTACAAAACCGATGTTCATGTCTTTCCTGTTTTAACCTTTTCAACCTTTCGTCTCTCATGTAAAATCCGAAGTCCCTAGCAGTCTATAAGACCCTGTGTGAACCGGCCCTGGCTACCTCTCTGACCTATCTGTTCTACCACTTGGCAGACAAACCAGTGTTTATAGCCCACCACCTACCCCTGCTAGAATGTAAGCTCAGTGAAAGTAGGGCTTTTGTCTTGTTCATTATATTCCTAGCGGCCAAACGCAGTGCGTAGTACAGAATAGGTACTCAGTAAATGTTGATGAAAAGAAGGAAATGACATTGTTAGGAAGAAACATGGGTGTTGGAATGTAGAGCAGTAAAGAAGAAATTAAAAATTTTAGCCACCTGTAAAGAGTTAAAACTGCAGTCTTAGGGGCTATTGAGTTTAGCGGAGAGTCAAGCAGAAAAACTGAACGACCTTTTCTTGATAATCATTCTCTTCCTAAGCACCTCATCCCTTTCTGCCCCTTTCTCCTAGAACCCTCTTGCCTGGCTTTGGTAACAGTATGTTTCCCTGGTTCTCTTCCTATTATTCTGAACACTTAAGTCTCCCTTTGCCTTCAATTACAAGACATTCTTTACACTGGCTCTCATATTCATTCTCTGTCTCTCACTCTTTCTCTCTGAAACCTAATTCACATCCAATGTTGTAACTATTATCACTATGTAGGCGACCCCTAAATCTGTAATTCCAGCTCTCTGTGTGGTATTTAAGACTCTGGAGAATCTGGTTGTAATGGCTCTTCTCAACTTCATCCTACCATTCCCAACACAAACACTCCACTACAGACAGCTGGTTTACCCCCACACATAAGACCTTGATGATCCAAGCTTTAATCCTGATGTTGTCTTAGTTTAAGGCGCCATTTGTGAAGGTGGGGATCAACCTTTAACAGGCACTTCAACACCAACTTCCATTAAAACTTTTTCAATCACACAAGTCCAATGGTCTATACTTCTAAACCTGTTCAACATGTTATGTTTCATCTTTTGTTATTCAACTAATTATATACTGATAACGCATCCTCAACTAAGTTGTAAACAACTGGAAGACAAAAATTCTTGGCCTTTTAATATATTCATATAACTATTAACATAATTGGGACTCAAATATTTAATTGAATTTAGAAGAAATACTTTCTAGGAAAAACCAATCTTCCAGAAAATGCACTTTTGACAAGAAAATATCACTGTTTATATTTCCTTTGCCTGTAAACATTTATGGAATACTTAGTATGTTCCAGGTATTTAAACAAACTTCATCTTACATAATCTTCAAATTAACCATCAAACTAGATACACTAATCCTATTTCACAGATTTAAAAAGCGAAACACTTTTACCTCTGGAATATTTGCCCCAGTCTCACAATTGGAGAATAGAATATGAATTCAAATCCAAATCTAATGACTCCAGTGGTGGGCGCTGTAATCTGACCTTCTCCCTCTCACCCCCCCACCCCCAAAAGCCACCATTGGCAATGAAGTATTTATTATACCAACTGACGGGAGCTGTACCAGCAGACAATCTCCAGTTGTCAGCCTCCTTCAGAGATTTGACTCCTCAGTATGGTCACACCCCCTTCCTAGAGCTGCTCACAACCAATGACTGATTCAATGTGGGGGTATAAAGGTCCTAGATGTGACTCTGGAAAGCTCTGAAGTGTCAACTCATCTTCAGAACTCCCTGGAGGGTCCACTGAGGTTTCTGTTAAGACTTCAGGGCATCTTGATGTTTTCCTACCTAAGCTTGCTTCCTTCCCTTCATTTCTTTTCCCTTCCCTTCCACAGCTGTCCATCCCAGGAGCACTCCTGAATAAACCTCCTGCACGCTAATCTGAGATACCACTTTCCACAGCAGCGTGCACACAATGCATAGCTATTATCAGATGATATTTTTTGACAAAAAAAACATAATCGATACGAACAGTCAATCTCCCTTTTAAGAGATTGACTAATGATATGTAAATGTAATCCTTATTTTAGAGACTAAATTAGTCTACATTATAGTACATGAAGCTAGTTAATTTTTTTATTTGTTTAGAGAAAATACACTGCCAGGATATATAAATTACACGTATTTTAAGTCTGTCTCCCCAGACTAAGTGTAAAATCCATGAGAAGAGGCGCTTTATTTTGCTCATTGCTGTATCACCAATACCTGAAGCACTATCTGGCCCAGAGTGGACATTCTGTGAGTAAATTAGGTGAATGGAGGTGTCACATGTTGGACTCTAATGACAGCATGGGGAATGTGAAAAATAACAAGCATTCCAGAAAGAAGGAATGGCATGTAAGAGGCAGCCACAGTATAATGGTTAAGACCATGACAGTTAAAGCTGGGATGCTTGGGTTTGAATACTGGCTCCATCACTTACTTACCAGCTATGTAACCTTAGGTGAATTACTTAACTTCTGCATGGCTCAATTTCCTCATCTATAAATTAGGAATAATAATATCTCATGTGGTATGACAAGGATTTAATGGATTAGGTGAATTAATATTTATAACACTTAGAATAGTGTCTAGCATATATACTCTATATGTGCTTTAAATTTTTTTAAAACATTATATATTCATATAATACTGTAAATAGAAGTGAAACCTCATTAGAGAGTAAAAATAATCCAACCTTCTAAAAGTAACACACAGATGCTTCTGGTTTAAGGAATGCACATCTATATCCTTTCATCCTAAGGGCATTCGATAATGACAAATTATTGAAGTCTTAGAAAACAAAAAAGGTACCAGCATCAGACCAGAAAGTATGAGAAAGTCTTAGATTATTGAAAACAGATGGGTTAAAATTGACCCAAGAAACATACCAGCCCCAAACAAAAAAAAGTTAAAAGGAACCTTTTAAAAAGAGAAGTTTAATTAACCCAAGATTACTTTTCCTTCTCCAAGTAGCTAATCACACCACTCGGCTTATCAAGTGCATTGACACTTAACATAAGCATTCAATATAAATGCCTTTTTAAATCGCTTTAAAGAAAAAATTACAATTAAAGAATAGAATAATGTTATAAACCTTTACAATATAAAAATTACTAAGAAAAAAATCAAGATGTGGAGAAAATGAAAGGAAGTGTAAATTCAAAAATGTTTCTTTTCCTAGTGACGAGTTAATGCTCTATCGAAAATTAATTAATTTTAAAATTAAAGCAGGGAACAAGAAAAAGCAAATAACCCAAGTAAAAAATGGGCAAAGGACTTGAACAGACATTTCTCCAAAGATGATATACAAATGGCCAACAAGCTTAGGAAAAGATGTTCAACATCCGTAATGATTAGGACAAAGCAAATCAAGATCATAATGAAATATCACCTAATCCCCATTAGGACGGCTACTACCAAAAAAACCAGAATAACAAATGTTAACAATGAGGTGGAGAAACAGGAGCCTTGTGCACTGTCGGTGGGAATGTGAAAACAGGATTTCCATATGATCCAGCCAGTCCACTTCTGGGTATGTATCCAACAGAACTGAAAGCAAAGACTCCAATGGCTATTTGGACACCGATGTTCATGGCAGCATTATTCACAATAACCAAAAGGTGGAAGCGACCCAAGTGTCCATCAAAGACGAATGGATAAACAAATGTGATATATGAACACAAAGGATTATTCAGCTTTAAAAAGGAAATTCTGACACACGCTACAACATGAAATGAATCTTAAAGAGATGCTAAGTGAAAAAGGCCAGTCAAAAAAGACAAATGTAATACAATGTGATTCCACTTATATAAGGTATCCAGAGTAGTCAAATTCATAGAAACAGAAAGTAGAACAGTAGTTGCCAGGTGTTGGGGGGAGGGTATCGGGGAGCTGTTCAATAGGTATAGAGTTTCAGTTTTGCAAAATGCAAAGTTCTGGAGATACGTTGCACTACAATATGAATGCAGTTAACACTACTGAAGTGTACACTTTAAAATGGTGAGGATGGTAACTAAATTTAATAGTTTTGTTTCTATCACAATTACAAAGAAAAAAGAAAAGCAGGAGAAGGTGTATCATTGAAATTATATGTTTAACCACAAGAGAAGTAAAAATAGGAGAGGAGGCAATAAAGAAGTGCTAAATTTCTCATCTTTCATCTTGATCAAAACAAAACAAAACTTCAAAAGTAGTTAACTCTGGGTGGTAGAACTGGGGATTGGAGTAAGATTACAGACGGAAAGGTGTACTCTGTACTTGGATCCTTCTGAATGGCATAGATTATTAACGTTTTTGCCATGTAAAGGTTATGATTATAAAATTTACTCTCTAATAAAATATGAAACAAATTTTGAATGACTTCTATAAATAAAATTGTTTTCAATATTTAAAGTTTTTATTGAAAAATAAAAACAGAAAACAGTTCTTTTCTTCTAATGACATTAAGGGAACCTGCTTATCTTAAATCAATTTTTCTTTCAAAATACCCTGAGGTTACTAGTACAAGGGGGTAAGGGTTGGGAGGAATGTATTTTAGAATTAGAAGGAAAAAAGGCTCCCACAGACTTTCTCTGGCAAAGAACAAACGTGACATTATCATTTTTGAGTGCAAGGGGAAAAAAATTAGTATGATCAGACACCCTCAAACTATGACTTCCTTATTAAGGTCCGCATGGAGTTACAATTGACGCATACGTAAGCATGTCTAGAAACAACAGGGATTTTTCAGAAATCTTACTTTTCAAGAGTTAAAAATATTTATCAGAACATATAAATATTTTTTAAACATCTGTGTAATCCTTAAACAACGTTAAGTACATTCTTCCTAAAGAGACTCAATGAAGGACTCATGCTTTATCAACTGCCACTCCTTAAGTTCCAGGAACTAAAACATTTAAGGGAGTTTTATATAAACACTTCTCTAAGTAATTGGGAAAATATCATGTTCACACACTACACAATCACCAGATCCTTATTATAGTACCAGAGCTAAAAATGAGCTGCAAAATAAAGATATTACATTTTAAAGGTATAAAACAAGTTATGCAAGAAAGATTTTTTTTCTGGTTTTAACTTCACTGTTAGCATAAATTACCTTACCACTGGTCTTCAACAGACTATAGTTGGCTTCACCACAAAGATTCCCAAAATGACAAATTTAGATATAGTTTTGGCTGGATTTTATTTTTAAAAAAGGGGGAAAAAGCATTTTTAATTTTGCTGTTGGATTTCAGAAGACAAACTGCTTCAAGCATTCATTATGTTACTATGTTCTAAAATACAGAATCTAAAGTTTTTCCTTAGGGCTAATAGCTTTTAGAAATAAACCTGAAAAAGAATCACATTCAGCCCTTCCGTTATCTCAACATAACCTTGTCTTCTAAATTAAATGTATAATCAGAAAAAAAATTCTGTTTATTATCACCAATGTAGTAGATTTAGGCAGGATTATCCATCGATGGTAAAAACTATTGGGTGAAAGGTTTTGGAGGAGTAGAATATTCATACATTCTTACAGTATCACCCCTTAAATTAAATATTAATTATAAAAAATAATAAAGCAACTTCCATTTTTTAATCTTCTTTATCAAGGAGACAGAAAATTGACTCAAAAAAAATAACTGAAAAATGAATGACAATAAACCAAAAAGTAATCTTAAAAAGCCGCTTCAATATAGAAAAAAGGAAAAGAAATATTTCTCTGAAGAGTAAGACTCAGCCTTGTATTGTTGCTTACTAAACCCCAACGCTATCATCCATAAAATGGAGATAATGATCTCTACCTCTGAATACTATTGTGAAGATTAAATAAAAATAAGTGCCACTTATTACAGTTCTTGGAATATGTGGGTACATTATAAAAGTTCATTTCTATGCTCTTTAACATACTTCAAAGGGAGAAAGAAGACTGGGTATCTTTGAAGATAATTTATGAAATTTTTCTAACTATTGATCATATTTCATTAGATAACTGATCACTGCTAAAATATAACACTGTCTGCAAAACTTAGCCAAATGGTTAAGATAAGAAAAATAAATGAGCTACATAGAAAAGAAGAGGCAAAACTATTATTTGAAGATGTCTTTATCTACCTATAAATTCTAAGACAGTTAACTAAGAAGTTATTAGAACTAAAAAGGTGGCCAGTTCAACTTAAACATACAAAAATAGATAGTATATAATAAGCCTACGAGAATAAAAGATCCCATTTATAAAAGCAACATAATTATAAAATATCTTAGAATAAACTTAACAGGAAATGTATAAGACCTATGAGACAGGAACCTTACTGAAAAACATGAAATAACTTAGTAAGTAGGTATTATACCACACACTTGTAAGGCAAGGCTTATTATAAAACTATCAGTTCTCAAATTAATCCATAAATTCAATGCAATTCTAAATCAAAATGCCAATAAGATTTTTTTTTCCTTTGGAACCTATAAAAACCTTAAAAAATTCATCTGTAAGAGAAAACATACAAGAATAGCCAAGAAAAACTGGAAATAGAGAATTAATGAAATGGGCCTTTCCATAACATATATCAAAATTAACTACAATATTACAATAATTAAACCAATGATGGTAGATGTAAAAGTAGATTTCTCTTCACAAAGCAACAGAAAAAGAATAGAAAGTACTTATGCACATCTGAGCTCAGTATGTAACAAAATTTTCTTTTCAACCTATTCAATACTGGTATCAGTAGAATACATTTTGAAAAAAATTAAGGTGTATCAGTACCCCACAAATAACTAATCCCCCAAATGCCAGATTTATTGAAAAGATCATTTTAAAAGCTGCACAATTAATAACAGAAAAAATAAGAGTATTTTTAGGTGAGAAACACGTCTACCTAAGAAAACAAACCCAGAGCCATAAAGAAAAGGACAGATGTGATTAAATAAAAATGAAAAACTCCAGACAGGCAACAAGTTACAGAAATGCTGGCAACTTTTTAAACAAAATATCAATGTCTCTTCAAACAAATTAATATATAAATAAAAAAAAAGAATCGAAGAGAAAAATGGGCAAAAGACATGAATATACAACCCACAAAGGCAACACAAATGATCAATAATGTATAAAAAGATACTTGTAAAAAAAAAAGTTAGCGTTTTTTTGCCAATCTTATTGGCAATAATTTAAAAGACTGATAACATGCAATAGGAGCATAAGGAAAGCTTCATCCATAGAGTCGTTGAGAATGCAAATTCATAAGCTTTTGGAGGATAACATCAAGTTTTAAAACTAGGCGTATCTTTGACCATGTTTGCAAGAATATATATTAAATATAAGGCTGTTCCTTCAGCATGATTTGAAAGAATGATTTGAAGCAACTTTATGTGTTTAAATCAGAAAAAAAGGTTAAATACATTATGGCATAATAATACTGTGGAACACTATGTACCAATTATAAAGAAAAAGATAGATCACTCTATCTCTATGTAAGTATCTATCCATTTATCTATCTGTCTATCCTGACATGATGACAAAGATGACCATAAATGAAAAAATTCAAGTTGCAGAAACGTGTGTAAAACTATGAACTCATTTATTGGAAAAATAAAATGGTCTGTCTGTGTGTATGTATATACACATATCTATACTTACAGATAGATATACTGATATGACGTAGAATATCCCAAACTATTAACAGTGGCTACCCCTAGGAGGTGTGGGTGAAAGACTATAGGGATGGGGAACTTTCAACTTTATGTATTTCTGTATTTTAAATTTTTAGCTTTAGTTCCTTGCCCTGTGATCTGTATTAGTCCACTGGTGGCATTTTTGTTTCTATCATCCTTCTCATCCACATTCCTACATAGGTTAGCTGTTAGGCACAGTGCTTGGGATATAGAGCCAGCACACAGTGATTGTTCGGTTAATTCTGGACATTTCCACCTTGATGTCCCCAAAGCACCTTGAGCTCAAAAGTCAGTTATTTGTTCCAGGTAATCCAGATGTGTACCTTCTCCTACACATCTCTTTCTTCTATATTTCCTAGTCTCTCAAACAAGACACCAATGAGTTGTCATTTCCGCACCCCTTCCCATTGGAAATCGGTCTGTAATTCATTGCCACTGAATCCATGTCCTCTTTTCTATCCCCCTCATAATCTCTCACCTGGACTACTTCCAAAGCCTCCAAATTAGTGTCATCCATCACCAATTCAATTGCCATACTGGTTCCAAGAGCGATCTGTCTGAAATGAAAATCTGTCTGTCTCTTACTTAAAACCTTCACCAAAGAAAAAAGTCTGAAGCAAGAGTCTTCAAAGACTAGTGCCTGTGAACCTTCTTAATACCTCACTTCTCATCAGTGCCCACTTCATGCTTATGTACTAATAAGGAATGCACATGGGTCTAAACAACTAAACTGATTTTAATTCCCCAAACAGAACACACAGCTGTGCAAGGCCTGGAACCATGCCCCACCCAACACCACCCCCACCAACAAACCTACTTATCCTCTAAAAGGCCTCAGACATTTCATCCTCCAGGAAGGCTTCCCTCACCCCTTCTCTCCAGTATCCATCCCTGCAGTGACACTGACACACACGCACACGCGCACACACACACACCTCTCTACCTTTATTAACTCTTCCATGTCTTTGCTCCTACAAATCTCTTACATCCTCAAGGGCAGAGCCTTCTATTAATCCACCTCCACACCCTCTGTACCCACCCCAGCACCAAGTGCCTGGCCTGTCGTAGGTGTTCAACAATATTTATTAAACTGAGTTTAAACACACTTAAGTAATATGTGATAGCCTAAGCAAGACTGGAATTTTAAAAATTCATGTTTTAATTAGGCTCATGTCAACCACAGAAAAACGGACACTCAAGTTATCTTAAAAAGCGGGCTGGGAGTTGAAAGCTATCCCGGACCTCTGAGGAGAATTTTTCCGTGGAGAGCTAGCTACTTCTTTCTCCTCCGCGTCCTCAGACCTTCCCTCTGCACAGGGGCGGTCCTGGCCTTACCAGCTTCTCCCTCAACTCTTCAGCTTCAGTCCTCACAGCTAACAAGCAATTTATCTCCATATTATCCCATTCAGATTTCTAAGAGGGCTGTTTTGGTTTGGTTTTTAGCACAAGGCCACAATGCCCTTTCTCTCCGCTAAAGCTATGGATCAGTGCCCTGTGGTTAGGTGCTATGTCAGAAGCTCTAGCACCAATAACTAACATTCCCCCAATTCTCAACTCAATATATTATTTGTATTTCCTTAGAACCATTACTAAAGTATATCACTAAAATTATTTTGCAATGCTTTTAAAAACAAGTCTTGCCAAGACTTGTTAACAGTGAAAAAAAAAAATCCTGCCTAAATATTTCTTCACTGAACCAGCTATACATTCCAAATGTGCAGGAGTTAATGTTTTTATTTGTACGTTTGCACAGAAAAAATCCTCTGGGTTGCTATAATTGCTCAACAGCCTTGGTTTAAAAAGCATTTTTTTACAAGCTTTCTGCAAAATTTCCCATACACTTACAATGTAAAGAAATGAGTAGTTGAGACATTTGTTAAATTCTATCCCATAATATTAAGCAACTTTATATAAGGATAATCACACACAATGGCAATCTATCAGGAACCAACAAAACTTGTTTCTCTTCCTCCAAACTAACACGACTAGGTAATGATTGAAGAAGGAAGGCCGCTCACTGACAAGCTACCGTGGCGAGGAAAGAGGGGTACAGGCTGTGACAAAGGCACTCTTAGACGGTCTCCAATAAAATCAGATCCTCAGTGCGAGTATTAAACTCCTACTAAAAAACTAGGAAAAAAATCTAATTAAATGTCTGCTATACCTAGGGAGACACCACATTTGCAATAAAAACAAATTTAACAGAAATATAACTTTATACACATCTTTGAAAGGAGAAGGCAATTTATTCACTAAAAAATGCTGCTATTCCGAGGTTCAACATTCACTGGAAAGAAATATTGTTAGCAGTGTATAAGGAGAAAGCTCTCTGATAATGGCCATTCAGAAGAGCTAACGAAAAGAAACTTTTTCCAACGCAGACTGTCCTTCCATTACTTGATGTAAAGGAAAGATTTTCTATTTTAAAATCAGGTAGGTGTTCTAGTTAGCCAACCTGTTTATTCACTATCCTCACTGGTGACTCATTTTAGTTTCATCTGCAGTAATGAGCAGCTGACTGTGTCATATCGTACCCATCAGTTTAGACCACTGTTAATAAACATATAATCTTAACAGATCTAATTTCAGAGGACAGAAATTGGTACAATTTAGAGTGCTGATGCTGTCTTTAAGTGAGGCCCGAGATGAAGGCACTATTAGAAAGCTTTCATTGAATTAAAGGCACTACAGAGCAAGGGGTTCTTTCATTCCTTAGCAAAAATTCATAGGTTTTAAAAAACAAAGAAAATGTTAACTTTAATGTCTTGGAGAAATTTTAGTCAAGCACTAAAAGGGTTATTATCTCCTTATTCCTTTTTAAATAATTGGAGCAATGAGCCAAGAAAATATGATAATGCATTCCTGAAATATACCAGGCTTTGATTTCTTTCCAAAGGAGAAACTTACAATGATTTTAATTTATTAATTAGGCCTATTTACAATTGTCAAATTAATAAAAATGGGAACAAAACAAAGAGGCACTAGTTTCTTCATCTTTCATAGTTGGAATCACTAGAAACTATCTAAATTTAATAAGTCAAGAATTTATATTACTTAAAGTCATGAAGGTAAACTGGAAAACTAAAAATAATAGCTTAACAATCAAAAATTGAGAGGCACCAGGAGGAGAAAAAGCAAAAGGCTGTGTGCACCCAATTTCTCATCTTTCAGAGTATCAACAGATACTATCTAAAGTTGATATATCACAAAACAGAAGTATAACTTTTAAAGTAATAAAGGCAACCTCCAGAAGAACCAGAAATAAACTGTCAATAGTAGTTACCTCTGGAGTTTGGGAGGATGAGGTGGGGAATACTTTTTATTTTATACCTCTGTACAATTTGCACTTTCCTACCATCTGTGTACACGTATATTCATTTTTCAATCTAGTTTTTAAATTGTCAATAATCAGACACTTTAAAAAAAGAAAAAAAAGAACATGTACTGTATTTCATTCTCTGTACCTAACAACTCATGGACTGTCAACTTTATAAAATGGAACATATTCTAAAGTGAAATATCTCATCTATCAAATAAAAGTTAAGCTAAAGGGAGGAAAGCTTTTTTCCCCATAGTGCAAAGTTCATAGCTTACCATCCTTAATCAAAACAGCTCTGTGACAACTACAAACTTTTTAAAAACCTACACACACTTCTTGGTACTGTTTTAAAATCAAGACCTCCTTGACCAATTTAAGCAAAATCACTGATACTGTCCAAAAGATCTCCTGTAAACTACTCCTGAATGCAGTCAAGCTAACACAGAGGTCAGAGGCTTCATGGAGCAAACACACTAAACCAGTATGTCCTTACATCAAATCAATACGACATTTAGGGACTTATATTTTCTTTGAAATCAAAAACAGAGGCATTTTGAAAGTTTGCTATCTTCACTGATACTCTCAGGAATGTAAAAGTATGCATTGCAGTTTCAACCTCCTAGTGCTTGAGTTTTTTTTTAAAGCAATTTACTTCTGCTTCGACAAGCACTAAGACAGGCCAAAGCTGTTGGGTTTTCTGTTAACCCTTAGTTTCAAACTTTTAGGCTCACAATAGCATTTCACTGTTCTAATGCTCCTAAATATAATTACCCCAAAGAAATTTCAAACCACAACTGAATTCAAGGGAAGGGGGGCACTTCACTGATCATGGAATATGACTGAACATAATGATCTCAGGACTGGATTATTTCTGGTAACCACAAGAGTTATAACTTAGGCAATAAATAACATGAGTAAAGATCACAGATTTTCAAGCTTTGCCTAGGCTCATCCTCTTCTCACCTTGCATTATCTCACCCTATGGGACCATCCTTGAAGCCACAATGACAAAGAAGTATTCACAAAATTTTACTTTACACGTACACATCTAATCTTGGAGAAACATAAGTACGTAAGGTACATCCCTGAAAACACATCAACTTCACTCTTAAATAGTAACTCGTATGTCTAATTTACTGGCAGCTTGACCACAGTCCAGATACACTTCGTGAATTCTTACAGGTGATGAAGATAAACCTGACTTGGAGAACCCAAGGCTTTAGGCCTGCTGGAAATCAAAAGGGCAGCAAACTGAAGCAGTCCTGCCGTTTAAGCCCATAGCAACTTAAGTTAACTGAGGCATCACTTGGAATCAACTCTCACAACCCCAAATACATCCAGACCTAATGACGTAAACCCTTGTAAATTTCTTAGTAGGCGAGTCTCGCGAACCCACCAGGTGGACCTACTCTATTTCAAGGCTCCTCCTGCGGACTCTACTCTGGACAGTCAGCCACGCGATTCCCGGGTGCCCTGCACCACACCTTGGGGGTGCCCCGATCCAGCGCCCCATGCTCCTCCCCCGACCACTCGGTCACCCATCCCGAGTCCTCAGAGTCGCCCTCTCAGATCAACCCTCCACAACATCTCTCCCTCACCCACCCCTCCGCCAGGCCAAATCCAGCTGGCCCTCCCCCTCCCCTCCTACCCGTACCCCCAGACACTCACCCGCGGTAGTAAGCTTTCACCCGGACCTGGTGAGAATGGTCCCCGCTGCCGCCGCCTGTGATCGGGTGAGACATGGTAGTGCTGTCTCTCTGGGTCGGCATCTCCTTACTCCCCCGCCTCAACGCCGGAGGCCGAGGGTGCCTGGGGCGCGCCGGGGGGCTCCGCTGCTCGAGCCTCTCCCAGAGCCGCGGCAGTCCGCTCCCCTACCTGTTCTCCTCGCCCGCGGCGCCGACCCAAGGGTCGCCTCGCCCGGGCAGCCGGAACCGCGCGGCTCCTCCCACTGCCCACAGCCGCCACCGCCTCTACAGCCGCCCGGGCCCAGCACGCCTCCCTGCCTCCGGCCCTCCCACCTCGCTCGCTCCAAAGGCCCACATTCCGCGGGAGGGCGGGCACTACCACCTATCCAACTCAAGGAGCCTCAATGCCCGGCTGAACCATTCTTACGGAGGGCAAGGAAAAAGGGGGAGAGAGAATGGGAGACGCTGATGCTCACATCAAATACGCCGGGAGGGAGGTTTTCGTGGAATCTGTGACTGAGAGAATGCGACGGTTCGAGTAACTATAGTTCTGTAAAAAGCCCCCTCCCTATAGGGAAAATGGTAGGGGACAAGTGCTGCGGCATCTCACCCCAGTTTCCTAACTTGGTCGCGTCCGCGGCCAGCCGATTTGGGATTCGGCTAGATTTGCTGTGTGGGTTTCTGGGATTTGGAGTCCCCGGGGGATTCTGGGACTTGAGGTTCCTTACGTATGGAACGCCCCGCCTTCTCTCTGACAGTGTCTCCAGGTTGCGCCCCAGGAACTGTTGGCGTGGAAATCCTGAATCCAGCTTGGGCATCTGAGGTCACTGGAAATGACTGGGCTTCGTCACGATCTAGACTTTGTTCTCTGATGAATTCTCCCTTCCAATTGCATAAATCATCTCAATTATACAATGCCTTTTTTGGCAATACAAATTTGGTTACCTGTTTAGCATAGACTCTTTTATGGAAACAATTAAATAATGTAACAAATGTAATAAAGGTGGAAACTCAACCAGAAGATGCGATGGAAGACTGATTTTTCTTCCTTCGTGGCCCCCATATCTGCGCCCTTGTATGTTGCCATTGCATGGAACAAGTGTACGATGAATATTTATGCCTGCGGCCATCCATCCATCCATCCATCCATCAGCATTGTTTCTGTTAACACAGGCTAACCAAGGATTATAAAAAATCTATCCTTGTAGCGTAGTCCCTGCCTTTCCACTGGTCTTGGCTCCATCACACACTGCAATTAGACGTAGCATGAATCCAGCCCCTGCGTCAGTCTTGGTACCAACCCATGCTAAAAGGGTGGAATAATTAACGAAATAACTGTCTTTGCTATGATAAAATAGGCTTATGGGATTGACTCATCAGAGATATTTGTGACAGTTAACCTGGTATAATGTTCTTCAACTGCTACAAACTTGGATTATATGCTCTTAATAAAAGTCCCCACTGAAATTCTCCCTTGGTAACAGGATTTTTGGCACTTGGGGACCTCCATCAGCATATTAAATATGAATCAGTTAGCTATGAAATATAAACTATTTCTAAAATGAGATTGTGAAATTTTAGTTGGACTAATGGAAAAGTTGGTATGCTTGTGACATTATGAAATTTTAAACATTATATGCTCTAAAAAAGGAAATTTTTGCTATATGGGAAGTGAGACTTTAGAAAGGTAAGGCATGAAACCGTTTTATTTTGGATACTGATTCCTTAGCAGTTTGAAAAATCCTTTATCATTGGCCTTATAGCATCCTTTGAAGGTAACCATTCTCTCAGAAAAGGCTTATTGTTTACTTTGTCGTCAAAAAGAATCTATAAATATTTATAGTTTGCTTCATCCCACCATATAAATAAGTTTTCTTTTTCTGAATGATGAAAGCTTTTAGTTGTGATTATCAAGCAAAGCATGACCATAATTTTTTAACAGCATTATTGAGGTATAATTCACATACCATACAAGTTGTCCATTCAAAGTATATAATTCAATAATTTTTAGTGTATTCACAAAGTTATGCAATCATCTCCACTATCTAATATCAGACCATTTCCATCCCCCCAAAAGGAAACTATACATTCATTAGCAGTAACTCCCCACTCTCTTTAGCCTCTGGTAACCACTAGTGTATTTCTTGTCGCTACGGATTTTTCTATTCTGGCCGTTTCATATAAATGGAATCATACAATGTGTGGACTTTTGTGTCTGGCTTCTTTAGCTTAGCTTAATGTTTTCGAGATTCATCCATGTTGTATCATATATCAGTTCTGCATTCCCATATGTGGCTAAATACTATTTCATTGTATAAACATTCTACATTAACGATGCTATGAACATTCATATATAAGTTTTTGTGTGAAATATGTTTTTAATTCTCTTGGGCATATACGTAAGAGTAGAATTGCTGAGTCATACGGTGGCTCTATGTTTAATATCTTAAGGGAATGCCAAACTGTTTTCCAAAGTGACCGCACCATTTTACATTTGTACTAGCCTTGTATGAGGGGTCCAATTTCTTTACATCCTCACCAACACTTGTTATGGACTGTGTTCTTTGTTATAACCACCCCAGTGGTTGTGAAAGTGGTATCTCATTGTGATTTTGATTTGCATTTCCTTAATGATTAACGATGTTGAATCTTTTCATTTTTTATTGTCCATTTGTATATTTCCTTTGGAGAAATGTCTATTTAAATCCTTTGGCCATTTTTAAGTTGGGTGCCCTATGTCTTTTTATTGAGTTGTAAGAGTTCTCTATATATTGTGGAAATAAGTCCCTTTTTAGATGATTGCAAATATTATCTATTCTGTGCATTGTTTTTCCATTTTCTTGAGTGTATCATCTGCAGCACGATAGTTTTTAATTTTGATGAAGTCAGATGTATCTATTTTGTTGTTGCTGCTTATGCTTTCTGTGTCGTGTCTAAAAAGGCTTTGACTAACCGAAGGTCATGAAGATTTTACAATGAGTTTTCTTCTAAGACTTTTATAGTTTAAACTCTTATGTTTAGGTTTATGATCCATATTGAGTTAATTTTTGTGTGTAATATAAGTGGTCCAGATTCATTTCTTTGCATATGGATATCCAGTTATCCCAGTGCCATTTGTTGAAAAGCCTATTCTTTCCCCATGTAATTGTCTTGCACCCTTGTCAAAAATCAATTGACCAAAATGTAAGCGTTTATTTCTGAACTCTTTGATTCTATTCCATTGATCTATATAGCTATCCCTAATACAAAAATCACAGTTTTCATTACTGTAGTTTTGTAGTAAATTTTAAACAGAGAAATTTGAGTTTTACAACTTTATCTTTTTTAAGATCGTTTTGACTATTCTGGGTCTCTTACATTTCCGTATAAATTTTAGGATCGATTTGTCAATTACTTCAAACTAGTCAGTTGGGATTTTGATAGGGGTTGTGTTGAACCTGTAGAGCAGCGTGTGGAGTATTGTCATATCAACCGTATATATAGCCTTCCAAGCCATGAACACATAATGTCTTTTCCATTTATTTAGATCTTTAATTTCTTTCAACAATGCTTTGTGGTTTGCATAGTGTGATTTGCATTTCTTTTGTTAAAATTATTCCTAAGTATTTTATTCTTTTTGATGCTATTATAAATGGAATTGTTTTCTTAATTTCATTTTTTTAACTTTTTCATTCTATTATTCTAAATGAGCATTCTAAATGCCTGGAATCCTGAAATGTTTGAGAAATAATTACTTAAAAGTGTGTTAATTTCATGAAGTTTTAGAATTTTATTTCACCTATCAATACAGACACTGGTGGCTTTTAGCTCTGACTACACATAGGAATCACTGAGGAGCTTTTTATAAGCTATTTTGGTGGTAGTGGGAGGGTATCCCAGATCAATTGAAACAGAACCTAAGGGGGATGTCCTGGGGGATTTCTTTCCTTCCTTTCTTCCTTCCTTCCTTCCTTCCTTCCTTCCTTCCTTCCTTCCTTCCTTCCTTCCTTCCTTTCTTTCTTCTTTTAATTGACATATAAAAGACATATAATATTAGTTTCAGGTGTACAACATGATTCGACATATTTTGCAAAATTATCACCACAATAAGTCCAGTTAACATCCATCACTACACAGTTACAAATTTTTTTTCTTGTGATGAACACTTTAAAGATTTACTCTCTTAGCCACTTTCAAATATGTAATACAGTATGAGCTCTAATCATCATGCTGTGCATTACATCCCCAGGACTAATCTTGTCTCTGGAAGTTTGTACCTTTTCACCACCTTTACTAATTTCTTCCACCCTCCACCCTTCACCTCTAGCAACCACCAATCTGTTCTCTGTATCTGTGAGTTTGGCTTGTTTTGTTCTGTTTTGTGTTTGTGTTTTAGATTCCACTGTAAGGGCAATCATAGGGTATTTGCCTTTCTCTGACTTATTTCATTTAGCCTAAAGTCCTTAGGTCCATTCACATTGTCACAAATTGCAGGATATTTTTTAATGGCTGAATAATATTCTTTTGTGTGTGTATTTACATATATATATATACACACACACACACACACATATATACATATATATGTATATATATATGTGTGTGTGTATATATATATGTATATATATATACATATGTACATATATACATATCATATTTTCTTTATCCATTCAACCATTAATGGACACTTAGGTTGTTTCCATGTCTTGGCAATTGTAAACAATGCTAAAAGAACATGGTGCAGATATCTTTTTGAGTTGTGTTTTTGTTTTCTTTGAGTAATTACCCAGAAGTGGAATAGCTAGAGCATATGATAGTTTTATTTTTAATTTTTTGAGGAACCTCTATACTGTATTTCATAGTGGCTACATCAATTACATTCCCATCCTAATTTCATTTTTAATTATTCATTGCTAGTGTACAGAAATGCAATTAATTTTGCATATACCTTGTATCCTACAAGCTTGCTGAACTCATTTATTAGTTTTAATAGTGTTTTTAGTTTTAATAGGGAATTCCTTAGAATTTCCTATATGTAAGATTTTGCCATTTTAGAATACAGATTGATTTACATCTTTCTTTCCAATCTGGATGCCTTTTATTTCCTTTTTTTTACCTGATTGCCTTAGCTAGAACCTGTAGTACTATGTTGAATAAAGAGGAGAGTGTGAACATCTTTGTCTTATTTTCAATTTTATATGATAGTTTTCAGTCTTTGGCGATTAAATGTGATGATTATTTTAGTTTTTTGGGGTTGTTTATTTGTTTTTGTTTTTGTTTTTGGGGGGTTTTTTTTGCAGATACCCTTTATCAGGTTGAGGAAGTTCCATTCTATTTCTAGTTTGTTGACTATTTTTCTTATGAAAGGGTGTTGGGTTTTGTTTAGTTCTTTTTCTGTGTCTATTGAGATAATCATGTGGTTTTGTCCCTTATTCTATTGATACGGTATGCTACATTAGTTGTTTTTTTTTTAATGTAAGCTAACCTTTCTTCCTGGGACAAATCCCACTAGGTTGGGATATATAGTCATTTTTATATGTTGTTATATTCAGTTTGATAAAATGACATTGAGGAATTTTGAGTTTATATTCATAAGCATGGTTTCCTTTAGTTCTCTGAACATATTTATAATAGCTGCTATGAAGTCTTTGTCTGCTAAGTCCAACATCTGTGTCCTCTCAAAGGCAGTTTCTGTGTGGATGAGTCCCATTTGTCTGTTTCTTTGTATGCCTTATAATTTTTTGGTTGCAAACTGTACATTTCCATTATAGCAACTCTAGAGATTGATCCAGACTGGTTCTAGAGCTTGTTATTTCTGTTGTTGTTTGCTTGTTTATTTGTTTAGTGAGTTGGCCACATCAATTCAGTGAAGTCTATTTCCTGCACAATGTGCAGCCTCTGAGGTCCCTCTTCAGAGGGTACAGCTTTGGCAGGTACATTGTCATCCTGACTCCTTCTTAGGATGGCAGTGGTTTTAGTCAGGTTCTCTTTGACAATCTCTTTCTTTCACCTCCCTATCAAGCTTTTGGCTGGTTTGCCTTTATTGATATTACACCCAGCTGTTAGCCCCCCCTAATTGGCAACGGATAGCCCCAGTGTTTTGGGGCAATGCCCTACGGCATAAATTGCCTCACAGTCGGAGCTATTTTTTTTTTTCTTAAACAACAAAGATTTATTTCTCACAGGTCTGGAGGTTGAGAAGTCCAAGATCTAGGTGCGGGCTGATCCAGTGTCTGATCAGGGTCTGATCATGACAGAGAAAGAGCTAATTTTTTAAAAATAATTTTCACCAGTTATGGTTGTTTCATTAAGGACACTATACAGGGAGCTCCTCATGGAAGTGCTCTGATATTAATTTTTAAAGTCAATATGATGCAATTAAAGTAGATAAAAGACACACTTATGCATATAGGATGATCAGGACACAGAAATTGTTATTCTTAGTAACAAAATACTGGAAACTATTGAGCCATCTCTTTGTTTTAAAGAAAACAGGAGTCTGTAAAAGGGTTTAAAAGGAATCTGGCATCCCATTAATCATATCTTTAGGAAAATTTGGCTTCCTTTCTGGAGATTGAGCTGCTATAACAAGACAATGACTAATCAGAAGAGGTAGACCTTTTTATTCAGTCTTAACTGTCCTCACTGCTGAGCCCTGTAGCCAGGATCAAATATGAAAATGTGTTTGCCATGTTCTTTATGTCATCTAGTAAATCCTTCTGCTGGATCTTTCATGCCTATTCCTCAACTGAGAATCAAATGATATAAAATGGGAAGTCAATGAACAAGCCTGCCCCAGTCCGTTTTCTTTCTGTTGTGCTTAAAATGGGACTTACTAATAACCTCAAGTTTGGATGAGCCTGCTGCGCTTAACCTAGGATTTTTCAGTGGTTACGCTGAACATGCGATAATGTTACTAAGAGGAGAGAAAAGTGTTTAAACTGCAAGTCTGGATCATTTGGAGGGACTTTGTGACCTGTGGACATAAACATTGGACCCTGGGGTGAATTATACTTGCCTTTGGCTCACTGCAATAACTTTAATAGGAAAAAATTATTTAATTCTCAAATCCACAGGCTTAAGGGATTTAAAATGTTTTTGGCCAACATTCTCTCATTTTGTCATCATCAGAGTGCTTGTCCCAATGTGGAGCAAAGAAATAACCTGTTTGGAGAATGGTGAATGACATAATAAATAGTAGACACAGGTCCTGTGTGATCATGTCCTAATATCACGTTGTTTTACTTAAACTTCAAGAGCAGAAGCCATGACTAAAACTCCTGATTGGAGTCCTGACAACTGAGGTTAGTAAGAGAGTTTAGTTTTTTATTGTTAATTAACCTTCCTGAGTTAGCATAGCTACCAAGCAATACCCCCCTTACTTCCCTTTCCCCCTTCTTTCTCCTGTGCCCTCTCACTGCCCCATTGACATCAGGCCAACTTTATCTGGGCACTCCCATCACTGCAGCCACACAAACTTATTTCCATTGTAGTTCCCCAACCTCACTTCCACACTACAGATAATGACATACAGCAGCTTGGGCCTCAGTTTATTTTGCCTTTGCAATAAAATGTCTTCACTTTGAATTTAAAATAATTTTAAAATTCATGTCCTATGTTCCCTGGTAACCACAGAAAAGGAAGCTCATTCATTGGTGCCAATGACGAATACCCATGTCTTTGTATATGTGGTACCCTCTGCTTAGTCTGAAATGCCCTCCCTAACTCAGTCCCCAACACTCCTGGCTGATTTCCACTCTCCTTCTCAAGGAACCATCTGCAAACTCACTTCTGCTCCCCAAGCTGTTAGGTTCCCATTCTCTCCATGTTTCCTCTTCCTCTGTACTCCTGCTCTATGCTCTGTTTATATATCAATAAGAGCACATATTGCCCAGTATCATAGTTTATTTTCTTGCTGGTATGTTCATAAGGTTGGAAATATAATTTCTTTGTCTCTGTGTTCCCTGCACCTACACATGATAGGTTCTCAATGTCTGTTGACACTAAACAATACCACTTTGCTTCATTTTTTTTTAATCTATCAGAAAAAGGCTCAGCGTTTGCTTTACTTGATCAGGATTTCCTGAGAATGGACTCGTTGTTTAATTCTTAAAATGTGAAGTAGCTCACTGTTAATACAAAAAACATGTCAAAGAAGATGTTTGTTTTAATGAACCATCAATGGAGAGTTCCATTAAGCAGAAGAGTCATGTCATTTGGGGCGGCCTGCGGGGTCTCTGGTCCCACTCCCCACATAAGAACGCAGGACATGGTGAGGCCAAAAAGGAACACCCACAGAGCCATAGGTAGGGGAGTCATACCACTATATTCTTGCTGGCGGCTGGGTCGGAGACACAGGAAGCAGGAGCCATACTATCTGCAACCTGCCGTCCACTTCTCTCTGCGAACCAATCTCACTTGCTAGCTGCAACCTGCCGTGCTAACCACAATCCGCGCTTGCTGGCTCAGCCACCATCTTCTTGCTAGCCTCCCATTTTCTGCTAGCGTAGCCACAGCAGTTATATCAGTGGCCAATGGCTCACTGGTTACAGCTGACAGCCAACTAGCCACAGCTGTTGGCCATCTACTACCCGAGTGAGCACCTTTCCACATGAGGGCGAGAGCCTGGAAACTGCACTCCTGGCTCTGTCCCCACAAGTCAACAATAAAATAAATTATAAAACATATACTTAATGCAAGTCACTAAATAGTGAGAGGTCTAAGAAACCTCAACATAATTAACTCCAATGGGGTTAATTGGTGCCAGGCACTATGAGCCCTTCTTTTCAAGAGAGTTACAACCCAGATAGAATATCAGGATATATACCAATAAAAAGGAAAAAAATGCAGTTATGTGATAGTAAATGAAGAATAATTGCAATAGCTCCTGAATACTACCTCGTCTTCTTTGGGAACCACAAGGACCCACGTATGTCTAGCTAGACAGAAAGGCACAAAGTTGACGAGCAAAATTATATTGAAAGAGTCTCCATCAAAACATAGAAATTCCATTTAGAAGTGTCATTGTTCAATGACATTTGCACATTAAGTATGCTGTAATTAATAGCAATCCACCATCCAATGTAAGCTACCCTTCAATTTGAAATGGCAAACCTGTTCTTGAGGATGGCATATTCAGTTAAAAATGTAAACCTTCTCTAATAAATTTTCCCTGCTCCAGCAGTTCACCCACCCCAGCATTCTAGTTCAGTAATCTAATTCTCTGTAATCACCTCTGGAGTGAACCCCTCACCCCCATAAGGTTACCAACCCTTCTCCGCCCACAGAGGACCAGCTCATTTCTCTACCACTTTGACCTACTTCCCACTGGACTCAAATATTTTCATATGGAATTTCTGCTGACCTTGAATTAAACCACCCCCTATCTGGGGCCACAGAGAAATCAGGAGGAAAAGCAGAGCTCATGGTCTATAATGATGCCAGGCTGTTTAATCACAGACACAATATCAACTGGAACAGCACTCTAGAGAGAGATAAAGCTGCCTGTTCGTTCACCTGCACATTGTGCTTATTACCCTGCGACTTGAGCATGAGATATTTTACTGCCTTGGTATGGCTTGCTATTCCAGATAATAACAAATCAGGCAATAATTAAATCAACAATGGGCTCCAAACACTAAGACGTTTAAAGCAAAGCTACCATACTCATTAGGTGCCTTGGCAGTAGGAATCTTACCTTTTAAGTACTTTTCGGCACTTAGAAAATAATAGATATGCAAAAATATTACATTACTTTATTTAACATTTAAATAGTTTTCTGTTGGTTTATGTCCATTTAATATTAAAATCAATCTTAGTGTGATAGGAAGGAAGCTGGTGAAACCAAACAAGCAGAGCAAGTCTTTATTTTCTCTTTGCCTTGTTAAAGCTGTGACCTGAAAGTTTAGTTCAACTTGCTTGCTGAGCAATTCGTTTACTCAAATCAAACACAACTCCTAAGGAAGTGACTCTTACTTTCCCTAACTTGGAATCTTTCAACTAGAATCATGGGATGGTAGAATTTACTAACTGGAAGTTACTTTATATCTTCTAGGACAGTCTACACAAACTTGAGCATGCATAGAAATTAGTGGGGATTTTGTGAAAATGAAGATTCTTATCTAAAAGGTCTAGGATGGGACCCAGATTCTGCATATCAAACCAACTTTCACATGATGCTGATTCTGCTGGTCCACTGATGATAATTTGAGGAGCAAAAAGTCTAGGCCTCATTTTACGAATGAAGTGCAGAGAAGTGAGATGATAGTGGTTTTAATGTTTTTCATTCTTTAGCATAATTTTTAAATACCATGAATTTGAAACAGGCACTAAGTGATTCCTGGCAGATGAGAAAAAACATTAACTTCACAAAATTTTCAGTTTTGTCTTTGTTTTCCATGATCTAACCACATGCTAAAATGTTATCTGCATTCATTGTCATTAGAGAATCACTTTAGCCCACACATGATTTGTTCTTATCGTGATAAATTAACAGGCTCATTGTATTCCCATAGAGGCATAACTATACTGAGTATCATGTCATGACTTACTCATTCTTTCTCATTCAGCAACCTTTTATTTAGTCTAAATTTTATGTTAACTCAGTCAAACACCTCCAAGGTTTCTGGTTATGTTTTGCAAGGCACTGTTCAAAATGAGGCTAAATTATTCCATCTCCGTCCTTCACCTTATAACTAGAAAGAAAGCTTGAGATAAGAAGAGAAACAGGATGTCTTTCTCTACTTTCTGACTCAGTAATTTAAAACTACAACTCGGAATTCTCTTGAGACTTAGTTTAATTGACTAGGCTCTTGGGGGAGTTCTGCCGAACTTTTTTTTATCCTTTAAATCGAATTTTTTAAACTTAATAGTAATTTTAAGAAATATTTAAATATGTATTATATGTATGTATGTATATACTAATTATTAAGTCTCTAGTCTATCTGTTCCTCTAGGAAGGCAAGTAGAGGATCACTAGAAAATGAGAGAAGGTACTTCTCCTTGAGAGCTTCTCACCCTTAGCATCTAAGAGTAAGTTGTCTTATCTATGGAAGGGGGAAAACAGAATGAAACTTAGGCCTAATAGCTTCTTATGTTAAAAATGAATTATCTAAACACACAAATAACATCAAGAAATATCTGTTCCGTGTCTAGTAGCTACAAGGCTCTATATTTCATACAATAAAGTGTAAAATCTAAATTTTTCCCCTGAGTCTACTTGGGGTAGTCTAGTTAGAAAGGGCACACATAAACCTATGATAAATAACAATTCCACATTATATAACAAACCAAAGCAATAGGACAGTACAAAACAGACTGCTAATTTTGTGGAAGAGCAAGTAAGATCTACAGAAATTCAGAGAAAGGAGTAATTATGTACAGTTAGGGTGGAGATTGTTTTTTAATTTTTAATCTCTGATAGCAGTTATCTTAGAAGATAAGTGTGGTATGAAATAGGAGCATTGTCTTTCATCTGGAAAGGATGTTATCAAGGACTAACTGAAAAATGCTTTATCAAGGACTAACTGAAAAAAACTCTTTGTTAACTTATAATAGAATACAAGTTCAAAGAGACTTGAGACCCTCTGGAAAATTTACATGAGATAGGCCACAGGCTGTTATTTAGCCTTCCAAGGCCTGTTTTTCCTTACTGGCAAATGAGGGGGGTCCATGATCTCAAAGACCCATTCCAGTCAAGGACTGTAAGATTCTAGGACCCCCTGGAAATGATTGGTTTGAAAAATTCTCTAGACCGTGAGCGTCATGTATAAAAGTTCCTAAACCGAACAAAGTCTATGGCACTTGGTATTAGGAATCTCCAATCAGCTTTTCATCCATGGAATATGTTTGTTGAGTCCCACAGTACACATGAAGGTAGGCATACAAAAAAAGTTGCTCTCAGGGAGCTTACAGGAGTAGACATGGGTCAACGTTTATTTAAAAACATACTGTAAGGCCCAAGATAATTCAATGGGGGAAAAGAGTTTTTGTTTTAACTAATGATGCTGAAACAATTGGATATCCACATACATACAAAGGACCCCTACCTAAACCACTTACAAAAATTAACTCAAAATGGATCAAAGATCTAAATACGAGAGGTAACATTATACAACTATTAGAAGAGAACATAGCAGTAAACGTTTGTGACCTCGCATTAGGCAGTGGTTTCTCAGATTGACACCAAAAACACAAACAACAAACGAAAAAATAAATTGAACTTCATCAAAATTTAAATGCTGGTATTTCAAAGGACACCATCAAAAAGTGAAAAGTCATTCCATAGAATGGGAGAATACATTTGGAAATCATATATCTGGTAAGAGACTTGCATTCATATATATATATCACATATATTATATATGTGATATATATATCATATATATCATTATATATTCACATTTATATATAATGATATATACACATATCATTATATATTCACTTTTTGATTATATATATATATATATATATATATATATATATATATCTTAGAATGAAACAATGAAAAGACAAACTTCTTTTTGTGGGCAAAGGATTTGAATAGACATTTCTCCAAAGAAGACATACATACAAATAGCCAATGAAAAATATTCATCATTAGTCATTAGGGAATACAACTCAAAATCACAATAAGATACCACTTCACACTCACTAGGTTGACTTTAATTAAAAGACAGATAACAATTAGTGTTGGTAAAGATATGCAGAAATTGGAACCCTCATACATTGCTGGTGGGAATGTAAAGTAGTACAGTTGTGTTAAAAGCAGTTTGACAATTCTTCAAGATGTTGAACACAGAGTTACTATGTGACCCAACAATTCCACTCCTGGTTATATAACTAAGAAAATTAAAAACATATGTCTACACGAAGACTAGTACATGAATGCTCATAGAATCATTTGTAATAACTAAAAAGTGAAATCAAACCAAATGTCCATTAACTGAAGAATGGATAAACAAAATGTGGTATATCCACAACATAGAATAGTATTCATCTATAAAAAGGAATGAAGTATTAAAACATATTACAACGTGGATGAACCTTGAAAACATTAAGCTGAGTAAAGGAAGCCAGTCACAAACAGCCACATGATGTGTGATTTCATTTGTATGAAATGTCCAGAATAGGCAAATCCATAGAGACAGAAAACAGATTAGTGGGTGCTAGCGGTTGCAGGAAAGGGGGAATTGGGGAATGGGAAATGATTGCTTAATGATCATGGAGTTTCTTTTGGGGTAATGAAAATATTCTGGAATTAGATAGTGGTGATGGTTATACAACATTATGAATATACACTGAGTTGTACACTTTAAGCAAATGAATTTTTATTAAGTGAATTATATCTCAATCACTTGGTAAATACTATTAGAGGAGTATAAACAGAGTTCTATGGGAGCAGCTAACTCTATCTGGGAGAGGCTGTGAAGGCTGAAGGAAGAAAATGTTGAGCAGAATCTGAAGAATAATGCCAGATGACATAGTGGGTGGAGAGAGTCAGCATGTGAAACAAGCCAGAACATGTATTTTGGAGTTAGACTTTGGTTTCAAAGCTAGTCTTGCCACTTACTAGTTGTGTGACCTTGGATACGTCGTTACTTAATCCCACTAAAATGAGTATCCCCGTCAGCAAAACGGAGGATAATAATACCTACTTTATGGGTTTGCTGTGCAAATTAGATAGGATACTGCGTAGAACACTCAGTAAGTATTCAACAAGGGTAGCTTCTTTTTCTCCACGCAACCTCTTCTTTTTGCTATTTTTAGATGGAATTAATGTTGAATGTAAAGGTAGAGCAATGAAAAGGCCTAGGTTGTGTTGGAATCATGAGAAATTCAATGAGGCTTAAGTATAAAGGCAGTTGGAAGCAGAGGAAGGTATTTTAGAGTCAGAAAATAAAGACTCTGTAAGCCTAGGATGGAGCTTTGGATTTAGTCCTATGATTTAGTCCTAAATCAGCTGAAATTTTAGGGAGAAGAGGAATTGAAGATATTTGTTCTTTAAATGAGGGCAGAAAAAAGGGTGGCCCAGAATAGATAAGAATCATAGGTCTGGGACCTCAGGAGAGGATGCAGATTCCTAACTTCATTAAGTGTTAACCCAAGGCCTTCATCTTAGAGACACTTGATACATCCTTTTGCTGATACTGAGTTGCTAATGATTATATGACAACAGGTTTTCTATATTTTAATTGCTTGCACCAGCAAGTATTTTGATGAAAACCACACTTTAGATGATTCCAGCAAAAGAACATGCTTATTGCGGAGAGTACTTCAATCTCCCGTCTGAGTACTATGTGGCAAAATTGAAAGCCTTTGTTCTTATTTTGACTTAAGCAGGTTATATAACTTGTTCTGTATTTATTTCCCTTTCAGAGAGCAAATGACGACAGCTTTAACCTAACTGACTTCAAAATATTATGAAAATAAATAAGCATTTCAAAGCTTTTTGAAGTTTATTGATGGAAAATACTCCTTTAAATGCAAAATCTCACTATGTAAATAGTAAATTATTATTCTTTTCTTGAATCAATTTTTAGTGTTCCCCCCTCTGGTCTTGCCCTTGAACATTTCTACAATTACAACCTTCTGAATTCTTTCTGAAAAAATGTCTCTACAGAATATTGCAGTAAGAGTAAACTTTAAAAACATGCACGTTATGCATTGCAGTTATAAAACACTTTGGCAAATAAATCACATTTAGGTTAATTGATTTCTCCCAAAAGCTAATCTGGTAAAGATTACTGTTATTCTTGCTTTAGTGATGATGAACTTGGTATTCAGAGAGGTTAAATAAATTGCTGAAGAGCACTGGCTGGAAATGGGCAAGAATCAGTGCTTAAACTTACGTTTTTAACTCCAAATGTCTGGCCCTGCCTATCTTCCAGCATTGAAGTAGACAAAGATTCATACACACACACACACACACACACACACACACACACACACACACACACTTAATTACCTACAAAATATTCCATGCTGTTACAAAGAATAGATTGCTTCTGGGCTCTTAAATATACCATATTAAGATTGAGAAAATTTATTGTAGATTGAGATTAAATAGTATGGTACCAGGTAAGAGAAAATTATCATCTTTTACATGTTTTTTCCCCATAAAACCACTTCAAATAATTAACCTAAGCATTACTCAAAATATGTTAATATTACACAAATTATTTGAATAAAACTAGGTATACATTAAATCATCATAGCAAAAATCATTCTGAAATCAATGTATATCATACTATGCTTTGTATAAGTATATAGTGTATTTAAAATACCACATAGTAATGGTTTTTTGTCTTTCATCTGAAGAATTTAATCAGGAAATAAACCTTCATAATACCTAAATAAGCCTAGAAATGTATTAAAAACATGCTTTTCTGCTATATTTTACGATATTTTGACATCTTGGTGGTCTTACTGACAGAGAGAGACTGCCCATCCTGGAGCTAGCTAATTCCTAGAGAAAGCAAATGACTCTCCTGTGAACATGCTCGTCATATGCAAACCAACCAATCCAAAACTCATATCCACAACAGCGTCCTTTACCTAACTCTCACACACCAAGCCAATACCTGCCCTAAATAACCCCAGGGCCAGGTATTGGACAACTAGAGACCACCTTCGTAGATTAGAACCTGCCAAAATTATTCAAACTATTCAATCTCAAATTGCTCAAACTTTCCTATACTGTTCCACCCATTCCTTTCTGCAGATACCACAATAAAGGCTCTGGACCATTCGTTCTCATGCACTCCTTCTGCTTCTGACTGACCCTGGTATTTCCCCATGTAGCTCTGCAAGGGGTGGCATGCCACCTTCTTTTGAGAACTGTAAATACTAAACTCTTCTTTCAAAGGCAGATGTCCCTATGTCAGTCACCTTACCATACCTGATTAAAATAAATCCCAGGCACAAATCAAAAGACAAGTATAGTATTGTTTCTGAACTATGAATAAATAAAGACCTGAAGAAAAAAGAAGGGAATGCTCCTTCCATCATGCACAGGAAGTGAAAGTTCAAATACTTCTTTTCAGTACATTACTTACAAGTTTATTTATTCTTCCAACACTTATTTATTGAGAGCTTCTTATCTGCCTGGCACCATGCTATGCACTGAATGTACAGTAATGAACAAAATAGGTTTGGTCCCTGCCTTTGTGAGAGTCACAGGTTAGAGAGAAAAAATAGGCAAGAAAACAAGTGAACAAACACATAATTAGAAACTGTAGTACCTGGTCCAACGGAAATAAATATGGTGTAGTGAATAGAGAATAATGGTGGGGAGGACTCCATAAATTGCTCAGGAAAAATCCATCCAAAGAAATGACATTCATGCAGAAAATTAAAGGAAATAAGGAACTAGATTTACCAAGTATGGGAAAGAATATTCCAGGGTTGTATGGAAGGACCCAAAGTCAGCAAAGTTTGGTATGTTTGAGGAACTAAGAGAAAACCGTGCACACTGACATGGAAAGATACACTGTTAAGTGAAAAAGTTTGCAGAAGAGTATGTATAGTCCAATACCATTTTTGATAAAAGAGATACTGTGGGAACAGAGCCAGAAGTGCAGTTTCCAGGCTCTAGGCCTCACGTGGAAAGGTGCTCACTCGGGTAGTAAACGGCCATCAACTGTGATTGGATGGCCATCAGCTGTGGCTAGTTGGCCGTCAGCTGTAATCAGTGAGCCTTGGCCACTAATATAACTGCCGTGGCTACGCTAGCAGCAGATGGGGGCTAGCAAGAAGATGGTGGCTGAGCTAGCAAGAGTGGAGTGCGGGTTGCGGATTGCAGAAAAGTGGACGGCAGGTTGCGGATAGTGTGGCTTGTGCTTCCTGCGTCTCCAACCCAGCTGCCAGCGTGAATATAGTGGTATGACTCCCCTGTCTGTGGCTCCGTGGGTGTTCCTTTTTGGCCTCACCATATCCTGGGGTTCTGATGTGGGGAGCAGGAGCTGAGACCCCGCATGACACCCTGCATGACAGATACATACACTTTCATGTATGTCAGTGCATGAAAAATCAAGAAAAATATACAATAGGCTCTTAATGATTACTTAAGGGCATAGAAAGAATGGATTTTAGTGGACTTTCACTTTCTACTTCATATATATTTCTGCATTATTTAAATTTTTGCACAATTTTGTATTCAGGATTTACTAAAGCTAAATATTAAAATCAAATTCTGTATCTTTTATGCCTGTGTCTCATAACTTTTCCCTAAAATTTCATCCCTGTTCACTAGATTCGCTTGTTTTCTATATTTTGTTCTGCCTCCTGTTATCTCTGGCATTTTATGTGTTTATGAGAGATGTATCTATCATAAATAGATCATCGCAATTAAGATTTATACATTAGGAGCATCCAGGCAAAAATTTATTCTCAGATACTGTCACTAAATATTTTAAAATACAGATGCAAATTAAAAAATGTACAATGTTAACTAACTTTCAAAAGTAAGGACTACTTTATAATTTTTAAAGAATCATAACATTTGAAAACAGGAGGATTATTTTCCTTTATTTTTAGCATAATAATATGGGCAAAATAACAAAAAAAGTGAACAATAATAATAGCTGTGCTTAGTGAGCATTGCTCTACTATGCTCTATACTTTGTATACATTATTTCATTTTTAAATTTAACTTCAGAACAATTTTGTGGTAAATATCCCTATTATTCAGATTAGGAAACGGGATTAGAAAGGTTAAGTAACTTCATTCAATGCATATTTATTAAGCACTTAATGTTTTAAGAACTGGGAATACAGCCCAGTGCACAAAACGTGGAGCTTACAACCTGGAGGTTGACGGGAGTAGTGATTAAATAAACAAATATGTACATAATATAATGTCTGGTGCATTGCAGTGCCATGTGGGCTAGAGAAAGACAAGTGATGTGGGCTAGGGAAAGAAAGTGTTGGGAAGGCCATGTTGGGTAGGTGGTAAGTAGGGAGTGTTCTCTGAGCAGAGTCCTGAATGAAGTAAAGAAGTGACATCTGTGGGAAAGTCACTCCTAGCTGGGAAACAGCAAGTACAAAAGAAGAAAAACAAGGAGGCCCGTGCGGTTGGAGCAGAGTAAACAAGAGAAAACTCCGGGCTCTCTGCTAAGTGTGATGGGAAGCCATTGGAGGATTTGAGCAGTGGCATGATCTGATTTACAGTTTTAAAATCTTACTTAAGTTGTTGGGTGCAGAACAGATTGTAGAGGAACAAGAATAGAGAAGCGGGGTGACTTGTCAGGAGCCTATTGCAGTGGTCCAGCAGAGAGACGATGGTGTCTGGGCCTAGGCTGATAACAGTGGAGGTGGTGAGAAGTGTCAGATTTGGTTTACATTTTGATTTCATGCATGTTTATGGTAGTGTGGCCAGAGATGAGGTTATAATTTGAAGGTGGAGCAGATAGGATTGCAAGAGATCACACAGCTAGCAAGTAGAAGAGCCAGAGTTCATAACTAAATGTGTCTGATTCTAAAACCCTTCTTATAAGAACTCTTCTAGGCTGCCGCAATGCTAAGCAAACACTAAATATAAAAGCAGAATGGAAGTGAAAGTACATAGCATCTTTAGGTGTTTATTGAGCACCTATATACTTGAAGTAAGGCTTTGCGGAACAAGGCAAAAAACTGGACTGGGAGGGTAGGAAATCAGAGTTTAAATTCATCTTTTGCCATGGATTCTTCCTCAACGTGGATCACGTGCCGTCTAATGTCCTAGGTACTATACAGCACCTAGAGAGATAGAACAGACTATGTACAGTGCCGCCCACAGGTATACAAAGGAAGATAAGACAGATAAGCATGCGATTAACATACTGATTATTGCTAAAGTACATGAGAGGTGGCAGGACTAGAGATTGTCTTTTCAGTTTCAATCATATTTGGTTTAGTAAAAGTATTTGGTTTTGGTATATTACTTTCAAGGAAAAGAAAAAGCAAGTCTACACATTGTGTCATTCCAATTTACGGGATATTCTGAAATTGTATGCCTCATTCATTCATATATTCAAGCACGCATTCCCTCAACAAGCATTTAAAACTTATTGTATATTAGGCATACTCAATAAAATCTCCTGAGCAAATCTAGGTAAAGAAAGACCTTGATAAAAAGTTAAAGAAAGAAAAAGAGGACTTTTTTTGTAGATTTTTACGTGTTAATTTTTAAGACTTTACAACAATCTTGTAAGGTGTTGTTGTCCCCTCTTTTTTCACGTTATAAAACTAAAACTTGAAGCAGTTCAATCACTTCCCAAGGTGGCTCACTTGGTAATGTAGTGAGCCCAGTAATCAAATCTGGGTCTGCTGGACTTTTTGTCTCCAACATAGGATCCTATGAGGACAATCACTGGCTAGGTGGGGCGTAGGACATTGTGTGCTGTGTTAACTACCCTGAAAGTGTCCAGCACAGGGTGATCAGTGAACAGAGGTGAACATAGAACAGAGGTCAGCAGACTTTTTCTGTAAAGGGACAGATAGAAAGTGGACCATTGTCGTGTCTATTGAAACTATTCAGCTCTGCCCTTGTAGCACAAAAGCAGCCATAGACAACACATAAATGAATGAGTGTGGATATGTTCCAGTAAGACTTTATTTGTGGACACTGAAATTTAAATTTCATATAATTTTCACTTGTCACAAAATATTCTTCTTATTTTCACCCCAATCATTAGAAAATGTAGGAACCATTCTTAGCTTGAGAGCTGGACAAAAACAAGTAGCGGGCTATATTTGGCCTGTAGGCTTGTGTTAGTCAGTTTGGGCTTGTGATACAGTGATTTATAATTAAGAAATATATGTTAGGTCTTTGACACCATTACTGGCAAAACTCCTAAAACCCTTGCAATTTCCTAAGGGATAAGGGCCATAAAGTTGTCTTTTGTCATGTTAATGAGGTGACTTTTGGACCCCTACTTAAGGGTTCCAGTTGGTTGGCAGGAGGACCTTGCAGTCCCATGCCTCCCCACCCCATGCCTGCCTCCACAGAGGGGAGAGGGACTGGAAGTTGAATCAATGGCCAATGATTTAATCAAACATAACTATATAATGAAGCCTCCGTCAAAACCCCAAAAGACAGGGTTGCGGAGAGCTTTTGGGTTGGTGAACACATGGAGGTGCTGGAGAGTAGCGTGCATGGAGAGGGCATGGATGATCGGTGCTCCTTTTCACAACCTTGCCCTATGCACCTCTTCCATCTGGCACTTCCTGAGTTATATCCTCTTATAATAAATCAGTGATCTAGTAAGTAAAGTGTTTTTCTGAGTTTTGTGAGCCGCTCTAGCAAATTAATTGAGCCAGAGGAGGGGTCGTGGGGACCTCTGATTTATAGCCGTTAGGTTAGTAGCACAGGTAACAACCTAGACTTGGTACTGGAGCCTGAAGTCCAAGGAGAGGGTCATTGAAATCTCCAATCTGTTGCTTATTGGTCAGAAGCACAGGTAGTAGCCTGGGCTTTCGACTTGCGTCTCAAGTGTGGCCGAGGGGACAGTCTTGTAGGATTGAACCCTTAATCTGCGGAATCTAACCAGGTAGATAGTGTCAGAATTGAGTTGAATACTTGGATACCCTGCTAGTATCCAAGAATTGTTTGTTGGTGTGGGAACCACCATCAACCCCCCCAAATTGGAAATTGGGTCTCAGGGCACCCTAAAGAGGGCTGCTGTAACAAATACCATAGACTGGTGGCTTAAACAACAAACAAATATTTCTCCCAGTTCTAGAGGCTGGAAGTCCAAGATCAAGATGCTTGTCAGGTGTGGTATCTGGTGAGAGCCTTCTTCCTGCTTTGCAGAAGGCTAACTTGTTGCTGTATCTTCACATGGTAGAGAGAGAGAGAGAGAGACATCTCTCTCATGTCTCTTCTTATAAGAGCACTAATCCCATTTATGAAGGCTCCACTTTGATGACCTAATTACCTCCCAAGGGCTCCAAATCCCTATCACATTGGGGATTAGGGCTTTTACATATTTAAGAGGAACACAAACATTCAGTCCATGGCAGTTTCTGAGGGAAACCCTGGCATCCTTGAATAGCTCTGAGATCACTCTTCTCTATAGGTCAGAACTTACAGTGGGAACTGCAACCACTGAATTGGGAAACCTAAATGCAATAGGAGTAATTGGGTGGCAGGGGCCAAGTGGCAGGACACTGACACACTGCCAAAAAATTTATACTGTTAATCTTTCTCCAGCCTTCACCTAAGGGACCTTCAACCTTTTACCAGGGTAACTGTGCACAGGGGAAAAGGAAACAATCAGACCTTTTGGTGACTACTGGACGCTGGCCCTGATCTGACACTAATTCTAGGAGACCCAAAACATCCCTGTGGTCCACCAGTCAGAGTAGGGATTTATGGAGATGAGGTGATCGGTTAGGTTAGAGTTAGGGTTGAAATTCTGAAATGTTTCTAGAAAGCAATACTGGTCTGACTTTACCTAACATTCTGACTTGTAAAGACAATCTGTATAAGGTGACAATATAGATAATAGGCCTTAGATATTCAAGGGAAAAAGAGACGAAAAGGAACAATTTCGGCCTATTTATTCCAAATAGTCCTTTGAATTATGCACTTTCCATCTTAGGTATAACACTGCTTTTTTCACTTTAGTTTTTCTAAACAAAAAATTCAGCAATACCAATGAACAGTTGATTCTTGAGAGTTGAATGACAATGACATCATATGAGCATGTCAAAAAAGAAAGAAAAAGTAGTAATATCTTATTTTTAAGCATCTACAGGGACTTTCAAAGGGGACTTTCTCAGTGAGTTCTCCTAGGAGGAGTAGGAAGGGTACTGTTCTCAGAGAGGAAAATAAGGTAAAGAAACAATATTATGAGATGAGGAAAGGAGGTAAAGGGACAATTTAGCTTACATAGGAGGTGTTCTATTCCCCTCCCTGGGGAGACTCTGGAAAACAAGATTTCTAAGATTAAGTATACTTTTTATTAGATCATATTACACTTTATGGTGGATTTCTGTCAGTGCTTTATTTCTCAATTCTTGAAATAAGTGTGATTCCACCATCTTAAGGAATGCAAAAAGAAGACATTGTTGTGATCATTACACTTTTTTCTGTGAAAGGCAGTAAAGGTTTATTATTTCTTGAATTTAAGGTTTCCAAAGCACTTAATGGATGTTTCAGAACACTTATTAGATTGTACGGATGTCTCTGTAAAACCCACTCCACACTCCAGATTAAGACTTCTTAGAAGAAAGAGCCTTTCTTTTTTTTTAACTTTCATTTATTTTAAATGTGTTTTTCCAGGACCCACCAGCTCCAAGTCAAGTAATTGTTTCAATGTACAGTAATTGTGGAGGGTGCAGCTCACAGTGGCCCATGCGGGAATCGAACCGGCAATCCTGGTGTTACAAGAATTGCACTCTAACCAACTAAGACAACTGGCTACCCCAGAAAGAGACTTTTTATACTCATCTTTATATGTTTGTCTCATCTTGCCTCACAGTAGTTGTCATATATACATATATAAGTATATGTGTATATATGTGTGTGTGTGTGTATGTGTGTGTGTATATATACGCATTTATGTATATAGCAACATTAGTAAACTGGTAGCTGTTCCTTGTTTGCAAACATCATTAGCAAATAAGGTGGCTCTCTGCAAACCAGGAAGAGCGCTTCTCCAGACACCTCATCTGACAGCACCTCTAGAACTGGGAGAAATAATTGTTTAAGCCACCTCGTCAATGGTATTCTAGTTTTGTAATCCTAACTAAGCACTTAGTAAATTCATGTCAAAGACATGAATGATATTCATGGGATAATCAGGATGATTCTTTAACCCTTTCCTCACTGGCATCCAGAACACCATCTCTGAGACTGAGAGAAGGACTGCTAGTTCCTACCCTCAAACTCCAATGTGTCCCAGGCAACAAGCCTTGCAGTCACCAGAGCATTTCTTTTCTCTCTGAGACCTAAGCATCCAATATTCTTGGTATTTTCTTTCATCCCACTCTTTACAGTTTGAACAGGCTTTAGTATTTATATGTTTTTCAAATTTTTAATTTAACAATCTAAGCAGAACTTTTCATATCTTGATTACAGACCCTTCCCCAAGAGCAAGAAGACCGTAGGCAAGAGAAAGCGAGGGGTTGGAGGTGAGACACTGGTATTTAAATTGGGGAAACCTGGTCACTCCCCAGAACGAGCAGAGCCAGAGTTTGGAGGGGGGTTTGGAAGCTGATGACCCCACGTGACCTCTGGGGCCCCGGGGCTGAGCCGACCCCGCCCCTCCGCCCGCCGCCGGGGGGCGCATGCGCAGCCCGTATTAGTGATGGAGGAGAGAAGATGGCGGAAGCGGAGTGAGTGACTTGCTGGTGACTGATGTCGTAACGGGGGGCGAGTAGGCGCAGCGACACATCCCCAGGGGGAAAGCTCTGGGCTCTTTCGTGGGCAGTGCGGGGAAAGGGAGACCCCAGAGCTTCCTTAGTGTGGAGGAGCCCGCTTGGCCCGTGTCGGGGGCGGAGGCGAACTGTAAGGGTCCAGTTAACCTCCAGGCGGGAGCGCCCCTTCAACCGTCTGGTCCCGGATCAGCGGAGCCCTGCACGCAGGGTCACCCTTGGGACGCTGGCCGCTGGGGTCTTCCGGGGGATGAGCTACTGTAGGCCTCGCAGGCGCTGTCATTCCTGCAAGTGGGCCCCGCGGGCAGCCTTGTCACGGCTGCCGGCGCCGGGGGCCCCGCGGAGGCTGGGTAGGGCTGGGCGGGTACTGCCAGGCCTCCTTCGCGCTCCTCTCTTCCTGATCCCGGCGCCACCCCACCGCTCCATGGGAGAACCCGAGACGTGGGGTTGTTCATCGCCCTCCCCGGGGAGGCGTGGAGGTGGTGTCCCAACGCCGGCCTTAGAGCGGCGGGGATCCTGCGGGTCTGGTCAGCCAGAAAACACCCTGGAAGGAAAGATCTTTCCTTTGGGTCTCTGGCTGCAGTTGATACCTCCCTAGAGGGGCCACATTCTTGTGTGGCCGTGTGATGGCATGCTTAGTTAGCGACACAAACTTAGCGTTTTCTGGGTAGGCCTCTGGTGTAGCAGGACTGCCGGCTGTATGTTGCAGGCATTACTCTGCAGAGACAGTGGAGTTACAGAAATTGTTCTTTTGTGCCAGGTATCCAAATGCATTTCAATGGTTTGGCCGGTCCCACTCACAATGTTTAGACTTGTGCCTACAATTTGGATTCTCTGTGATCATATTTGGTTAGTTACTAAACTGCTTACCGTTGAGTTTGGGTTTGAGGATGTGGCTGAGCAGAATAGCACTCTAAAAGAATGTAAGCCGGCTTTGTGCATATCATTGGTACACAGTTCAGACGTGTTATGACAGCCAGTAATTTGGAAAAAGTTTACCTTATCGACCACTAAGTCTGTAGGATGAACAGTTACCATGTGATGCTGTGATTTGATAATTGGAAGGCAGCTTGAAACACTATTTTAAAAAACCGACAGAGAAGCATAAAGGTGAATGAGTCATTTACTAATAAAAAGTAAGGGAAGAGTTAGTCCCCTCCCACACTTTTTTCCTTTCACTTTTCTGCTTATTAAGTTGAGATTTTTTTAAACATTTGATTCCTTGCAGAACATATAAATATTTACAGAAATGATATAAAGAACAAAGAAAACTTGTACATAAAAGGACACCATATGGGAATAGTGTATGCATGTGCAATTAGGACCAAATTCCTTTGTCTTTTGGTGAAGTAGAAAGTGTTCTTGTTACATTTTGTCAATGCTGCTAACATGAGGTGGGTTAGATTTTGTTTCGCAGAAGAAAAGACCAATAAGAAAGGCAGATAAAATCAGTATATTCTCAAGTGTGCTTTTCACCATTGTGGTGCATTTCTAACCCTACAACAATTACTCGTAGTTCTAGCTTTTTAACAATATGGAGGCCCTGAAAATTGACTTAAAATAAAATATTGTTTGAATTTATTCAGATACAGATTCTGTATTTAGTGGAATTTTGTACCATAACAGTGAAGTGAGTTTGTAATAGTGGAGGGGGAAAAAAAGCAAACCATCGGGAAGTCTTGTACAAAAATGTATTTTACTGTCCATACCTGAAGAAAGTGGCATAATTATGCTGTTTTTGAAATTTCAGGCAATTGTTCGGAAAAAGATTTTTAGTAAAGAAGTGGAGAAATTGTTGTCAGCTGCTTCTCTATTTACCCAGAGTAATCTGCTTACAAGTATTACTCAGAGTTATTAGATATACTAAGGACCAAGTAGACTAATTAGGGAAAAAGCCAGTGTGATTTTTTATAAAATTATTATTATTTTCTAAGAGAACTGATTTTTAAAGCAAAGTATATATGGTAGCCAAAAACTAAGCTTATTAGCACAAGTCCTTAGGCATCCTATTTAATGTCTAGATAAGAATGACCTTAATTTGTAATTAATATGGTCAAAAGAATGTTAATAAATATTTTAAAGTACTCTGGTGTTGCTTGAGTTTTTATTAGGTAGTTTAGTATTCTCTCATCACCTGTTTTGGTTTCAAAACTCTCATCTTCTTTCAATCACGAAAAGATAAACTTCAGGCCAAGCTTTATGTGAGTTACATATCCTGAATCATTTGAATTCAAATTTTGTTGGTATTAAGTATTAAATATACTATATATTTATATTTATGAAGTACTTTTTCTAACTGTTAGGTGCTGTCTGTATTTTGAGGGCCTTAGAAATTTAGACTGTTGCTGATTATTTCTTTGGAATTCAAATATTCTTTAAAGCCCAGAGGATAATACTTTTGCCAATACAAACCCTTTGCTATCTGCCAGATTTAAGGATCACAGTACAGCTATGGATAGTGAACCAAACCCTGGAACATCCTCTGTTTCGACAACAACCAGTAGCACCACCACTACCACCATCACCACTTCCTCCTCTCGAATGCAGCAACCGCAGATCTCAGTCTACAGTGGCTCAGACCGACATGCTGTACAGGTATTTCAGTTATAATGGGTAGGCTAAGACTTAGGATGCAATTAGTTTTTGCTTAAGCCAGATTAATCTATTGTTTCATATCCTTCAATAAGTTAAATGACGTCCTCTAAGTGAGTACAGTTAGAATTGTTAATGTGTGAAACATGCAAAAATTTATCTAATAATCATTCTGTTGAGGGGGCTTCCATGTATTGGCGTGTAGCTTATACAGTGATATGTCAGGAAAATTATAATTGGAAGGTCTCTAAGCTGCTGCTACAATGGAGACACTCAATCTAGAACCCAGCAGCAGAATGACTCTAGGTTTTTCTGGGTTACTTTATATTTGAACCCAAAATACAGACTATTAGGGAGATCTATGCAGGGCTGTAGATGCATAAAGAGGTTCGTTTTAAACCCAAGTGGTCCAAAAGCAGATAGTTTCATTCTAAAGCTCTTTAGGGGCAGAAGGAAAAGGGATATTTAGGAAAAGTCTTTGGCTCTTCACTTAGTTGAGAAAATGAAGTTTACTTAGTTAACCTTTACAGTAATGAAAATTGAGGCAGTGTGGTAGTATTGCATAAAAATGGTATGGGCATTGCAGTCTGATATGTTCTTTGTGTGAATTCCATTTTCTTTATCATTAGTAGCTGTGTAGGCTTGGGTGAGAGGCACAATCTTGAGCCTCAGGAAACTATAAAATGAGGGTGAGACTACCTACTTCATTAGTTACTATGAGGATTAAAGGAAGCATGTAGAGCATTAAATTATACCCGATAAATAATAATAGCTAATATTTATTGAACAATTGCTATGTGCCAAGCATTTGATAAATAATTTACATGGATCATCTCTTTTAATCCTCACTACACCTCTATAAAGTAGATACTATTATTATCTCCATTTTATCTATGGGAAAACCAGTATTTTAAGCAGGCTAACTCACTTTCCTAAACTAACATAGCCAGTAGGTTCTCTGACTTTAGAGTTATGTCCTTAACCACTCTATGAGGTCTTATTTTTTCCGTTACACCTGCTTACTCTCTATAGAATCCCCACAGTTGCATTCTACCCTGAAAATAACTGTTTGTGATGTAGTACTCTTCCCATTCATTATTGTAGAGTGGATATCTAAGTATAACGGCTATTTAACTGTTCTATGGTTTAGGATTATAAACTTATCATGGGTACAATCAGAATTGTTGGAGATCCAGGTAGTTGAAAAATTCAAACTGGGAATGCAGAAAGTGTTTTAAATGTTCTTCAGCTTTTTGAGGCAAGGGATATAGGGAAGAGTGTCTAGATCTTTTAGCATACAGATGATATAGTATTTTAATATGCCATTTCGTTCTCTAGTTTTTATCTAAGCTGGATGTGTTAGTAAAAAACAAAGTGTTACTCAGGGATATAATGTACAACATAGGGAATATAGTTAATAATATCATAATAACTTTGTATGGTAATAGAAGGTTACTAGACTTGTCAGGGTGACCACTTGCAAGATATATAGATGTTGAATCACGATGTTGTACACCTGAAACTACTATTATATTGTATGTCAGCTATACGTTAATAAAAAATTTTTTAAGAAGTGTTACTGCAGATGTATAGATACAGATAAATCTCACAAATACCACTAACATTAGTTTTTATGAGATCACAGAATTGCTTCCCCTAAAATGTAGTCAAGTATTTATTGAACTACTTAAGTAGTTTTTTAATACCTTCCAGCTTTCTTTTTCAGTCCTGTGAATTCTATGTACCTTCCTTGTTCCTTTAGAGCAGGGGTGTCCAAACTGCGGCCGGCGGGCCAACTGTGGCCCGCAATCCATTGTTAATTGGCCCGCAGCAAATTCCAAAAATATATTTAGTTTACTTAAATAAACCAGGTGAGGCAATACGTACTTCACCTCCAGTGAGTGGCCCGGCTGTTTGTGTATTTTACCGCATAGGGCCCTTGGTGAAAAACGTTGAAAAAAGTTTGGACACCCCTGCTTTAGAGGAACAAAATGAAAACAGTGTGCTGTATCTTTAACTTGTATTTAAAAAGTCTCTCTCCCATGAGTATGGCATTGAATGGTAAAGAAAGACTATGCTGACAATAGAAAAAATTACTATACTCTGACAAAAATATCCATCAAATAGATTATGTATTTGTTATTTTGGTTTGATTTTAGAATTTTGTTATGGAATTAGAAGAACATATATTTAAAAAATACAAAAAAAATTAAAATATATATTTAAAAAATGCAAAAAAAGAACATGTAGATTTACCTGACCAAAAAGACATATTGTTATAATTCTAAATTACTTAATGCTGATCTGTAGTCCCCTGCAATAAGGGGTTAGAAGCCCACATTGATTTTGTGACAAGGGTTTGTAGCAGGTCTAGCAATCTATAGTCGGAAAGATGAAATAGGAATACATATTATAAAAGCAAACAACACAAGGAAATATGCTTTCTTGGAATTTGGATAAAGAGATTCATGGCTTTGTAGTTCAAGGTGTCCTGTCTTAGATCCTCAAGCTGTAGGAGATGACTCTATTACTCCCTTAGTTCTTTGCAAACTGGTTTGATGCTGCTATTAGGCTTCTGGGCTGTGTCAGAGTCACTGTGGGCAGGAGGTGACTTTGGGGTGTGGTTGCAGACCATGTGACTGGCGTGGTTGGAACAGAAAAAGGATTTTTCTGTTAGAATACTGGACTTTTCTACATTTATCTATTTATGAAGTTTCAGGCTGAGATTTTATATTTTACTAATAACTATTCACAGTAATTAACAGTGAATAGAAACAATTGAAACAAGGAATCTGACATTTAAAAAACATTTTAAAACATTTGAAAAATTACATTTGAAAAAGTAATTAGTAATTTTCTAAAAATGAAATCTCTTTGTAATTTTTGTGATTATTCATATAATACCTACTCATTCTGTTTTTTCAGACATTTGAAGTACAAATGAGAAGATGAAAATCACCTCTAATCTAGCTACCCATCGGTAGTCTTTTAATGTTTTCCTGAATGTTTTTTCAGATTTTTTAGCATAAAAATGGTATCTTTATTCTGTATACTATTTAGTAACCTGCTTTTTTTCACCGTATGATATATTTGGGAATTTTTTTGTTAATAAATATAGATATATCTGTGCTGTTCAATATAGGAACTACTAGTTGCATATGACTTTATATTTAAATTAAAGTAAAATTAAAAACTCAGTTCTTTCATTGCACTAGCCACATTGTAAGTGCGCAGGAGGTGTATGTGGCTTGTGGCTGCTGTGTTGGATAGCACTGATCTGTGTTACTATTTGTGATGGCCGCAGGGTTATACAGATTCCTCTCTTTTTTATCCAACTTTTAATTTACATTCTTACTAACATTTGTGAGAGTATCTGTTTCCTCAGTTAGTAGTAGTATTCTTTTAAATCTTTATCCATCTGAAAGTTGGAAAATAGTATTGTGTTTTAATTTGTAAGTTTTGATTACTAATGAGATTGAAGATCTTTTCAAATGCTTGGTGGCAGTTTTTTCTTTTGCCCATACTGGGTGATGTTAATTTGTACAGATTAGTGAATCCTACTGATACATAACTAGGAGAGAACTATGTTAATAAGCTTGATGATGTTGAATATTAAAGTAGTGAAATTTCAAACTGCCACTTTTTTCACGGTGAAGGTTAAGGCTAAGGTTGTGATTTTGACATTGGTTCAATTGACTTATCACAGGTAATTCAACAGGCATTGCATCGCCCCCCCAGCTCAGCGGCTCAGTACCTTCAGCAAATGTACGCAGCTCAACAGCAGCACTTAATGCTGCACACTGCAGCTCTGCAGCAGCAGCACCTCAGCAGCTCCCAACTACAGAGCCTCGCTGCTGTTCAGGTAAGACTGAAACGGAATGAAGAATTAGGAGGCCAATTTGATATTATCTGTGGATAATTACTGAAAATAAACACATTGGGTATTATTTCAGAGTTCTCAGATGTTTTGTGATTATTTTTACTTGAGGAAATATAATAGTCTGCCACATGGAAGTTAATTTTAAAAAATGGATATGTTTTATATGTTACTTTATTGCTAGCTTTTTTCCACTGCTTTTTATCTACATGGCAGAAATGCTATACTGGTATCATGATTTTGTGTATAAAATTCTAGGTACAACAGTGAATACTTAGGGTTACATGAATTATACTTATATTTTAACAAAAAAGGTCTTTTTGTATGCAAATAATTTACATTTATTAAAAAGTCAAATAGTATAAAATTATTTATAAGAGGTGAAGTATAGGTGTTCCTTTCATCATCCACTGCTGTTTTCCACTTTTCAGAGGTGGCTTCTGTTTTAACAGTTTACTATGTATCCCTCTAGAAATTCTCTATATAAATATGCATATGCATGTTTCTAAAATCTAATCATACTGTACCTACTGATAATAGATGATTTTATGATTAAATGCTTACGTTTTAAAAAAGATTTTCATTATTCTGTTTATTTAAATAAAACTGTAAGTGAGATTTCATCATAAATTTTATTAGAGGAAGATGTCAGTTGAGTGAACCTGAAAAAGGTTTATTCCTGTTACAAACACATCCCCAGCTGTTGCTTCTTTTTGGTAGTGTAATTTTAAATAACATCGTGTTCATATGAGTTAGGAAACTGAAACCCACTGGCACTCGATGTAGCTTCAATTCCTTTTTATAACGTTGGAGTGGTGACTCCACTTCAAAGAAGACAGAGACCTGTAGAGCAAAACTGACAATGAATGTAGTTATTAAGATAAGACTAGCCTTTGGGTCCTCTGTTTTCACCATTCAGTTGCTTCTTTTTTTCTTAATCTATTTGGCCAAAGCTTGGTCCATGTTGACTGTGGAATGGATTTGTTTATAAATAGAGTTTTTGGCTTGTATAGTGGTTTTGTGGCATTATAATACTGGACAGTTTTTAACTTCAGGGTTTTTATAGACATATCATAAAGATTTTATTATTTTAGGCAAGTTTGTCCAGTGGAAGACCATCTACGTCCCCCACAGGAAGTGTCACACAACAGTCAAGTATGTCCCAGACATCTGTAAGTGCCCTAATTTTTTTCCCGGATTTAAAAAATTTTTATTACTGCTTTTCAAAAGTAAACTGTTAATATTTAAAAAGCTGTTATTGTATATTTGTTGAAATGCTATTTAAGTAACAAGTACCTAGACATAGGAATGATAAGGTCCAAGAGCTCAGAACCAATGTTAAACTTCTGAAAATCTGAGTATTAAAAGTATTTTTTGTATTATTTCTTATACATGCTTTCCCATTGATTGTATTCAGATCTTTTATGGTTCTAAGTGATTACAGTTTCCAGTGTGTATTGAAAACCTGAAATATACAATGCAGGGGTACTGCGCCATGCATTTACTGTAATATACTAAAGAATGTCATATCCTTGGTGGACATCTAAATGTTTCTAGCTTTTTCTGTGAAATTGGCATTTTATAAATTAACTTTTCAGCTTATGCTTACTTGAGTTATATGGGTCAAATTTTCAAGTATCCGCTCAAGATAGTGTAATTTATTTTGAGAAAGGAGTAAAAGAAAGCCGATTTGCTATATTGCACATATAGTATATTGGGAAATTGTGCTGAGTTTCCTGGTTAAAAGAAATTTGCAGGCATGGTAATACTTGTTTAACTTTTTATTTTGATATAATTTCAAATCGCAAGAATGAAAAAAGTTTTCTTTATACCTTTTACTCAGATTCACCAGTTATTAGCATTTGGCTCCTTGCTTTATCATTCTTTTTTTCCCTCTCTGCATATTTACATATTTTTCTGAACCGTTAGCGGGTAAGTTGAGACATGTTCCTTTACTCCTAAATTCTTTGATATGTATTTCTTAGGAACAAAGTCGTCTTTTTTTTGAAGCCACATGAAAATGATCAAATTCAGGAAATTTATTATTGATACATGCAGTCCATATTAAAATTTCATCACATGTTCTAGACTTCCCAACCCCATCACTATAGATATTTTGGACTAGATAATTCTTTGTTTGTGGGGGCTGTCTTGTACATTGTAGAATGTTTAGCAGCATCCCTAGCTTCTATCCATTTAGATACCAGTAGGCTATGGCCCTCCTTCTTCTCCTATTGCGTCAACCAAAAATGTCTCTAGGCAGTGCCAAATGTTTCTGGGGGCAAAATTGCCCCTGGTTGAGAACCACTGAGTTAACCTTATAATGTCCTTTATTTTTTCCTGATCCAAAATAGTAATAATTTAATATTTTGTAAAATTGAGTCCAGTATAGTTTGTAGATTGCCAGAAAATTGAAGGTGAACTTGTGCTCTATTTACTTCAGCTAAGGATATGGTCTTTGCTGACTAAGTACATGTATGGGAAGCATATAGTTGTTTTTCTAGGTATTGATCTGGTATTTTTAATTAAAAAATTCCTTTTTAGCATGGAAGTATCCTAGAACATGAATCAAAATAACTTTTGAAAAAGAAATTAACTTTTGATTTCTTAGACTGAAAATGTTAAAGTGAAGAAAGTGAAAAATCTAAGTAATGTAATCTGACCCTAAGCATTATACTATAGCTGTGGTTATTGATGTCAGATATATGTTTAATTAATATATTGGTAGTTCAGGAAAGGACTAGTAAACATTTTGTGGGCTGGTTAAAAAATTATAGACGAATTCTTTATTCTGTGAAATTCTGGAATAACACTGGCAAACAGAGATAAGTATTTTAAATTTTTTTCCCTTCACATTTTTAAAAGGTATTCTTTTAAACTTTTCTTCTCTCATTATGACTTCATGCATGTGACCTTCACAGAAATTACAGTTCTAGTGATTGTACTTATTTTTTAGACATTGTTAGTGCTACTTGTCATAACCACGCACCCTTGTGTAATGAAGTATGTCAGAACCTGTGAGTGGCTGGTGGGGGAAAAGAAGTAAGTAGGAAGAACAGATACTCAAGAAAAAAAAGGAGTAATATATCTAATTTTGGTTATTTTCTATCTCAGCTGAGCAATACGCTCAAGTGAGTTAACTAAGCAGTTCAAATTATGATACGCAAGGTAGCTTAGTAAATTTAGGTCAACCTCTGAAAAAGAGGCAGAGCATGGTGGCAGAAATGTCTCGATAGTGATAATGATGATCTGTCAGGTGGCAGTCTAGTCGTTTTTCAGAGTTTTGGTTTTTTTGAGGTAAGTTTCCAGAGAACAGTGAAAGCCATGGGAAATGGTTTTCAGTAGAAGAAAGGGCTACAAGGTAGGTTGTCAAGTCACTAGCCATATAATTTTGAGGTTGAAAGTAGGAGTGAGATCCCAATGGGGAAATGGAAAATTATTTTAAAAAATGGAGCCAGGGTCCAATCATACCACCTGGGGAGACTGTATGTGGAGAAAGCTGTTGTTAATTGAATGTGTAGGTCATTAGCGGGTGCCAGCATCCTCTTCTTTCCCCTCAATAGCACGAAGACTAATTCTGGATTCTTAACAGTAGTGAGAGGGGATTTTATGATTAATTCGCTGTAAAACTAGGTGGGACTGAGCCTTTAGATGTACTTCAACTGAATGGCACTAAGATTTAGTTAAATTTGATTTGCTAAAATGAAATATAAACCCATTAAAAACTTCTGCAAAAAAAAAAAAGTTATCAACAAAGTTAAAAAACAACAAAATGGTTGAAAATATATTTAAACCATATTTGCCAACCAGCTTATGTTTGGGCTCTTTGATATGTAAGATAAACAGAATTCACAAAAGACCTGCATTGGTGATTTTCAAAAGAAAGACTATTTTTGGCTTTTAAACACATGAAAATGTATTTCTCTTCTTAATGATAAAGAAATGTATGTAAAAACAACAATGATGTACTGTTTTCACTTATCAAATTACAAAGCAAAAGCATTGAGACAATACCCATTGTTGGCAAGGATGTGAGAAAGTATTAGGTTGGTGCAATAGGAATTGCAGTTTAAAAGGTTAAAAATAATTGCAAAAACCGCAATAACTTTTGCAGCAACCTAATAGGTAGACTCACACTATTAGAGGGAATGTAACTGGTACAGTTTTTCTGGAGAGTTATTTGGCAATGTATATGAAAACTTAAACTGTGCATGCCCTTTCATATAGCGCTCTCATTTTTAGTGATGTAATTTACTAAAAATTACAGATAATTATGTAAAAATGACAAATAATTGTGCAGTTATGCATTGTTTATAATAGTGAAAAATTATAAACAATATAACTGTCCATTATTTGAGGATTAAATAAATGATAGTTCATTCATACATTAGAACATTATGATAGCTACTAAAAGTGCTCTATGTGTGTTTGGATTTTCATTAGGCATTACGTTGAAAAAAAAGCAAGAATATATAGTATGATCTCATTTAACTTATTTAGGTTATGCTATTTTTCTTTTAGTTCTAAACTTCCCATTTGGTTTTTCTTTATATCTTCTATTGCTTTTCTGAGAGTATATTTTTTTTCATTTGTTTTAAGTGGGCTCATAACAGCTTGTTCAAAGCGTTTTTATGATGAATGCTTTTCATTTAGCTTGAGGTCTTTCTGGTTCTTGGTATGACGAGTGATTTTTGATTGAAACCTGGATGTTTTCAGTATTATGTTATGAGACTGTGGATCTTATTTAAACTTTATGTTTTCGTTGGCTTCTGAAATGGAGCATGTGTTACCTCTTTACTGCCATATGGGAGTAGATGTCCAGGTTCCCTGTTTGGTCTCCATGGACACCCAAGGAGGTGCTCCCCAGAATTGCTGAGTAGAGGTGAGATTTCTGGCTCCTCAGTAGGCCTCCATGAATGCCTTCCTGGCTGGGAGGTCGGACTGCCTGCTACTGCTCCCCACATGGTCCCCACTCATACTGCAGGGATGGGGCAGGTTGGCGGTGGTGTTACTGCCTGGCTGGGATCAAAGTCCTGGCTACATACCTGGCCTTCTCTGACACTAACCCTTTGGAGGGACTGGGGGGCTTGGGGTGCCTCATTACAGCCTGGCGAGGGTGGCAGTCTAAGTCTTTGCTGGTGTGGGTATGGATGTGGCGTGGCCACAATGTTTTCTGTGGTGTTTGGCTGAAGTACAGCAATTTTTGTCTAAAAGTTTTCTATGTTGCTAGGCCATCCTTTTCCTGGTCCTATATTCTAGAAAGAGCAATCTTTCATTGGGGCTTCTTTTTGTCTGCACCCATTGGTGTTTCTGGGTTGGTTACTGACTTCTTTAACTCCAAGTTTTGATTACATGAGACAAATGAAAACCCAAGGAGCTCACAACTACATTGTTCACTGGGTCCTGAGGTCCCTAGCCAGTCTGCTTTTCTCCACCTTTGGGATCATCTTACGTTTATTTTATATGTAACATACAGGGTTATTAGTTGTACTTAGGGGGAGGAATAGGGAAACATATGTCTTTCATCGTCCTAGAAACAGAATTCCTGTCATTTAACTTAATTTTTTAAAATTATATTTATGTATCTGTCTGATTATGCAGGAAGAAAATCTGTAATACACAACAAACTGTTCATCAGTGGTTCTCTCTGAGGAAGTAGATTAAAGAGCTTTATTTTGTCAATTTTTATATTGCCTAAATAAAAAAATATACTTTTGTTGTCTAAGAGACAGACAATACAAATGTATAGAGTAAATAGTCCCCTTTGCCCTGACAAAGTTTTTTGTGAAGCTTTCTTGTCTTACTACTGTTCATTTCTATACATAAATGTAAATAGATAGGCCTATGGTTAATTTTATTTGTATTACTGTAAGTGAAGTGCCATAATTCTCTCCTAAGTCTTAGGGCATTTTCAGCTGCAAAAGATTGTGTTTGGAAATTGCAATCGTAAATCTCTGAATGACTCAAAGGCTGTTTGTATCTCATTCCCTTTCTCTCTCTTTATTTTTTGGCCCTGGAATCTACATTATTCCCAAATGTTTTGACTATAATTCACGGTACTATTTTGTAAAAAAGGGGAAAACCTTATTTTTAATAGCTTTCTAGCTATTGTGCTAGACAAGGTGAGCTTTTGAAGCCCAGTTAGTTTTATGACTTCATTCATATATGAGTATTCATTCAACAAATATATACTGAGCATTTAATACATGCCAGACATCCTTCTAGGTGCTGGGAATCCAGCAACACAACAGACAAAATCTCTGTCCTTATGGAGCTAGGGATAGATAGTCAGCTAGTATATAAAATGTCATGTGATGGTAAGTGCTGTAGAGAAAAATCAAGCAAAGGAGGGGAATGGGATGAGGGAATTTGCTATTTTTAACAAGGGTGGTCAGAGAAAGCATTGCTAATAAAGATGGCATTTGAAGGAGGGTGAGGGAGGCAAACATGCTCAAGGAACAGAAAAGAGGGCAGTGTGGCTGGAGTGGAATGAGCAGGAGTATGACTTAGAGATGACATTAGAGATGTAATTATAATCTCGTCATGAAGAGATTATAAAACCTGTGGGTTTTACTCTGCATGAGTTGGGAAGCTATTGGAGAGTTTTTTCAGTAGGGAAATGACATGATCTCACACAGGTATCTAAGGGGCAAAGATAGAAGCAGGAAGACCAGTTAAGTGGTGCTTGTAATAATCCAAGACAGAGATATTGGTTGGTTGACAATGATGGTGACAAGTGTGATGCGAAGTGGTAAGCCAGATTCTGAATATTTTTTTCTCCAGTATTTTATTATAGGAATTTGGATATAATTCGAAAGTAGAGCTAACAGGATATGTTGATGAATTGAATAGAATTGTGAAGAAAGGCAAAGTGTTGAGGATAACTAGTATTTTGGCTTGAGCATCTGGAAGGATCTGCCAAAGCAGGTGTTGGAGAAGGAAATCAGGAGTTTGGTTTTGGACATTTTAAGTTTGTGATGTATATTAGACACTCACCTGTAGATGGTGAGTAGACTTGGATAAATGAGTTTGGAGTTCATGTGGGACTTCTGGTGATTAGTGATGCCTTGTACATCTCATGGAAAATTCAAGTCCCGAGTGCATGGTGACTTCACTGACAATTGTAGAAATCATGAGCGAAAGTTTGGTAGATGGAAATAAGGGACCTGGGTTTTAGTGTTAATTCTATGACTGACTGGTGACATGTCTTAGGGCAAGTCATTTAATGTCCTTATGTAAAACTGAGGTGTTTAGGTGATTTTCAGTCCTTTCATCCAGATGTCGTCTGATCTAGATCATGGAGAAATTGCAAGAGATGGTGCTATGCCCTGAATTGCATCTCAACAAATTCATGTGTTGAAAGTCCTAAAATCCTACGTGACTGTATTCGAAACAGGGCCTTTAAGGAGGTGACTAAATGATGTCATAGAGGTGGAGCCCTGATCCAGTAGACCTGGTGTCCTCATAAAAGAGGAAGAGATGTCGGAGTTCCTTACCTCCCTCCCGCTCTATTTGTCTCCCCCCATGGGAGGACCCAGTGAGAAGGCAGCCATCTATAAACCAGCAAGATCTCTAACCAGAACCTGAATGGCTGGCACTTGATCTTGGACGTTCTAGCCTCTAGAACTGTAAGAAATACATTTCTGTTGTTTAAGCTACACAGTCTGTGGTACTTTGTTATGGCAGCCTGAGCAGACTAAGATACCTGGGGCTCTGGACCTTACCCTAAGCTATAGGCAAAACAGTTCTATGATGTGTTTGAATCTGGGAGTTCAGAATAAGACTGCGTTTGAAGAATGGTTTCTATTAAAAAAAAAAGTTTGAGAACCAGTAGTTTAGATGTTAACCTAAGATTCTGTCTGGGTTTCTTAAATAGTTTATATGTATTATAAAAAAGCACCTGTCCCATAGTAAGAGTGTAATAAATATTTGTTGAAAATGAAATTAAAGGTGTTATAATCATCAACTAGAATATGTAATGCATAATATTAATTTTAATTCTTGATTACTGCAAGTCGATTATCTGCAATTCAAAGGATCATTTTAGGATATATTCTGATTGCCTGAAATTGCGTTATAGAAGAGAATCTATACCCTGACCTCAGTGATGAGATTCATTTGTTGCCAGTTATGGACAGGCAGCCAGTTAGCAGGTACTGGGCATACAGATGAGTGACAGTCCCTTCCCCCAGGGACAGTAATGCGCATTTGAAGAATTATGCCTAGGCATATCAGTCAATAACATAACAGTGTATAATTAAGTGATAAATGCCGTGGGAGTTAACAGAAAAGAGGTCTTTGGGGTTGGATAGTTGGGGAAGACTTCTTGTATGGGATTTAACCAGAGCTTCAAAAAATATGTAGAGTTTGCAGAGAAGAGGACTTACCATGAGCTCATGATCCTGAAACAGCAGAACTTACTTCCAGGAATTCATTTCTGTGCCAGTACGGCCTTACTGAATGCCAGCGTGGTTCCAGGCATGCTGTTTGGTGCCGAGAATTCAAAGTGAGCAAAGGTTTTAGGGTACAGTGTATTACAGGATATGGAAATATAAACAGTCAAAGGGCACTGTAATACGAGTTTTGTTTTACTGGAGTATCTTCTAATAACTACTTGTGAAGGGTATATGGAAGATAAACTTGGAATCTTTATAGATCTGCAAATTCCCTCCCCTTACCTTTTAAAATAATTATTTTTACATAAATTCTACATTGAAAATAATTTTTCTTAGTAAATTTGAAAGCAAGCACCATTGTTTTCAAACTCTTAGTATTGCTGAAGACGAGGCTGATGTTAAGTCTCATTAGCATTCCTCTGGGGGTAATTGGTTCTTTCTCTCTCTTGTATTTTAGGTTTGTCTTTCTTTAGTTTTTTGGAGTTTCATGAGGATGTGTGCAGATGTCGTTATGCAGGACACTTATTGGACCCCCGTAGTGTGAAAACCAGGTGTTCAGTGTTCATGTGTATGAAACTAAAATGGATTTAAAATTTTTTTATTTCTTGCTCTTTTCTCTGTTCTTTCTTTCTAGAGCTCCTTAGTTGGATGTTGGTCTTTCTGGATTGATCCTTTATTTCTTTTAGCTTTTTACTCATTTTCTGTCTTTATCTTTTTACTTTGTTTTGGGATATTTCCTTCCTTTTAAAAAACGCTTTCCTTTTATATTTAGGAAAAAAATTATTTCAGCCGTTGTATTTCCAATTTCTATGAGCATTTCTCATTCTTTTTTCATAGTATACTGCTTTTCTATTATGGATGAAATATTTTAGATTTCTGTTATGATACTTATCTAATTTTAAAATACTTTTCGTCTGTTTCCTGAATAATTTATTTCCTTAGGAACTGTCGTGGTCTTTTTCTTTCATGCTGCTGGTTTTTCTCTTATAAGAGAAAGCAGTTTCTTCTTTAAAAACTTGGTTTTCTGCTTATATTTGAGAGTGAGTGATTATTAGAATTAATCAAGGTGCATTACTTCCACTGCTCTGAAAATAGATCTGCCCCCAGCAGCTCTTTCCTTAGTGGAAAGTCTGATAAGAATTTCTGTATTTGCATGTGGGAATAGCAGAGGTTGTGACAGTGGAAAGGATATATTTTTGGCAGGTTTTAGAATTGAAGGTATGCAGGTAAGAAGCTGGCCATAAGGCTGATGAGCAAGTTTCAGAATAAGGAGGATTTTACTTCAAGATACGAGTGTCCATGCTAGAAGCCTAGCTTTTCCTTGGCAGTTCTTTGACTTATTTAGAGGAGACCTTTCTTTCTCGGTCTCAGTGCCTGTTCTAGGTGGGAGAGGGATGGTGTTATGACTGGCGAGTCTGTATCCTGGGTGGACTTGCAGATAATCCTTCAGGTTCTGGCCCCATTGCTTCCAGCCTCTAAATCTTGGGTCTAAATCCGCTTTGGTCTGTTTCTTCCTATATTCTGGACTGCAGCTTCCAGCTGTTTCTTCTGTCAGTACGATGCCATCTTCTTTGGGTCTAGAAATGTGATGAAGTATCTTGATACAGATGGCACCCTCCTCTCTCTTTCTTTTTGCTTTATGGGTGTGTGTTTTTGTTGTTTGATGTTCTTTTATCCCCAAGTTTTTAAAAAAATATTTAAACCTACAGAAAAATGGAAAGACTAAGCAGTGACCCTTGTATGCCCTTCATGTAGCTATTTATGCCAATTATTAAGTTTGTCATAATGTGCTATATCTCCCTCTCTATCCACTATATATGCACTGTTTTCCTGGGAGAGAGAGAAGACCTTTGTGTATTAAACGAAGATACACAGGACATCCCACCGGCATTGTGTGATCCTTAATTAAATTCTAGATGGGAGAAAAGGGCATAAAAGGTATTTTGGCGACTACCTGAGGGAATCCAAATATGGAGCATATGCTAGTTATTATTTCTTAATATTACATTTCTTAGGTGTGATATATTACTGTGGTTGTATAGGACAGTCTCCTTCTTGGGTTAATACATGCGAAAGTACTTAGGACTGACGTGTTGTGATCTCTTCAACTTATTATTTTTTCTTAATTTATTAAGAAAAGTACACTTATTGTGTCAGTGAGATTATTTTTAGATCAATAACCTCAAAAATGTTCAGTTTTCCCTAAAAATGTCTAAGTCAGATCAACCACATATCAAATGAATTCATCATGATTTAATTTGAGAGAAAATTTCTTGCTTGTAACCAGTCATTCTCAGTGTCCTATTGCTAAGGTACTCATTCTCTACTATTTTAGGGAATATTTTAAGTTTTAAAACTCATTGTTTTCAAGGATTTTAAAAAATATATAATTTCAAATGATTGAGCTTAGAAACCTATTGCAAAATTTAATACTAGTCTAAAATAAAGCTGTGAATATTTTTATGGTCATGAGTAGCTTTACTGCATTCTTGTAAAATATTCCAAGTAAAAAGTAAAAAAAAATGTTAAGTCCCTTCAGCCTCCTTTCCCCTACAGTCCTTCTGTCTCCTTAATTCGCGGGATATCCCTCCAGATCTTTGCCTATGCATCATGGGCATACGTGGCATAAAGAAATGTATGTATATGTTTAACACACGGTTTTTTCTGCACGTGGTAAACACAGGGAGGTGTTCTGCATTTTGTCTTTTACGTTTAACAGTAGGTATTGAGATCTTTCTTGGTTAGTACACAGAGCTCAGTCTCACTTACTTAAGCGACTGTGTAGTATTGCGTAGTATAGATGTGCTTTATCTTAGATAACTACCCCCGTTGCTGGACATCTAAGTTATTTCTAATGTTTTCATTGTTTTAGCATTGCAGCTTTTCTAGGGTGTCAAAATCTGAAAGCAATTGGGAAATGGTGAGATTGTTTTGCTGTGTTTTTTTTATAGCTTTTATAGAAGAAAGTAGAATTAATAGTTTCTATAATAGGGTAGGCATTTCATTTAATTTCATTATTAAAAATGTAGTTTCTTAAGGAATCCTTCATGGGTAGATACTATTACTTGAAATTTCTATATAGTTTTATATGTCTAGATATTTGAATTACATAAAAATTCCCACTGAATAATGAGGCAAGGAAATTCATATGCTGCTCTAAAGGGATAAAAACAAAACAATATAGCAAAATAAACATTGAAAAGGAAAATAGCATTTCCCCTTTATACTAATGTTAATTCCTACAGACAAAACCTTTGAAAAAGAAAATATAGGTCATTCCAGATTTTACCCCAGGAGGCATTATTCATCTTTAACATTTGGACTATTCTTCCAGGGTGTGTGTATGTGTATCGAATCTAATTATAAACAGTTTAGTGAGTACAGTAGTCCCCTGTTATCCACAGGGATCCATTCCAAGACACCCATTGGATGTCTGAACCTGCAAATAGTACAGAATGTTATATGTATGGTTTTTTCCTATTCATATATATCTATGATAGTGTTTAATTTACAAATTAGGTACAGTAAGAGATTACCAACAATAATTAATAATAAAATACAACGATTACAACAATATACTGTAATAAAAGTTATATGAATGGCTTTGGGACCATTATTAGGTAAAATAAGGGTTACTTTCACCTAAGCCCCAGGTCCTGGTAACTGAGATGGCTACTCAGTGACTAATGGGCAGGCAGCACATAGAGGATGGATACACCAGACAAAGGGATGATTCACGTCCTAAGCAGGACGGAGGAGGATGGTGCGAGATTTCTGTATGCTACTCAGAATGACATGCAATTTAAAACTTATGAATTGTTTATTTCTGGAATTTTCTATTTAATATTTTTGGGCTATGTTGACCATGGAAAGCAAAACCACGGATAAGGGGGGAGTACTGTATGCATTATTGTTTGTGCCAAAAAATGTATATAGGTGGACACTTTGGTCAATGCTGCTCAAGCAGCAGCTTGCCATAACCAGAAGTGTCTGGCCGCTGATGGTAACTAACCACTTTGAGCACCTCTTGTAATTGCAGAAGTCAAACGTGACGTGTATTCATCTTTTGTTATTGGTATGTATATATTGATTATTACAATTTTAATAGTTTTTCCATTTCTTAAAATATGTATACATTTTTGGCACCCTCTGTATACAGTACAGTCATTTTTCTCTCAATATATTTTCTCATGTGATATGTACATATACATACACAGAGACATTTGTATGTAATTAAAGAAGTGGGATAATACTCTACATGTTATTCCATAGTTTTTTCACTCAACAGTGGGTCATTAAGATATTTTCATGCCATTTAATACAGGTATACATCATTCTTTTAATGTCTGTGTACTGTAGATATACTTGATTGACTTTGATTAATCAAATGCCATAGTGGCTCTCAAATGGGCTTTGGCTCTAGGGACTACTCTGGGCCAGAGAGCCTGTGTGAACCTTTTGGGGGCACCAAGAGATGGTTGAGAGCTAAGTGGTTTTTCTTGGCAGACTTGGTTTTCTCTGCTGACTCTTGGAATTAGTGCCAGTGGGGAGAGAGCTTCTAGTAATAGGGTCAGGGAGTAAGTTTCTTTATGAAGTGTGGGGCTTGTGGTATGAAGTGCAAGGATTGGCCAAGCCTTTAAAGTGAAAGAGCATTAGGAGAGTTGGGACGGAATTGACAGAGAAAATAATGGAAACAATTTGGGCATCTGGTTCAGGTCAGCAGAGCAAAGCAGAAAATAGAGGAGAGCCTGATCAGTTGTGGAAAGGAAAGGAGGATTTTTTTTTCAGTCAGGCCTGCTGTGGAGATGGGCCTCTTGCAGTGGTGGTCCTGACCACTGGGTACTCATTAGTAGACATTGCCTGAAATGTTACTAACTATATGGAGCTTAAAAATAAACATGGTATTTGTTCTTTGATCTCAGAACTTAGACAAAGTAGAATGCAGGTGGTTAAGAAGTTTTCTTACTTCCTTTTTTTCTTTTTTAAGAAAAAGAAAAGCATTCTGTTTGTACTTTGTGTTCTACTTCCTTAAAGAGTACTTTCAAGCATTTTGGCTATCAGCCAGTCATTTTTTAAAAAGACTTTTATTATGTTTTTGTTAAATCGTGTGTGGTCTATCCTTACTAGAGTCGCTCAGCCTCTCTTTGCCTTTCTCTTCTTTCCTCCCTTCCTTCCCCATCTCTTTCATCACTGACTGGGAAAAAAGTGACAAGGCATTATTACTGCAGAGTGACCCAAATCAGCGAGCTTTCAGGATATAGGAAAGCCCTGAATGCCAAAATACATGAGTTGGAAAACCTGGGTCCAGTTTTATACTGCTGAGTGACTTAATCTTTGGAGCAAGGCTTTCCCCAAAGTGTCTGTTTATAGAGTGATGTAAAAAAGAATAAGTTTTTTGGGGGACTTATTAGTAATTTATTATATAGCATCAAAAATACAGTTGTACTGATATCACACTGTCTGCATTTTTACTCTATTTTGTTATGGTCTATATCAAAACATTTTTTTTCTCATACACACACTCATGCTCTTTGATGGGCTTATATATTATATTACATTAAAACTATGAAGTATGCCTTAAAATAACCTGGCATTCATTAACTTAATAAACTTACTGAATGAAGACATTTTTATAGATATTGGATATATAAAGATGAATAACACGTGGTCCCCACTCTCTTAAATTGTTATTTAGAAGGGAGGGATAGAAATATATGCTAGAAGTATATGGAAGTTAACAGGCAAGAAGGAGGAGGAATAGTTCTATGGGATGTAGGGATGCCTGAAAAGCTTATTAGAGCAGAAGCTTTTTGAAAGGAAGTTGTTCGCTACATAGGTGGGGATGGGATGAGGCAGGAGGAGGATGACCAGGCCCGGCCAGAGCACTGTTACTGGGGCCACGTAGGCCTGAGACATCACGACATTGCAGAGAGCGTCATATGGCTCGTGAGAAGGGTGTGTGTGGAGGAGTGAGAGGAGATGATGCTAGAGTCAGGGGAGGCTGAACATTATCCAGAAGGTCTTTAAATGGTTAATTATTAATAAAATCAGGGAAAGATTATCTGGCAAGTAGGAAGAGGCAAGATTCCAAGTAGGGAGATCAGTTTGCATCTGTTAAAGTAACCCAGGTGGACGTGCTGTAGGCCCAGACTCAAACTAAGTGATTAAAAATCACAATGAAAAGGAGAATAAAGGTGTAGAAACAATGAGATGTGTGTGGTAAAGGAGAGGGAAGAATCAGGATGACTCCCAGATAATCTGTTGTGGGGGGTTTAAAAATACCAGTGGCCATTTGAGGAGGAGCTGGTTTAAGAAGGAATAATAATGAGTTTGGTGTTTGAACATGTTGAGTTTCGGTTGGTAAGAGACATCCAGAAAGATGTGTTCTGTGGATGTTTGGATCTGGAGCTCAGAATAAGAGTGTCATCAAGGATTGAGAGTCATCAATCCTTTGAAACTATAGGATTAGATGTGATAATCTGGGAATTCAAGAAGAGAAATGTTGAGGACAAAGCATGAACATTTTGGGGGTGGGCCAGAAAGAAGAGCTGGTAAAGAATGTTGAAAGGGAATGGTCTGAAAAGCATCCACTGAATTTGTCAGATAGAAGGCATTGGTGGTTATTGCTAAAGGGGTTTTAGTGGTATGCTAGAAGTAGAAAACAGATTGCAGACTAATTCTGTATTTTGTGTTTATGTACTGAACTACAGGATTACGTATTAAAATTAAATACTTAAACGATACAGCTAAATTTAGGGAATTAATTAACCAACTCTTGTATACCCCCTGTATAGTTTTTTTTTTTAATTTTTTATTTTAAAATAAATATAGACTCATGGGAAGTTACAAAAATAGTACAGAAAGGTCCTCCTGTATAGCCTTCACTCAGCTTCCTCCAGTCATTTCAGTTTAACAAATGTCCTAGACTAGTGCAAATGCTAATGTTTGGGGTGGATTATAGAACTGTACAGGCAGTGTAAATTTGGATTCTGTACCCCCACGTGGCACAAGCCTGGTGTTTTGATTCTCATAGAAGCCTCTCTCCCTCCACTGAGCAGGGCAGATGGCAAACTTCCTCGCTGTTTCTCAGGATATGGGTGGAGCTTTTCCAGCTCCCTTTTCATATATTAAGCAGCCCTTTTGAGGATCTTGGCTCAAAATAGCGTATTTACTTCCAGCTCTTCCCCGAAATAGGCTCAAAATCAGGTCTTCTGTATCTGTAAGCTAGTACCCCCCAAGTCTGCCTTGAAGTCAGCTGCAGCTTTACATCTTTGAGTTTCTTCCTTTCTGGCACCCAGAAATTCCCTTCTCCCCTTCCCTTTTTTGAATTCAGCTATATATTCTTATTTTTCATGTTGATCTATCATTGCAGTTAGTGTATTTGGCACAGGATGTATTAGTCCAGTCTGCCTTATTGCTTGAATCAAAAGTCTAATAAACAATTTCTTAATTTTATTCTCTGCTTTGTCCACAAAAAGGATTTGAGGTCAGATTATGTTACTCTCATTAAAAATATTATTTATTTTTAAAATGGGTGTTACATGCATAAGGTATGACCTTGGAAAGATAAAAAGGGTATACGTATTTGCCTTTGCCCTGTTCCCTACCTATGCCACCTGGTTTACCTTCAAAGATACAATTGTTACTAATCTCTTATGTATCCTAGAAATAGACTATGCACTAATTTATTCTTTAACAGTAGTTTTAAACTTTAAATAGTGTTTATAATTTAATTCTGTCTGTTTGACAAGTAGCAATTGTAGTTTCTTCTCTGAGAGCTTTTTGGGGGAGAATGTTTTTGCTAATTATATGTTGCATGTGTTTTTATATATATGAATGGATTATCTGTGTTTTAATTTTTGTTCACTTCAGAAACCCCTCAGAATGTGACAGAAACTGACAAATTAGTGTAAACGGTTGATTTGAATGTTTTAAGTTATTATGTGGAATATTAAATTAATGGAACATTAGCCATAATATTTGGGAGGTAGTGGAAATGATATTTTAAGATACTGGAATCTTATTGAAACACATTGAGGATATCCTTCAAAATTGTTCTAATTACTAACCAGTAAATGCTGTCATTTGCCTATACGCAAATAATTGCCCAAGGAAGTGAGGGGCGTCTGTTAAAGATGAAGCCCTCTCTTCCAGGTTCCTTAGCCACTGTATATACCATCGATTGCCTGAGTGCAGCTTGGTGACATTCAGTGACCTGGAAGCAAGAAATGGAAGCCTATGACCTAATATGTTTTCTTCCTTAGATCAACCTCTCCACTTCTCCTACACCTGCACAGTTAATAAGCCGTTCCCAGGCTTCCAGTTCCACCAGCGGCAGTATTACCCAACAGACTATGTTACTAGGGAGTACCTCCCCCACCCTAACGGCAAGCCAAGCTCAAATGTATCTCCGAGCTCAAATGGTAAGATGTGAGCTACCAAATTTTTTCAGTGTTTAAGGACTTGAGATAGATCAAAATATTTCTTGATTTGATGCAATAAGAGGCATTTTTAATATTGAAGAAATGTTTTAACCATTTTTTTGTGTGTGCATGTGCTTAGCTCTTGTACATTTATGTCATGAAAAGTTCTACTTTTAATTGGTAGGCCTTCTTGGTGTATCAAATAGTAATCAGCAACATCGGGAAGCTTAACAGATTCTGTATCATAGGAGTCATTATTTTTTAGTATCACATTTTACTGATTTCAAACCTTTTTTCACATTTTAACATCTCTGAAACTGAAATGCATTTTATAAGTGATGTCATCTTACAGTTATAATTGGTCCTTATAGTGATACATAAAATTATTGTATATCTTTGACATCTTAGATTTGATGAAATAGTTAGAAATGTTAAAAACTTGGTTGTTTTAACATAAGTTAGAATTTATATTGTGGAATCTTCTGAAATTTGGATTGGAATTCCTGGTAATTTACCAGATGATTCTTAGCTTTGGTTATTCCCATCTCAAATTCTGAAAGGTGATTTGTGTTTTTATTCTCACTTTGATCTTTTATTCATATAGGAAATGTTAATTTGGCTAGACTGTATTTTATTACCTACTGATTTTCTAATTTAACTGTTGAGCTTCTTTAAGGAATGTATAAATTGGTTGACATTTATTTTATTTGATGTCTTTAACAGAGATAGCTAGACAAAAGCTTTGGCCTAATATATATTTTATTTCTATTCTTTTTGTCCAGTGTACTGAATATATGTCTGGATGCCCAGATCACTACTGAAATTGCAAAGAAAGTTTCCCATCATATTTCTTACAGAAAGCAATGACATAATCCACCTTTTATTTACCGATTATTCTGTAGATATTACCATACTTCTGTTTTTTTGCCCATGAGATCAATTTAATTAATAATATGCTTCAAAATTAGCCTGAACCATTTGAAATGGTTGTAATTTGACCATTTTTGACCCCTTAACAGTTTCATATGGTTCAAGCTAAATAGAACATCTTCTCTTTAGGTTTAGTGCTTTCAGATGTTTATATTGGAAATTACCTTCTCATGAAACAAAATTACACTTCGTTGTTTAATTCACTTAAATTTAGTATATAAAAAAACTGAAGTTTAAAAGATTCCGTAATTGGTAATTTTAATTTAAACAGGAATAGTTTTTGAGGAACTGATTAACGCTAGGCAATTTTGAAATAAAATATACACATTCTTTGAAATAACTCATAGTTTACTAAATATGGTTGACTAATCTCTGAGTGGATTATATTGCCTTTTTAAATTAATGCCATTCTGTTTCAATACTGAAAAAAGCAGTTGAAAAGAGATGGTGATTATAAGTAAATAAACTGAGTATATCTTTCTTTCCTTTATTATTATTATTCTTTTTGATGTGAAGCTTTTTTACAGGCTGTTTTGTTGTTGAATTTTGACATGTTGTGGCATTTACATTTAGAATGAATTTTTCTTTACAGATAGTTTTAAAATCAAGACAGAACGTATGTTTGTACTATAAGGTCCTATGTAGTTGAATGAAATAGTATAGTCTGTGGCATAGCTATTCTCTGTGGTCAAGAGGACTGAAAAGACTTTTTGGTGTTTCTTTTCATGTTTCTCACTGAAATTTAATTTGTATTCAAGAGAAGTGACTATGGTTGTTTATTATAACTTCTGTTTTAGGCATCTTGCCATGGAGTTTTGATTTGGGAGAAGTTTAAGTATAATAGCTTATTTGGGCAAAATTTGTATGAGGATTTCATGTTACCAAAATACATATTCTTTTTTGAGCATTGATTTATTTTTCTACTCATCAGAATCATGAGCTGTTTCAAAAATGTTTATGATTTATTTATTTTTTTTTGAGTTCTCTATTATCAGAAACTTCTCTTTGTCGTGTAAACCCTTTTGCTTAGGAGGAAGTCCTAAACTGCATTGTCTTTCGTCACAAATTTCAGTCTCTCTTGCCTGCTATACATTGTCTGTGAGACATGTTCTTTTGTCTTAGAGTATTTTTTTGGTTTTTCTGTCTGTACAGCTGATTTTCACACCCGCTACCACTGTGGCTGCTGTACAGTCTGACATTCCTGTTGTCTCGTCGTCATCGTCATCTTCCTGTCAGTCTGCAGCTACTCAGGTGAGCTTGTCTAGCTTCATAATGTGGTACTTGAGGTCTGGATCTTCAGGTTAAAGATAAACATACATTTGTGTTTAAGTTACTGATGGTTTCAGTGCTCTTTGTCATACAATTCAGGTTAAAATTTCATAAAATACAATAAGAACTTCAAGAAAGTTTTTTTTTTCCCTATAGAAATTATAATACCATTAAACAGATATTTATGTTATTTGACAGTGAAAATGAGTTTTTGCTATGACATTATATGTTTAGTTTTATTATAAAGCAGATTTATTTCTCTTATTATGTGAGATGTATTCTTTTGTGTAGATTCCTTTGTAAGCAGTTGTGTATAATAACTAAGTCAAGATGGATTTTAAGATTAAAAATTAATTGGGTAAATTTTAAATTAAAAATTTGAATAGAATATTACTTTGTTTGGTACTATGGAAAAAATGAACCTTAACATTCTCCTCACACCATTCATAAAAATAAACTAGATGTAAAATGTTGACCTAAAGGTAACAGCCAAAGCTATGAAACCTGTAGTAAAAAACATCTGGAATATCTTTACAACTATAGGGGAAGCAGAGCTTTCTTAGATAGGTCACAAAAAGCACTAATCATAAAAGAAAATAATGATAAATTGGAGTTTATAAAAATTAAAAACTGTTCTTCGAATAAACTGCTCTTCAAATAAAAATGAAGAGGCAAGCTATAGACTGAGGGAAAATGTTCACAATACATATATATCTGACCAAGGACTTGTATTCAGAATATACAGAGTATGCTTACAATTCAATAATAAGATCATGAGCAATTCAATTAAAAATGGGGAAAAGATTTGAACACTTCATGAAAGAAGATATACAGATAATGACATGAAAAAATGCACAACGTCATTAATTATTATAGAAATGCAAATCAAAATCATAATGAATATCACTACACACTCACTAGAATGGCTGAAATGAAGGAGACCGGCAAGAATGTGCAGCAGCTGTACTCTCATACATTGCTGGTGAGTGTAGTGGTACAACCACTTTGGAAAACAGTTTTTCAGTTCCTTATAAAGTTAAACATATTCTTAACATATGACCCAGCAATTCTAGATGTTAACTGTGAGAGATTTGAAAACATATATTTACATAAACATATCTATGAATATTCATAGCAGCTCTATTCAGAATAGCCCCACACTGAAACAGCTTTAACGGGTGAATGGATAAGCAAATTGTGTGATACATTACCCAGAAATAAAAGAGAACAAACTACTGATGCATCTCAGAAATATTATAATTAGCAAAAGAAGCCAGATACCACAGAGAGTACATACTCTGTGATTACAGTTATATGAAACTCCAGAATAGGCAAAACTAATCTATAGTGAAAAAAATCCATTTTGGTGATACCTGTATAGAAGGTGGGGGAAATTGATGGGGAGAGGGCATGAGTGAACTTTCAGGGTGATGGAAATGTTCTGTATCTTGATTGGCGTGGTGGTAATATGGTATATACATATGTCAAAACTTGTTGAACTGGTTCATTTTATTGTAAGTTACACCTTAGTAACGTTGATAAAAGTGAATTGAGTAAATTTTAATACTACTTTGTATGATACGATTTTGGTATTTTTCTATAGTTAATGTTTTAGATTGCATATAGTAGCAATTGATATGTCTTAGGGTCATCCTTGGCTTCTTATTTTTAATTTAATTGTCTCAGTCTTTTGGTAAAAAGCAAAAAGTGAGATAGTAATAATATTCTTTGACACTTTTCATAGAACCTCTTTGTATATTATTTTACTAAATAATAAAGGCCAATTTTTATATATCAGCATATAAAGATGGTGATCATTTAAACTTGGGTTTCTCCTAATGTGCTCTGTGACCCTTTATAATTCCTTAACTTTGTTGGATTTTAGTTTCTGTATTTTCAAAATGAGACCTTTGTCTTTGTTAACTTTAAGATTTTTCAGCTCTAAACTTTTATAATGTCTCTGTGGAATGGATTCGTTAAAGTAATGATCTTACTGTTTTGGTTTATTAAAACCTAATAGACTTAGATTATTAGCAACTTCAAGAATATTTTAAATCTTATTTATACTTTGTTCCAGCTAAAATTTTAATTGATTTACAAGATGCATACAATAAAACAAGATAAAATAAATTGAAAACATGAAAGAAAAAACACATGAATAAAGTGGCATGGAGCAAGGAGTGAGGTTGCTATTCGGATTACATGCATGAAGTCCTGCATGAACTTAAGTTGAATTCCCACTTCAGGCATTTATTAGTTGTATGGCTTTAGACAAGTTACCAAACATCTCTAATAGTCATACATACACTTGCGGGTAAGTCGAAGAATGAGTAATATGAATACTTAGTGTCTAGAACATTATAGACACTCATTAGTACTTGTTTTGCAAAGGGAGGGGAACAAAAAGATCTGGGTTCAAATTCTGTCTTCCGAACAATTGCCAGCTTTGCCACTTGCTAGTTGGTTGATTTTGGACAAGGTCATAGTATAGCATAGTGTTTATAAGTCTGTACTCTGAAGCCGGACTCTCTGGGTTTAAATACATGCTCTACCACTTTCCCCTAATCTCTTGCCTCAGTTTAAAAAATATAAGATAAAATAAATATTTATAAAATAATTATAATGCTTACTTCATAGGGTTGTAGTGAGGATTAATACATAGTTAGCACTCACTAAAAGTTAGCTGTTTTTATCTGTGCTAAGCCTTAATTTCACTGTAAACTGGAAATCATCGCTCAGAGTTGTTACAAGGAATAAATGAGACATAAAGTAATCATAAAGTACTTAACATACTGCCTGGCACGTAAAATATCACATGCCATTAATTACTATTTTTGTTACACATTGTCTCAAGATGAGTCACAAATTTGATTCTTAGCTTTGAAATAGCTAATAGTGAAGAGAAACACAACCATTTAAAGGATGTACAGTTTTCAGGGTAAAATAAACCAGTTGTTAGGAAAATACAACGAACATGCTTTGTAGAGCACAGTCTGTCTTTTGGGTTCTCATGGAGAAAGCATTGTATAGTATCTTTAATAGCATAATGAGCATAGTTAAAGTAATTTATAAAGTGGCTTCAGTTTGATCTGATCCAGATATGTGGCTCTGTGATAATCTGACTTAATTCAAGGATAGATAGAGTTTGAGAAACCAGAGGAATGGATTGACATTTAGGAATTTCTCTACAAATGTTTTTCTCTGCTGTGCTTTTGAAATGGCAGTGAATGAGGCTGGCAGTAGTAGGTGATGCGAATACTTTGAATATTCTAGTGGTAACTTTCCTCAAGTTCAGGGCTATTAATTTTGAAAATTTGTGCTCCACTTTGTTAATTTTAAAGCTTATGTTTGCAGTTTTTAAAACAATGAGTTTGTAATTGAGAAATACCTAATTTTAAGTTTCATTTTAATAATCTTTAAGTGGTAGAAGTCAGTATAACAGTTAGCTTTTCCTTAGTATTAAAATTGATTTACAACATAGTCAAAAATTAGAAATTTGGAATATCTTATCCCAATTTACTATTTTAAATGCGCCATCTCTTCTCCCCACCATGCAAAAAAAAATGTTTCAATTTTAAAAAATTCTAATTTTCGGGAAGGTATTATAGGGCTAAAAGTATGTTTATAAGAAGTAAGAAATCTTCCTGTGGCTATTTGGGGAATGCTGTTAGAATTGAGGAGAAAACAGCTCTTTGGTTTTAAAATCTAGAAACTCAGCTCTACTGCCAGCAATGTGACATTATTAACTTTTAGTTTCCTCATATGCAAAGGAATGCTGCAGTAATTCACACAGTGTTTGTTAGGTACAAATTAAATAATTGGTATGAGAGTATTTGGGTAATCCACTGTAAAAATATGTAAGGTGTGAAATTAGCATAACTACTTCATATGAAACTTAGAGTTTTTCAAAAGTCAGAAAGTTTCCATCATTTGATCATAGGAAAAGTTCAGATACAATGAAAGTTGGACATTAGAGTGCCCTAATATTCTTTATTTAGAGAGGGTAGGTTCTCTTCTTAAGTGAAGCTCTGTCATGGAAACCTGAATATGCCACCTTTCTAATAGCTAAAATAACTTTGTAATATACTTTAGAAATACAGTTTACATGTTTGAAATTTATTGTAAATATTTAAGCCAAGATCACCATAAATATAGCCACTGTCTAAAATTAAATTGTTCATATAAATAATATACAGTATATAATAAATACATAAAATGCACAGAATTCGTTTTCTTTCAGACTTTCAGGAAACAAAAGGAAATAGAAGAAAAGAGTATATTATTCTATAGAAATGGAATGCTGCAGGTTTTAGGGTTCATTGTGTCAAATCTTCATTTACATTGTGACTATGCTTTTCCTTTGAAGAAGATGTTTCAAATTTTCAAGATTTTAATGTGCCTCCACGAGGTATTTGAGATTTTATGGTTAAATATGAACAGATTTTAATGTTAGTCTAAGAAGACCATAAATAGAACTAAATATTTACACAAAAAAAAAGCCACGTAATATATATTTCAGAATCAAATACAGGAGACTACTTCAGACTTGGAGAGTTTCTGTTATGTCTGCAGCACTGAAGTGTTGGGAATACAAAAATGAATGTCAGAGGTGGGAGCCTACCAAACAGAGTTTCAGTATTTCACAGACATACCGTGTTTCCCCGAAAATAAGACCTAGCCAGACCATCAGCTCTAATGCGTCTTTTGGAGCAAGAATTAATATAAGACTCGGTCTTATTTTAATATAAATCTTACATAAGACTGGGTATGATATGATATAATGCAATACAATACAATATAATATATTACAATACTGGGTATAATATATAATATAATATAATGTAATGTAATATAATGTAATGTAATATAATAATACCAGGTCTTATAATAATATAAGACCGGATCTTATACTAATTTTTGCTCCAGAAGACACATTAGAGCTGATGGTCCGGGTAGATTTTATTTTCGGGGAAACACGGTAGACATGAGTAATTCTAAAATAAGCTAGACATTTGTCAGTGCTATAGACCAACATGATCCAAATTACATAGGAAGGAGAAATTATTTCTAACCAGGGACTTCGGGGAAGTTTCTTTGGGAGAGTGAGTGAGATTTTTAGTGGGCTTTGAAGGAGCTTTGAGGAAGAAAGTCATTTTAGGCAAGAGGAACTTGAGCAAGGGCTCTAAATGAAGGAAGTGCAAGGTAGTTTGGATAAGTGTGAGCAGAACATTTTGGCTTGAATATGAGTATTGTGGACTGGAGGAGTAGAAATGTGGCTTGAAGTAGTTTGGGCCTAGACATTGGAGGGCTTTGAGTGGCAAGCTGAGAAATCTGGAATTTAGCATATTTTTCTTTTGTATTAAATTTCAATAATACAGCAGTTTTTAGTCCACTTTATATTGCTATGAAATATTTGACAAAAAACAAAAACAAAACAACAGAAAATGCTCCATGTGGTCTCACTTAGAAAATTCTTTTAGTAGCTTAGAATAGAACTGATTAAAACCTTGACTACACTGGAAGTAAACATTTGTTTAGCACTTGCTATTGGCTGAGCACTGGCAACGATAAAGTATAGCTTTGAGCATCAGTTAAAGACATAGTTGTATAGCAGGGGTGTCCAAACTTTTTTCAACGGTTTTCACCAAGGGCCATATGCGGTAAAATACACAAACAGCCGGGCCACTCACTCGAGGTGAAGTACGTATTGCCTCACCTGGTTTATTTAAGTAAACTAAATATATGTTTGGAATTTGCTGCGGGCCAATTAAAAACAGATTGCGGGCCGCAGTTGGCCCGCGGGCTGCAGTTTGGACACCCCTGTTGTATAGAGACAGAACACACATGAAACAGAAGAGCATTCCTAAAGCAGCAGTATATCATTTGCTTTGTTACTTTAGACTCTTTTACTTCAGTTTCTCTCCCAGGGCCAGTGCTAGCATAAATGTATCTGGTGCATTCATTCCAGATAGGCAAAAAGTTAGGCAACTGTTGGAGAGGCATTTTTCTGCCTTGCTGTTTGGAAATGTTGTAAACCTGAGCCTTTCCACCATCCAGACTGGTAGTATCTTGAGAATAGTCCCGGGTGTAGACAGGTGCCATCACAGAAACCATTTCAAGGCCATGCACAATCTTTTCAGTTCATGAGGTCTGGTTCTCAAAGGCAAGGAAGTGTTTCATAACAACAACAGCAGCAACAACAACAACAAAACCTAACCTTAAAAAGGAGTTAATGGGAAATGCTTTATATAATTATCACAATGGGGTAGGTGATTTGTTAAATTAGTTTTCTTACAAGATTAGTATTCCCTTAAAATCTCTATAGAGTTGGTAACTTTTTTTGGTTATCTCTTTCTCATCTTTATTAAGAAAGTAATATTGTATCCATACTCTCCTAATTATGTGTAGTAATTTCTTACATGTTTATAAGGTACTTGTAACCTTAAAATGTTTCACAGTCCTGGCATGGAGAAGTCAGACTGAAGTTGAAGGAATTGCTCATTATTCCGTACACATCCCGGGCTCTCTCACCTTTGTAACTTCGTTCAAGTTTTCTCCTTTACCTGGAAAGATCTGCTTCTTTCTCCTTCTCTTTGACTTCCTCAAGTTGGTAACTTTAAAATGCAGTATGTTGCAGAGTAATTTACTCATAATCATAGTTCATTTGCTATATATACGTATATATGTGTATGTAGGTATATAGCAAACATAGTATTATATATGTGTATGTGTGTGTGTGTGTGTGTGTGTGTATATAGCAAATGAATATATATATTCCACTTTCATTTAGTTCTTAATGATTCTTTCCCTTAATGTCTGTTTTTAAAAATGCCCCTTAATATTGAAGATATGATTATTTAGAATAATAACTCCCCTTTCCATTAGGATTAATCAGTTGTTTCAAGTGGTTGGAGCTTTATGTATGAAAACATATATAAACGTGTTGTCATTATTGTTATAATGGTAATGATTACCACATCAATTAATACCATCTGTTTTATCCTTATTTTTTGTTATGTGATTCTTAGGTTCAGAATTTAACATTACGCAGCCAGAAGTTGGGTGTATTATCTAGCTCACAGAATGGTCCGCCAAAAAGCACTAGTCAAACTCAGTCATTGACAATTTGTCATAACAAAACAACAGTGACCAGTTCTAAAATCAGCCAACGAGATCCTTCTCCAGAAAGTAAGAAAGGAGAAAGTCCAAGTCTGGAATCACGAAGCACAGCTGTCACCCGGACATCTAGTATTCACCAGTTAATAGCACCAGGTGGGATAAAACTTTTGTTGAAAATAGTTGCATTATTCATTTTCTTAGCAGGCAGAGCAAAACAAAAGATGTGCATTACTTGAACAAGAATGATATTTTAAAAAGATTTTAAAATGTGAATTTCGTAAGTTAAAAAAAGGACATCTCAATATTGAAAAAGAAAGAAATCAAAAGAGCCCAACAGCTAAAACAAATTATAATAAAATAGAAATTTTTTTTGGTCAGCTGACATTTGATTAACATCTTCATTATATGCTGGTCTCTCATTTTACAATAAAACCTTTAAGCTTTAAAAACAAGATTTGCCAGTAGTTTATTTCATATGCTTTAGTGGAACAAAAACTAAAAGCCTTTAAAAAAGCAAGCATATTTTTTGTTTAAAGTTGTCATTAGTGGGAGGAATTTATCACTTTCTAAAAATAAGAATTATGCATAATGATTTTCTTTACCATATTGCTTTTTTCCATCTCTGATTTCATCTCTGAGAGGAAGATGTCAGGGAATCAACTAAGTCATTTTCATTCTCATCAACCTTTGAATTCCACGTGTGCTCATTGCTATCTACAGATAACTTTGCTTCATGGTTCTCATGCTGAAAATGTTGGGGCCATTCAGAGTGAGTTTCCTTACTGTCCCTTCTATTCATCTCAGAATTTCTCAGTGATGAGCTTTCTTCATGTCTAATAAGATAAGGAATTATTTCCTTTCTTCTTTAAAGTAAGCATTATTTGCTGGTGTCAATGATTGCATCTTTTTTAACAGCTCCTGACCTCCTCTCGTTACTATTACATTTTTTGTCTCCCTCATGCTGGATTTTTTCCTTTGTTTCTCAAGACTTTCTCCACCTAAACCGATTTCTCTTTTCGTGTTTCCTCTCTGCTAATATCGCTGACATTCTCTACATCACCCCGTCTCAAAATGTGATTCCCCTAGTTAGAAATCTCTCATTATTGTGAATTTGTATAGCATTTTAATGCTCCTTTATCGTACTTTTATAGTTCTTTATATACTTACTGATCTTAGCTTTTCTACTAGACAGTAAGCTCTTTGAGCAAGTAGGACAACAGTATTGTGTCAGGCAGTTTACATTTATTAACTCTTTTAATCCTTTTTCAGATTCACCTTTTGTTCCTTTTATATTGACAGTACTAAGTTGTGCCTTATATGTACTGATTTTTGGTGGATTAATAGTTGATTTTTTTTTCCTATTTGAATTGTGGAAGTTATAGCATAGTTTTTTCCATTTGTACTAATTAGGTATCACTGCTTAGAATTCTTAAATCTGAATCTTAGGTAAGTGCAGGCTTTGTTACAATGTATAAATTCATAAATTCATTCATTGTATAGTTAGATCTGAATTCTTTTTTTATAAACATTTGTGTGCCGGGTCCTGCTCTCAGTACGCCTTGACGACAGGATTTTTATATTGAACTGTCCAGAGTATTCTCACTCTCAAAACAGTCTCTGGCCAGTGTTGATAGGAATCACTGAGGAGGCAACAAGAACCCACTGTGCTTGGAATGACTGCTCAGGGGACAGCTTCTAGTGATTCCCATAGTTTGGATCGAGTATAATGGAGGGAAGGCTAATTTCCTTCCAAAGGGAATGCTACCTTCAGAGAAAGCCAGGAACTCTTTCAGGGTTAGTTCAAGTGAGGAGATCTGCTTTAGATTTTCAGTCTCCCTGAACTCCCGTACTTGGTTCTAAGTTGACACTTATTCTTCCTCCTTTCATTGATAGTGTGATAATATTTATGTAGGTGTGGAGGAGACCAGTAAGCTAAAACCATTAAAGAATCTCAGGACAATTGTAATTCCAAATTCAGATCTTATGTGTATTAACCAAACTGCGGTATTCCATGGTGTTGTTGATTAGAAACTAAACCATGGAACATCCTAAGTCACATAAACCTTTGCAGCCATCAAACTTACAAGTTCGTTAAAATTTGTTCAAGCCTTACACTGCAGTTATTCAAAGCAATTTGTATTTTTTGGCAAGTCAAAAGCTGTATTTTGCCACCCTTTTAGTTCTTTCTGCTCTGGGAAGTTGGTCTGAAGATAAGATTTTTTTTGGAGATTCTTGAATTGGTAATTGGTTCTTTTCCTCAGTTAGAAAAATGCTTGCTCCTGCAGGTCACTTTCAAATATTAAAAAATCTATTTGTGTTCTAATATAGTATGGTATAATAATTATTACAATGGACATGGTTATTTTGTCCTTATATGTATTTCTAGGGTGATAAAATCATTTGGTTTTCATCATTTCTTCATTAACTAGCAATTCCCACTTGATAGTTAATAATTCTGCTTTTACTATATAAAGATAAACGTTAACCAAATGTCTGGAAATTATCATTAACTATATTGGAGCTCAAGTTTTTTATGGCAGTTTTTAGAGCTTTTATGAAATTAATTTAGTTGGAAAAAACACATACCATTTTTTGCCAACATTAATTCAGTGTGTAGTGGAAAGCCTGTATTAGTCTGTTCAGGCTGCTATAAAAACAATACCATAGACTGGCTGGTTTAAATGACAGAAATTTGTTTTCTCATAGTCTGGAAGAGGCTGGAAAGCCCAAGATCCAGGTCTAGCAGTGTTTGGTTTTTGGTGAGAGCTCTCTTCCTGGTTTGCAGATGGCTGCCTTCTAACTGTCCTCGCATGGCCTTTCATCTGAGTGCTAGGAGAGAAAGGATGACGAGCTCTCTGGTATCTCTTCTTATAATGACACTAATTCTTCTAGGTCAGGGTCTCACTTTTCTGATCTCATTTAACCTTCATACTTCCTTGGAGACCGCGTTACCAAATGCAGTCACATTAAGGCTTAGTGCTTCAACATATGAACTTTAGGGGACAAAAATACCCCGTCTGTAGGAACCCAGCCTTATTTAGGACTATGGGTTCTTGTGATTTTAGGCAAGTCACTTAATGCTCAGTTTGCCTGTAGTATATTGGATTAATGTAGTACCCTGTTTACCTCATGGGATTGTTGTGTAACTATTGAATGAAATAATGTATTTAATAACTTACAATAATATCTTTAATTACCTACAAGAATTAAAGAGTTCTACCATATGTGAGAGATGATACCAATCATTAATCTTCCAATTATAAGCCCCCCCGACAATGATAAAGTGTTTATTAAAATTAGAGAAATAAACAAACATATATGATTCTCCAGAGCACTAGGACTTTTCTTGTACAGAAGTATTGTTTTAGATATCCTCATAATTATTCTTTAATATATGTGCTTTTCAGTTGGACTTATGGACTTGTTTTGATTTCTGATAAAAGAAAAATTTAATTTTGGTGAAAGGATAGATTATTAACCTATTGAATTATCAGCTCTAGAATACAAAAAAAAGGTTGCTTACTTGCTAGAGCACCAAAATTTTTATTCCTGTGAATAAATATCCAGTGTATGTCAAGAATATAGTAAGTTTTAATTATAATTTTAAAAATTGAATTAAATGGGGCCTTTGCTATTATGCTTGCAGACACTATTTCCTTATGTGTAAAAAGGAGAATAATAATACCTATAATACCTACCTACTTCACAGGCATTTTTTTGTTTTTTTTTTGTACCAATGGGAGGCATATAAAAGCACCTTGAGCCCCTTGGAGGCAAGGCAATCTATAGAAATCCAAGATTTTATTGAGTACTCAATATAGAGTCTTTATCAACACATTTATAAAATGCTGACATAAATTTTCAGTCTTAGTTTGAAGTGCTAGTATAGTTATGTGAAAATTATTTTGTTACATGAAATTTTAGACCTAATTTCCATGTTTTTTTAACAATTCATGGATATTTGTTAAAACTTCTGAATTCCTCTTTTTTGAGATGTTAATCAGATGTTAATTTCCTTAAAGGATCTCCAAAATTTTAAATACTAACCAACGAAATGCAAAAATTTGGTTAGAAGTTGTTAGGAGTTTTTATAAGGCCTTTGTCACAAATGTGGTTGAATATAAAAATAGATGCAAGACGTTATAGTCTTTATCTTAACATTCTGAGATTAAGAAAAAAATTTTGCCTTGTCTTTAGATCTATTTTAAATGTGTGTAATTTTTACATGGTATTAATATTAAGCAATCTTGTCAGTTTGTCTTCTAGTGAACCCAGTTTATTTTTAAATTTATTTTCAATTACAGTTGACATACAATATTAGTTTCAGGTGTACAACATACTGATACACATTTATATATAGTGAATCCAGTTTTCATTCTTATTCAGATAGAGAGGATTTCACCAGCATCTCCCTCTGTGTAAACATATGCACTAGTGTGCAGAAGTGGCATAATGATGAGGATACTTGATTTTGCTAATTCTTATATATATTATCCCTGTTGTGAGTCCTCCTCTGTGGAGAAAACTGTACTATCACTTATAGAGTAATGTAGGTTTGTTTGTTTTTGTTGAGGGGAAGAGAAGTAAAACAAAGTCCTTTATTTAGACAGCACTGACTTCTGATCGCCTCATTTTCTCTGCAAGTAAAACTAGTACTCTGCTAGATTTTGAAGGGCCCCTGAAATTTCATTTCTTAGTTACAGCGATTATTTAACCGTGCTCTAGGATTCACACATCTGTTTTTGCTTAACTGAATTAACTTTTTAAACAAAACATTTTTTCTTCCTGGGTCAAATTATACCAACTCTTCATCTTGGCTCAATTTGGAAACTTATTTGGGAAGCTTTATAAGTAATTACTTTGACTATTAGTTGGAAGAATGTTTAGACACAGATTTGAAGGATGAGGCCTTTATTTTATATATTTTATATTTTTTATGATTTTGACATTATCTTTATATATATTAAACTTGTTCAGTGATACTTCTCCTCTTCTCCCCAAAGAAGGAATTCAAGTGGATTAACTTTGTTAAAAGTTAATGTGTTATAGAACTGTACACTTGAAACCTATATAATTTTATTAACCAATGTCACCCCAATAAATTTAATAAAATTTAAAAAACATGAAAGTTAATGTAGATATTCTGGGGACCTATAAAATTTAATAAGAATAAATCATGTGGAGATTCAGATTTATAAAGTAATTGTTTTAGGCAATTTTCTTTTGGAACTTGTCACAGCACAGCTTATTTTCTGAATTCTTTATAGTTTTCCAAGGAAAAGTTTGTCATTACATTTTCAAGTAGCTCTTATCTGGAAGGCTTTTAATAGATCTCTGATGATTATGACCTTCTGATGTAAAAACTTTCCTCCTTTAGATTTATTTAAAATTTTCTATATTTTTGAAATAAATACTAATTGTCATTTTTCTCTCTCACAGCTTCATATCCTCCAATTCAGCCTCATCCTCTAATAAAACATCAGCAGATTCCTCTTCATTCACCACCTCCCAAGGTTTCCCATCATCAGCTGATACTACAGCAGCAGCAACAGCAAATTCAGCCAATCACACTTCAGAATCCAAGTCACGATCCACCCGCATCCCAGCACTGCATACCTCTCCCAAACCACGGCCTGCCCCCAGCTCCCAGTAGTGCCCAGGCACAGCATTGTTCACCAATTCAGAGCCATGCCCCTCCTCTCACAATGTCTCCTAGCCAGTCACAGTCTGCACAGCAGTCTGTCGTGGTGTCTCCTCCGCCACCTCATTCGCCAAGTCAGTCTCCGACTATAATTATTCATCCACAAGCACTTATCCAGCCGCACCCTCTTGTGTCATCAGCTCTCCAGCCAGGGCCAAACTTACAACAGTCCACTGCTAATCAGGTGCAGCCTGCAACACAGCTGAATCTTCCATCTCATCTTCCACTTCCAGCTTCCCCTGTTGTACACATTGGCCCAGTTCAGCAGTCTGCCTTGGTGTCCCCAGGTCAGCAGATTGTGTCTCCAGCATCACATCAGCAATATTCAACCCTGCAGTCCTCTCCAATCCCAATCGCCACCCCTCCACAGATGTCAGCATCTCCTCCAGCTCAGATTCCTCCACTGCCCTTGCAGTCTATGCAGTCTTTACAAGTGCAGCCTGACATTCTATCCCAGGGCCAGGTTTTGGTGCAGAATGCTTTGGTGTCGGAAGAGGAGCTTCCAGCTGCAGAAGCGTTGGTCCAGTTGCCATTTCAGACTCTTCCTCCTCCACAGACTGTTGCGGTAAACCTCCAAGTACAACCACCAGCACCTGTTGATCCACCAGTGGTAAGCCCTTGGAAGCTCTTTGACTTTCTTGCTGAAATGAAAGTTAAAAACTGTTTTCTCCCACATGTTGTATCGCTAGATCTACATGCCTATGAATATAAAAAGCTTGAAATTTCCATCTGTCAGTGTCTGACAAACATGCTGTATGGGCAAAAAAATTGCCGTTTGTTGTAGTATGGTTGCATGCTTGATAATTTGTGATGGTTATTAAAGTCCCTCGTTAATTTTATTACTATTTAAACAAATCCATCTGCTATCTTTACAGAGTTGATTTTTTTTCCCCAAGGGAATGCATTTGAACCAGTGTCATCTGCACAAAGTTTTTTCTCTTAAGGTGATTATCCTTCATAGATCCCTTCTATTGGCTTGTATGTTCTTAAACGTATGGTTTATCTAGCAAACCCTTTTGGTTGTGTGAATTCTGAAGTCCTGGGCCTTTAGGGACTTTTGTTTCAAGGTGGACTTATGCTTGTACGATGTACTTTTTTGGGAAAATTATATTTTATAATTAAAATTTTGTAAAAACATTTATTCTAGGAAAGAATCCAACTTTGCCAAAAAGATTAAATGTAGAATGACTAAATATCTGATTTTTAAATTTCTAGTAAGGGAAAATATATACTTAAAATGTTTCTCATTTAAAAAGCTAGAAAATCTCAGTACATGAATGAATACTGAGGATGAAAAAATCCATTGGGAGGAGTAAAAGTTTTGAATAATTGAGATTGTGGCGAAGTTTGTCAGAATAAACCTCTAAAAATGGTATGTTGCCTAAAAAAGGGAAATTATCTTGAAAAATGTTTTCCTTTGAACATTCTCTAAAGGACTTAAAATTCACAAAATAATTAACAATAAAAATTGAATAAGGTCTTTAAATGTTTAGGCAGAATGATCAAATTCATAATTAAATTCTAACTGAGGAAAACAGTCTTCCCAAAGGAAATTTTTTATCAAACTTCACGCAAGAAATTTTATCACTTAAAGACCAATAACCATTAGCTCAGAAAGGAAAGACGTTTTAAAGTCTGTTCCTTAATGGGAAACATTTTGGTTCTCAGGATGCAAATCTATAGATTCTTTATTCTTGTCATTCAGACTGACCTTAATAGGCATAAAGAGATTGAATTCCACTTCCTACTCACTTTTATTAAAAACAGAACTTGAGAAAACAAAAAGGGGCATCTAGAAATAAGTTTGTCATTCAATTATCATGTCTCTGTTATGTCTTTTCTTTTAATGGAGTTTTGAAGAATTTACAATGGATATTGTCACATAAAAACAGACTTTGAAGTGTACAGTACCTTCAAAGAAATCAAATTTAATTTAAATTTGTATTCTCACATTCTAGTTTGGTGAATTGGTTTTTAACAAGTACAAAATTAAATGTCTTTATATGCTTTATGTTTATCTAATTGTTTTTCTTAGAGTAAATGTTGAAGGAACATTTTTGGGATAGAAATATCAAAAACATAGTAATACTTTAATTAAATGAAACTTAAAATATTTAAAGTTTTATTTTGTTACTTCCTGTTATCTCTTAAAAAATGTTTTTTAAAAAAAATTTTGGAAGTTTTTCTTTCCCATGAAAATAGCAACTTCCTCTGCTATTACTGGTATGGTCATACTTGCTATCAATGTTTCCATGTTATCTTTCTTTGAGTACCACAGCCTATTTATTAAATTGCTGTATTTTTCTTTTATTACCTTTGATCAAATCTTTTTTTTTAATCAAATTGAATTTTATCACGAATTACTCATTTCTTCACAATTTCTTGGTTGTTTCAAATATTTAAAGGTATAGAGATATATTTCTTAAGAGATGTGAAATTTTGAAAGATAAGTCAATTATCAGTAAAATCAGTATGGTTTTAAAAAGGTATATATACGAAACTAAGATTTTTCATTGACATTTGGGTATAGTAAGATGTGGCGAGAATAGATACTTTAGAACTAATAAATGTTCCAAGGTTTGTTTAGGAAAGAGAGACAGATTAGACTGATATACTTCATTAAAGTAAGTTTAGCAGGCATTGCTAGTTTTAGAATAGCTGTAGTTATAAGCTAAACAGAAATTGTGATGTGCAGTTTCCTAATGATCTTGTGAGCGAAACCTCTACTTTGCTGCGTTCAATATTTCAGTTGTTGCATTTAGATTTTAAGCTGATAGTGATAGATCTGTTTTTGCCTACTTCTATTCATTAACTTATTTTGTCTTTACATGGAAGATTGGAAGACAGTATATATATTTAGGCTTAGAATGAAAAGTATTATATAGTATTACATAGTATTCTTTGATGGATTATTTCAGAATATGCTATTTATGTTATGCCTCTTTTTATGATTTAAAACTCATTATTTTTAAAAAATCAGAATTTATGCACGATCAAACTTTGATTCCTTAAAAAGTACTGTAGTAGGTGTTTGAAAAACTTGTGACAGCATTAATACTAACGAGAGTTTCAACATTTTAAGAAAAGACAGTGATCTTTGGAGGAAAAGTAATATCTAAGAAAGGAATATTACACAGATACTATTGAACTGGTTGATATATCCATACTAGTTTAATTCCCTCTGAATCAGCATCTCCACCACTCCAACCAAATTGAGGTAACCACTACTACAGTAAATGCCCCTCACTTAGAAGGTCTTTTTTTCTTTTTCCTTTACTTCCAGGATAATTTTTTTGGATGACTTTCCCTATATTAGACATTATCATCATTTAAAAAAAATTATCATTAGCAGATATTAGCAGCTATCATTGTTGCACTGTACAATAACCAACAAATGCTTTTACTTCTGAGGATCCAGATATGAGGCAAGGAATCTCTCTTGGAGAAATAGGTTTCCAGATACAGGGTTGTGAGCAAATACTTCTAAAAATGTTGTCTACTTAGTAGCTGATTTAGATCACAACTCTGCAGATTATATTTGCTATAAAATTACCAGTAACAATAGAATTAAAAAAATTTTTTTTAAAGCAAAAGAAAAGATTTCTTAGTAGAGGCTTAGAAAGTTAGTCTTTTTTTTTTTTTTTTTTTGAACTATTGCTGTTGTTAGGTATGGCTTTGGCGGTGAAACTTCATAGTCCTTTTTGTAACACATGGTTTATGCTAGTTTCAGAAATCTTGAGATCATTTTTATATTTAATCACATGTACTTCAAATCATCAAACCCTTTCAATTACAAATACAGTATTAGATATCACTTAAAGTTTTTTCTTAAGGTTGTTGAAAGATTTTTTTGTTTTAACATTTATTAGACGTATTAATCAGTTTGGGTAAGTAATCTGAAAATCTCACAACCTTTGTAAATTTAAGTAATAAGCTTTGTACATAAAAAGAAAGGAGGTAAATTACTTTGTGGCTTTTTTTGGTAACCTATCATTTTTCAAAAGTAATGGTTAAATAAATAATGATGGCAAATTAAAATACCTGTGTCAGTCTCTAGAAGTGAACTTTGAAAATTCAGCATTAATTTTAATGAAAAATTAATAATATTATTTTTAGTTGTGTGGTTCCTTCTCAGAGTGCTTTTGAGTCCATGTTTTCTTCTTAAGTATAATCTTTACCACTGGATAACAAGGTAGTTAAATTAAAAACTTAAAAACTTTCCTCTGTAAGTATGGAACAATATTAAGAACAAAAATTAATATCTCAAATGGCTTATAATGGTGTGTGTGTTTGTATTATTTCCAAGGACAGATATTTTCTATTTACCTGATATTAGCTTGTAAAAAACTTAGATTTTTGAGTAGATTAGAAGACAAAGAAAAGGTGTAATTGCATACCTTTTTTGTAGATACTCAGACATTACTTTTCATAATTTAATTTTTAATTCACATAAATATAAGGATCCTGGGATGTAGTCCTTTAAGTCAGTACATTTCCTGAGATATCGTGTGTCATTTTGGAGATTTACTTAGTGTGTTTGTGGAAAATACCATCTGTTTTGACTTATGACAATTGGAAGTTCACGGAAACAATAGTAATTTCCCAAAATAGAGTATATAAAATGAAAACATTTCTTTTAATTCTCAAAATTAAAAATATGTCCTGACTTGGCTGTCACCTTTTTGGAAACCTTATTGATTTGTAGCCTAGATACTGATCCACAGTTTGCTTTTATTAAAATATCAAGTATTATGAAAACGTCATTTGAGTGATTTTTAAGGTTTTGTTTTCAACCTGTCAAATAGTCCTTTTGCCTTGTTTTCGAGTTTAAAACACTTAGAATTTATTTTTAAAAATTAAGTCAGGAGCACCTTATTAAATGTATTTTTAGAAACATTTTAAGGCCGTGTGGTTTGTTGTTGCAGGTTTATCAAGTAGAAGACGTGTGTGAAGAAGAAATGCCAGAAGAGTCAGATGAATGTGTCCGGATGGACAGAACCCCACCGCCACCCACATTGTCTCCAGCAGCAATAACTGTGGGGAGAGAAGATTTGACTTCTGAACATCCATTGTTAGGTGAGGAAATATCTAAATTGAGGGAGTTTTCTATTAGATAAAAATTTTGTTTTAATTAAAGTTTACTGAGGTGACAATTGTTAGTAAAGTTACATAGGTTTCAAGTGTACAATTCTATAATACATCGTCTATATATCCTATTGTTTGTTCACCACCCAGAGTCAGTTCTCCTTCCATCACCATGTATTTGTCTATTAGATAACTTTGTTATGTAATTGTAGTAAAGAATAGATTAGAACTCACGATTTTTTTTTATTAGAAATAATTAGGACAATTGATGAGGAACCACTCAAATGAAAGACATTGTAGCCTTCTAAGTTTTAGTGGTTTGTACAGATGTGTTTCATATGCCTATTCAGATTCATGTGTCAAGCTATTTCTAGCTTAGAAATTGGAATAAATCAAAGTTCTGTCAAAAGATTTCAGTTACACTTTCCAAAATCACAAAGCATTCTAAGTTATATCTGACTTTCCTAATAATTGCTTATAATCCAGACTGAATAAATGCTTTTAACACTGTGTTTTCCCAGACAGTACTTAAATTAAGCCTCACTAATTCTTACTGGAGACATGGATTAAAAAAATTCTTGAGCTTAAGCAGTCAAATTTTTATTCATTACTTCAGTGCTACTTATAAATTCAAGTAAATCTCTTGTTCGCTCCTCCTCACAATATCAAAGTGACTGTGAATCTTAGGTATTTTACTAAAACATTAGTATAAGCTATTGCTCAGTGTTGAGGTCCTCAAAAAGATACATTCTGTGTTAGTGTTTTGTTTGTTTGTTTGTTTGTTTTTCCAACCAGTTAACCTTTTAGTCGACCCAGCTTTCAGAGTTTTTTCTGTACATAAATCACAAGGTAAATATTTTTGCAGCTTTATAAAAATGGACTAATGCCATATATATGGTTCTGCAATCTTTTATTTTTTAGTTTTACAATGCACCATAGACATTTTTCCATGCAATGGATGAAAATCTGCTGCTGAAACACAGAGGGCTGCAGCTGGATAATGAGAGTGACCCTAAAGCAAAACATTAGCCTAAGGTTACAGCCCAGGGTCTGGCAAATGTCTGCGGGGACACTACACAAAAGGAATGTCTTCAAAGCCCCTTTGTGGAGCCCTTCAGCCACCCCTGAGCTCCCTTGGGCCTCTCGGGTGGAAGGGGTCCTGTAAACTTTTTTGCATCCACGTAAACCCCCCCAATTTCTGTCTGGTTTTCTTCACCTCATCTTCTACCCTAGCCATCTCTTTAAATTCTCTTATCATCTCCTCATTGCTCAAATGCATATCTTGTATGGCCTCCTTGTATTCCTTGAGGCACTGAGCCAGCCCCTTGTTGGTTTTTCTTTTAGCTTTCTTGGGTATATCATCTCCAGCTGGGCACTTTACTGCAGCCCTTGGTTCACTGGCTGGTTATTCTTCCTCTTTTGGCTTTCCCTCATTCTCTGGTTTTCCCTCATTCTCTGGATTTCCTTCTTCTTTTGGTTTTCCCTGGCTCTCCAGCTTCCCCTGGCTCTCTGGTTTTCCTTCGCTCTCTGGCTCTCCCTCTTCATTTGGCTTTCCCTCCTCTGGCTTATCCTTTTCATTAAGTATTTCCTCATCTTCTGTCTTTCCCTTGTTTTCTATCTTTTCCTCTTTTTCTAACTTCTCCTTGTCTTCCAGAGTACAAGCCATTTCTGGCTTTCCCGCATCCTGTGGTTGTTCTTGGTTTTCCATCTTTACTTGGTTCTCAGGTATTGCTTCACTTTCATTGCCGAGTTTGTCCATGTTGAGATGTCCCCTCCACGCAGACCTGACTAGCCAGGGAATTGACTGATCGGCTCAGAGTCCCCAAGGGGCTTCGGCAGGATACCTTGGCTTATGATTCAAAGTCAAACAAACAATGTGGAAGATTTAATCACGTAACTCAATTTTCTTGCTTGGCTTCTCAATTGAGGCAGGGGCTGAATCACAGTGAGTCCAGAGAGAGTGAGGCTCGGTAATTGGTGGATCAGAAGGCAGGCTCCGTCTGCTCCACTTCAGCATTTGCACGTCTTCCTCCAGGCCCTCCTTCTACTAAGGAATTCTCCCTCCTCCCCAATAGTGACTAACCTGTTTTTTTTTTTTTTTAATTTACCAATAGTTAGGTCAGGGTTTGGCAAACTAGCTCACACTTTAAATCTTTCCTGCTGTCTCTTTTTGTATGGCGCATGATGGTCTTAAAATTTTTAAATAGTTGCAAAAAACAAGTTAGAAAAAGAGTAATATTTCATGTCATGTGAAAATTATGCGAAGTATGAATTCCATGTCCTTTAATAAAGTTCTCTGTAACACAGCCATGTTCATTTATTCATATATTATCTGTGGCTACTTTTGTGCTTCTACAGCAAAGATGAGTAGTTGCAAAGACCATATCGTTCTTTATAGAAAGTTTGCTGACCCTTGACCCAGATAATACTAATGTTGGTTCAGGCTTTGTTATTAGTATTCTGTTCTATTGAATATCTCTTGGCCCTTGTGATCATTTCAGATAAAGAGCCACTATAACAGGCATGCAAACAAATTGTAATGAGACATTGACTTTGCTACCAAAGCAATGCTTGTCCTCTTTTTTCTTCAACATGCCACATCCCTAAACCTTCCGTTCTCCCCAGCTTTTATTCCATTACTACCAATATGAATCTCTGAGAAGCATAGAAGGGGTAAAATCAATTTTCTTCCAATATTTCCCCTTCCTGAAAAATAGAAAACATTTAGTCAATAAAATTATATAAAATATTTCAGACAAGTTTATTATTGCCTTTGTTTATTCAAAATAATATTTCAAAAGATAGATTTAAGAAAATCTAACTATAGTATGAAATCTTTGTAGTTTCTTTATACTAAGAATGGATGTATGTTGCTGCAACTTTTCTGGAATTTTGATTTAAAGACAGAAACAGCAGTTTACAGTAACTAGATACCAACTTTGCATTTTGACTGTGATTTAATTGCCTGATAAGCATTACTAATGGTATTGAAGGACATTTAAACATTTTTGAAATACTGGAACACAAGAATATCTAAACATTTTCCCCTCAGGAATATAGTATGAGATCCTGTCAAGCATATCCCTCTGGCTAAATTGTCTAAGTACAATGTAGACTTTTGAATCTTCCTGTAATTTACTTCGTACTCATTACTCTTCTGTAGTATATGAGGGGAAAAGCAAGCAAGTACTGTAGTTAGAACAATGCTCATCAAATCATGAAATAAACTAACCTGCAAAAAACGAGGACTTCTTTCCATCTAGGATTCAGTTTTCATAAATCTCTGCTCTTTTTAAATTTTTCTCAGATAAGTGTACTCACTGATATTCCTAGCTATCAGCCGGTTTCATCTTTCCACTTTAGTACCGGCAGTAAAGATTCAGAGCTATTGAGTGGGTAGGTAAAGTCTCCACCACAGGCTGTTGGGTCTTATCTTATTGTGGTCCTCAAGAGTTTGAAGGGGAGGAATCACAGTGGTCCAGCCCAACACTTTGCAACTGCCTGGTGCTACAGTGTTCCCCCTGACATAGACAGTGCCACTGAAGAGGTATCAAAACAAGACAAAACAAAGAACCTTTACGCATGGATTTGGATTAGACTCACTGCTTGAAATAAAGGTGATGTGACCTGTGTAGTTCATTTAAATCTATTTATTCTATGGATTTCATGATCCTTTTTTATTTAAGCATACTTTCCAAGTACTCCACCCCATACCATGTGGAATATGTAAACAAGTAGGGAACTTAATATCTATGTAGCTTAAACATTTATAAAAAGTAACAATTTCAGTATTCTTAAGTTGACATTTTACCACTGTTGGAATGATAACTGAGCAAGTTACCCCCTTCTTCTGTAAAGTGGGGAGAATAGTTTCTATCTCATAAAGTTATTGTGCAGATTAAATGAGATAATAAATGTGAAGTTTTTAGAATGGTTTTTTTAAAGCACCACATATTAACTATTATTGTTATTAATGATTTTTCTTGAATTTTCTTTCATATTTGCCTGGACAGAATGCTAACCATTTTTAAAAAATGATTTTTTTTCCAGAGCAAGTGGAATTACCTGCTGTGGCCTCAGTCAGTGCTTCAGTAATTAAATCTCCTTCAGATCCTTCACATGTTTCTGTTCCTCCTCCTCCACTCTTACTTCCAGCTGCTACCACAAGGAGTAATAATAGCACGTCTATGCCCACTAGCATTCCCAGTGTAGAAAACAAACCTCCACAAGCCATTGTTAAACCACAGATCTTGACCCATGTTATTGAAGGCTTTGTGATTCAGGAGGGATTGGAGCCATTTCCTGTAAGTAACAAGCAAATTTGTGTCTTTAGAATTATTCATGTAACATTATTTTAAAATTTAGTCTATTCGCTAATAAAAAGCTTGAAGTTTTCTAAAAAGGTTGTTCTTTTATGTAGAATTCATCTCTCCACATATATTTGTATATTCCAAATATACTTCTAGAATTTTATGCTAGCTATTTAGATGTGTAAACTAAGGAGAAAAAGTTTAGGAGATAAGGATGTCAGTTTTATAATTTTTAGAGAAAGGTAGTTCGAAGTTTATTCCAATGAAATAAACTTTTCTATTTTTTCTTTTTAAGGGGACTGAAATCACACCTAAAGTTCATTTTTCTTTAAATGGTGTTTCTTGTATAATGTGACACTTTGTGAACTTTAACTTGAGTACAGAAAATAATAACTTCCCAATAACTTAATACTTCTGAAGTTACCCAGTTGATAGTTTATAATTATCAAATAGACTTTCTCATTATTCTTTAAGTCTCGGTCTTCAGATTTTTTAAATGCTTTAAAATGTTCACCTCAAAATGGGGGTGCTATATCTATCACTAAGTCTTATAATTTGAGACTAGCTGTACATAATTTATATGCTAATATCTAGAGATGAACATTTTTTCCTGAGAAAATAAATCAAAAGCAAGTGGCCAAAAGCAAAATAGATTATTTTGAAGGCCTTTGAATCATCTCATTCTTCAGATTCATGGGTAGTGAAGATTTAGCATTGTGATAGTTGGTTGCCTAATCAGTTGCCTTTGTTTTCCATTTACTGTCTGTGTATTAACGTTGGCCATCCTATAAGAGTCCTGATTTAGTGAGTGGAAGAACAATCTCTTCTCCCTACTCCTCAGTGTTTGGATCCTGACTCTGCATCACACTGACTATTTAACCTTTATCAAGTCACTCAGTCTTTTTTATCTTCATTTTGCTCATTGGGCAAGTGGAGATGATACTTTGCTGTTAGGGTTGTTGTAAGGATTACATATGCATAAATTGTTCTGTGTACTACCTGGTACCTAATAGCCATAGCTATTATTATCAATTATTACTAGTTACAGTTACAAGTTTTTTTCAGATTTCAAAAGTAATATATTATTTTTTAAATGGAAAATTTGGGAAAATACAGAAAAATCCCCACTAATTCCACAGTGTGTATATTTATGTATTTTTTCATTTGATCAAGATTATTATTATATTATTATAGTTCTTTCACTTAGTGTACTATCTTGAGCTTTTATTTTCTCATAATTAATAATATTTTGGAAACGTTTTGAAAGGTTACATAATATTTCACTTTATGTGCAACTATAGTTTAAATAATCCTTCCATTGTTGTTGGACAATTAGGTTTCCCTTTTTTCACTATTCAAATACTCCTGAAAGGAATATCTTTGTATATAGAATGTCCACATTTTAAATAATTTCTTTAGCAAAAATTCCTATAAGTACAGATATTGCATTACATTACATATATATTCATAAGGTTCAATATATATTACTAAATTATTTTCTGGAATGATTATTTAAATTTATTCTTACACCAGAAGTGTATACCCCTAGCAGCACTGAATTTTACAGTTTTTTCAGCAATAACTTATCAATTTTACTTCAGGCATATTAAATATACTAACTGAAATGAACAAAATTTAAAAGTTTAGTTTAAATTTAAAAGATTATTTAATTTAAAAGATTATTCTCTAAGGTTAAATGTAGAAATTTCTAGTAAACTGTTGTTCACCATGTGTGGCAAATATTGGAGACTTAACCAGAATTCTTAAATAGAATAAAAGGTTTTGTTTTTTCCAGATTTCCTGAGGGTTTGCTAGTGAATCAGTAAATATTTTTGGTCTGGATTGTTTTTGCTAAAAAACATTTCGAAAATAAGGATTCTTCATGACATAACCAAATATACTGAACATAAGTGAATTTTTTGTTGTTGATTTCAATATTAATGTTTGTGGATTTTTCCATATTTTTGTGTGATTATAGTAGATTTGGTTACTGAACTAAGAATCAGGAGACTTGAGTTGTAGTCCTGTTTCTGCTTTTGTAAAAAAATCACTTAAATACTTTGAACATTAGTTCACTTATGTTTATTTCTTTTTTTAAGTATAGTTAGTATACAATATTATATTAGGTTGATGCAAAAGTAATTGTGGTTTAAAAGGTTAAAAATTGCAAAAACCGCAGTTACTTTTACACCAACCTAATATTGGTTTCAGGTGTACAATATAGTGATTTGACATTTGTTACCTTGGTATGTGACCACCACACTAAATCTAGTAATCGTTTGTCACTGTGCAGTTATCACAATATCATTGACTACATTCCCCTTTACCTTTTCACCCATTCCCCTACCCCTCTCCCCGCTGACAACTATCAGTTTCATCTGTTTCTACCGTATGAGTCTGTTTTTATTTTGTTTTGTTTGTTTTTTTAGATTCCACATATAAGAGAAGTCATACAATCTTTTTCTTTCTCTGATTTATTTCACTTAGCATAATACCCTCTAGGTCTATCCATATTGTCACAAATGACAAGATTTCATTCTTTTTTATGGCTGAGTAATATTCCACTGTCTGTGTATATTCCACATTTTCTTTATCCAGTCACCTCTTGATGGACACCTACTGCTTCCATATCTTGGCTATTGCAAATAATGTGGCAATGAACATAGCAGTGCGTATATCTTTTCAAATTACTGTTTTGGATTTCTTTAGTAAATACCCAGGAGTGGAATTGCTGGGTTGTATGCTAGTTCTAGTTGTAGATTTTTTGAGGAACCTCCATACTGTTTTCCATAGTTGCTGCACCAATTTACAATCCCACCAACAGTGCATAAGGGTTCCTTTTTCTCCACATCCTCACCAACACGTTATTTGTTGACTTTTTGATAATAGCCTTTCTGACTGGTATGAGGTGGTATCTCATTGTGGTTTTGATTTGCATTTCTGTGATGATTAGTGATGTTGAGCATATTTTCATGTCTGTTGGCCATCTGTGTGTCTTTGGAAAAGTGTCTATGTCCTCTGCCCATTTTTGGCCCTTATCTTTAAAATACACATAATAATTTATCCTGAGGAGATAACCCTACAAATGAAAAGCTTTGTACATGAAAAATAAATCTTAAAAGTTGTTATAGAAAAAAAATTAAGGATACCAGCTAATCAAAATGTTAACCGATTTTTAAAGACTTTTTCGTAACAACTTGCCCAAACTAGGACGCTAGGTTCTATTTGACAGAGACTTTGAAGCATATTGCTGATAACCTGAAATATAAAGTGTTTATATCCAGATTACCTAACCTTTTCTCAGGCAATAAAGTACTTAATGACTGGGTCTGATCGGCTGAACAAGCAAATTATCACAGATACCATTCTTCTCAAGAGGTTTTTTTAATCAACTTATTTCTGAAAGTCTTTTAAAAGATTATTTCATTTTATTCTCTTTCTCTTTTAAAGGTGAGTCGTTCATCTTTGCTAATAGAACAGCCTGTGAAAAAAAGGCCTCTTTTGGATAATCAGGTGATAAATTCTGTGTGTGTTCAGCCAGAGCTACAAAATAATACAAAACATGCAGATAATTCATCTGACACAGAGATGGAAGACATGATTGCTGAAGGTTTGTGGGTTTTACTCAAGATACCTGTTAAATTAACTTTAACTTTTACTGCTTGAAACAGTACATGGATTTTTATTTTACACAGATTTTCAGTTGGAAGTATTCCCTTTTATTCTCATATAATACATTATTTGACGAAAATAATGGAAAGTTAACCAGACTCTTAATGGCCAAATAATTAAAATAGCAAGATTGGTGTTAATTTGCATATGTCAGTTTGACTTTTGAAAGCCTGTAGATGGGAAAAATTCCATTATATATGAAAATAATTCAGGATTTTAGCATCAAAACAACCAATTTTCTGTCTTTTCAAGCAGACTTAAATAAATGACTATTTTATTGAATTGGCTTAAAAATTGAGAGTTTCTGGGATGTTTGGTTTTAGACTTTCCATAATCTGATGTTTGATATCAGGTGGAAGGATGTACTCTTCAATCAAGAGGTAATTAAATATGTTCAAAGAGAAAAATACCACTAAATCTCTTTAATGGCAACGAATCTTTTTTTATAGACTTTATTCTAATAGTGAATATTCCATAAAAGTCAAGTGGTATACAAAATGACTACAGGAAAACAAATACAAATAAATGAAAACGTGATATATTTTATCTTTTATTGATTCAGATTGTGGCCCTGCAATTGATACAATTCAGTTTGTGTAACATTTAGTATAGTCAGGGCTCTATAGTAGTGAATTAACATATGTGTCTTAGGTAATTATCCTCAATATATTAGCATATTTCATTGAAAATTAATTGTATAAATTGCATAATGTCCTTTCATAGTTACTTTGTTCAAATCAGGATCCAGACAATGCCTACGTTTTGCCTTTTGTTATTATGAATTTAATTTCATTTAATTAGTGAATATTTGCTTTTGATTATGCATACTGTTTTATCTGAGAGAAATTTTCATTTGAGGTGAAGAGTAGTAAAGATGAATGTGCAGGGAATATCTTGTCTATATCTACAAGGAGTGCATAAATGAAAGTGTTAGGCTGTAAAGCATGTATATTGTTCCTCTTATGTGTACACTTTGGAGAAAAGTGGAAAACTGCTTAGGAAGCTTAACAGCATATTTCATGATACTCGTGGTTTATATATAATAGACATAGAGCATGTGCTAGAATCTGAGAGGAGCTTTCGATCTAATAGGAAATTAGCGAATCTCTGTAATAGAAAGATAACTAGAAAGGAGGAACATATAGTAAGTTTTAAATGAATTATGTAGATAGTAAGAACTTAAAACTGGTTGAGTTTATTGCCAGCTTAGTGAATTTTCTATGAAGATGGGATTTGACCTGGGTCTTAAATGATAAAGCACAGATTTAATGTAACAAACAGGAAGACCGTTTCAGGTTAGAATACCATGAATAAATGCACAAAGGATGTGTAAGTGCCAGGTAACTTCAGGAGGGGGCAGTGAAGAGGAGCAGGTTGGGTTGGAGAAGCAGTGGGAAGGAGGTAAGACTGGCAGTGAGATTCTAGAGTACCTTGGGTATTCGACTAAAGAAAGAGGAGTTACCTTGTTAAGAGGATGGTTACTGAAGATTTTTAGGCAGGTGACATGAACAGGAGTGATTTTGGACACGCTGCTTGTCATCTGTCTGTAGGATGAGTATAGAGGTTTGGCATGTAATTGATACTTGTAGTCGTGGGAAGAGGAAGGAAAGAATTGATGGAAGAGGCAAGACAAAGGGTAGTTTAATAGGACAACATACGAGCGTAAGGAAAAGGAAGATTTAAAGATGATTCATCTATGCAATGATTAGTAAATAAACCATAAAGGTCTAATGCACAATATAATGAATATAGACAACATATTGTACTAGAATCATTAAACTTGCTGAGAGAGTAAAACTTAATTATCCCAACAACTAAAACGAAAGAACAATTATGTAATGTGATAGAGGTGATAAATACTGCTACAGTGGCAATCATTATAATATATAAATATACCAAATTAACACATACACCTTAAATTTACAGTGTTGCATGTTAAATGTATATTCAGTAAAAAGTGACTAATCTATTTCATAGTGGAGATATTTTTACATAAAATGTGCCAAAATTTTAAATACTTCATAATTTCATTTACCAACGTAATTTTATAAAGTGTTTTTATTACTGTACTTCAATTAGTTTCTCTTAGTGGACTTCAGTGTTTATGGAAAGTACTATAGGGTGAAATGGTGAAGTCACTTAGTGGCTGTGGATTTGTGTTTTTGTTAGACTGTAACCCTTAGACCTCTTTGGGATCTCCCTTCTCTTACCAGCAAAAACATTTCCTTCTCATTCGTGAGGTATTCTGTTATCAAGTGTTGCATATTGTTTGTTAATTAATAAAAACTTTTGAAATAAAACTTTCAGTATAGTCTGAAAATGGAACAACTTGAGGATTGGACTCTCGGGGCTGAATTGATGTCAGTGGTGGTTGAGTAAGAGATTCTGTCTCTAGTACAGTCTTTTCAAGATCAGATCAAGTTACAAGCATAACAAACTGAAAACAATACTCCTGGAAGTTAGGAGGACATCAGGTCCCAGGAATGTATTATTGAGCCACAACTGTGTGAAAGCCATCTCTAGGTCACTGTAAGGAGCTATTTTTATTTTACTTGTTTTGAGACTATTTCTTCCTCATGGTTACTAAATAGATGACTTTTGCTTATGAAGGTAGTCTTGATAATTTCCTTAAAGTGATCACTTGCCATTGCCAGTTTGTGATTTGATGAGTCATGACAATGTGTTTGGATGTCCCCTGGAACTTCAGATATTATTTCACAAGTATTTTATTTTAGTTCTTGCTGCCCTCACGTGATTTAGCACTTTGCCATTTGCTTCTGGGATAACACTAGGATAATGTGAATGCTTGAACTTAATGAATACATGTTACCAGGTCTACATTTCAGAGTCCCTTTCTTCATTTTTATCAAGTCTTGGTTAAATGCATAACAGAAAACCACATATGGAGCTCACAGAGAGAAGCTTTAGTTAGTAGAGTGCTTTTTTTTTTGCATATTTTATGTGAGTTGGCATAGGAATTATGAAGATGCAAGAAAATGGAAAAATATGGTGGATTTAAGAGTTTTACAGTTTTCATGGAAGTATTTCCTAAACACTTATTACAGGTCTTGGTACTCTTAGTTGTTAGGTGGAAAATAGGAAATGAAACTCGGTAACTTTTTATGCCTACTACCTATTGGGCACTCATGTAATCTTCACTGCAATTTTTTGGGAAGGGTATTATAAACTTTTTACAGATGAGAAAACTGTGGGTCGTGAAGAGTAAGTTGCTTGCTTACAGGTGACTGCTGCTGAATATCTGAGCATTTAGGTAGGAAGTTTCTTTAGGTCATGTGGAATGGCTCAAAGAAAGTTATGGATATAGAGGTGGAGGAAGGACATTCTAAATTAATAGAGTAAATCCTGACAAAAAGGAGCAGAGGTTAGAAATTATAGAACTATTTGAGATTTTAAAGATTATTATGAATGATTTTTGTTTTACTATGATATAACCAAAAGGGACTTTTATAATTAGATGTATATCTCTTTATATAGTCTATTGTACACTGTAGATATATGAGAATGTTAATTATTTAACATGATCCTCTAAAACAATACATATCAACATGTTACCTTCTTCTTGAAGTCATCCTTGTGTTCTCCAGTTAGAATTAAGTGTTTTCCGCTGTGTATATCCATTGCACAGTGTACCAAAATTCATACCCCACACTGTGTGTTTGGAAAGTATTCCTCCTTCAGGTTAGGGACTTTGTCTTATTTGTCTTCGTTTCTCTTACAGTGCTTAATGAAGTTATTTGCATATTTCTGACATGTTAGATTCTTAGAAAAATGAACCTTTACAATGTATTGCTTATTTACATAGAGAAAACTCTGTAAAATTTTAATGCAGGAGAAAGAGGAAATTAGTGGAGGTGGCTGTTTTTGGAGGCTTTTGACCTGCTAAAGTGGCTGTGGATTGAAAAGTTAAAAGGCCATTCCTTTAAGTTTCCTGGAGGGTTTGAACTAGCAGAATCCAACCAAAGTTGAGGCTAAAAGAAAATTTGCCACAATTCAATTTTTGTAAGTTTTTTCCTTTGTTTCCTTCTTTTTTAGAGACATTAGAAGAAATGGACAATGAGTTGCTCAAGTGTGAATTTTGTGGGAAGATGGGATATGCTAATGAATTTCTACGGTCAAAACGATTCTGCACCATGTCATGTGCCAAAAGGTATTTCTATTCTCTTGAATTTCCTAAAGCATCAACCAACAACCTCTCTACCAAAACCAGAACACTTGTAGAGTTAACCAGTAGTCAAAACTAGATACTATAATATAGAGGACTAATATCAAATAGGCATTATCTGGAGCTACTTTGGTATTTAATGAAAAGTTTTGCTCTGTGAAACTTATATATTCATAACACTTAAAATTAGTTTCACAGCATATTCTAGTATTGAAGTAGCATTATCTTAGTGGTTAGAATATACTTAGGAGAATCCCTCCTGTAAATATCAAAACAATATTTGTTTTATCACTTGATTTTTAAATCAATATTGAAATACCTGGACTTACTTTGTTTTATTTTAAAATGTTTTCATTTGTTTTAACCATGTCCCGTTAATTTTAGGTTTCTAAGTGGGACAGCTATAGCATAAATTTTCCACGTTGTTACATCATCACCAAAATGTCTGTCTTTTCTAAGTCTGTACTTTCAATAATAATATTACAGGTAAACAGTATTAATAACAAAAGAAATTTTAGTGTCTTCGTTGATCTTGTCTTAAATTTAGTTTACATTTGAAAAAACCCTTTGATTCTGATAATTGTAAAAATTTCATAAACAGAAACCTCATTTACAGTGAAGTAGGGAGGCCAGAAGGGGGAGCTCTTATGCTCTATGTCGTTCGAAAGGCACAAGGGAAAACTGGGATAACCCCTCCCAACTTACTTTTCCTTTATATAAAAGAATTTCCTCTCTTTTGTTGAGGAAATAGAATAGAAAAGTAGAAGAACAAAAGGGAAGAAATGTCTGAGTCTTACTGGCTCAGGTTTGCATGTACTGGATTGAAATTCCTTAATTGTTCTCGAATAAACTCATTTTGCTGGAGAACTATCTGGCTGATGTTTTGCTTACAGTCAACATAATAAATCCTAATACAGGTATTTACCACTAAAGATGAAGTGTATGCACAGGTTGATTATTTTGAAGTTTGTTCTCTGTTCCAAAAAGAGTTTTAAGATCTTAATTGTATACATCTAGGGAATTTCTTGCTTGAATATATTATTTAGCATGGTGCCACTAAAATAGTAAAACTTAGTATAAGCATTGTACTATTAAATAAGTAATAGAAGTATTTTCCTCCGAAAATGGGTTCATTTGTCAATCTGTTATTCAGGTATTTTTTCAGGTTATTGATAGGCCTAATCAAATTGTGACTTTTGTTTAACTCTGGAGTTTTCCAGTTTGCATATACCACAAGAAAGAACAGTGGCTCTTTGATTCCAAGCGATTCAAAACTCTAAGGGAAAAAGACTGCTTTTCAGAATATTTTAAACTTCTTGACTATTGAGAAATGTTTCAGGACATTTAACCCTACCGTCACTCTTCTCCCAGAGATGATTGCTGAGTTATCACATTATTACATCTTTAGGTGAACCTTTTTAGAAGGTTAGGGGTCCTAACATAGGAAAATGCAGGCGAGAGAGTGGAGAAGAGAGGATAAATTAGGTCAGGGAAGAACTGCTGCTGTTTACCTGACTGCCTAGCTGTTTGTCTTGGAGATCTAAATATTTACGGACGAAATAGCAAGTGTAATGTTAGTTTCTCTTTTCTGTTCTTTTAGTCAATGGGGAAAGAAGTTTTGTCAATTGATATGAATGGAAATCAGAACCCTACAGAGCTGAGCCCACAGCTGAGCATAATTAACACAGCAGGCGCTTGTTAAATTGTTTAGGGTAAAATGAAGTGGCCATCAGGACACTTCTTTTTTATATTTTTAGAAGGGGGAAGACTATTCGTTCTCATAGTTCTCCTTATTGCTGCCTCCTGATATTGTCATAAAATGTAGGTGAGGAAAATTTATTTTAGTATCTGTATATTGGTCCTAGAACAGTTATCAATAGCGAACTTAATTGGGATTTATTCTTGTCATTTTTCTGAAACATTATCTTAGAGCCAAAGAGTTTTGAAAATAAATTATGATGGCAGTTTTATATGTGTAAGAAAGAGGAACTGCATGTTTTCTTAGCCTTTCTGTAGCTTTTTAAAATTTGTTTCTTAGATTATTTCTTTTCACTCTTCTAGGGAAGAGGGTGTGGGGACAGAGCCAGGAGTGCAATTTCCAGGCTCTCAGCCTCACGTGGAAATGTGCTGACTCGGGTAGTACACATCCATTAACTGTGATTGGATGGCCATCAGCTGTGGCTAGTTGGCCGTCGGCTGTAACCAGTGAGCCATTGGCCACTAATATAACTGCCGTGGCTACGCTAGCAGCAGATGGTGGCTGAGCTAGCAAGAGCGGATTACAGTTTGCAGGGAAGATTGCAGCTAGCAAGTGAGGTGGGTTGTCAGAGACAAGTGGACGGCAGGTTGCAGATCGTGTGGCTCCTGCTTCCTGTGTCTCCAACCCAGCCGCCAGCGAGACGATAGTGGTATGAACCCCCTATCTGTGGCTCCGTGGGTGTTCCTTTTTGGCTTCACCATATCCTGTGTTCTTATGCGGGGAGCAGGACGAGAGACCCCGCATGACACTCTGCGTGACATATGTCCAGGCCGAGTCATTCCTGTAGCCTGCCTATATTTGTATGGCCCCCTAGTCTAAGGATGGTTTTTAAATTTTTAGGGGGTTGAAAAGAAGTCAAAAGAATATTTCATGACACATGAAAATTATGTGAAATTAAAATTTTAGTCTTATTAAATAAAGTGTTATTGGAACACAGCCATGCTCATTCATTATTGTCGATGGCTGCTTCCATGTTATAATTGCAGAGTTGACTAGTTGTGACAGAGACTTGAATGACCCACAAAGCCTAAAATATTTACTATCTGACCCTTTATGAAAAGTTTGCCTGCCCCGTTCTAGGGCCTTGGAACCTAATAAATGGCGTAGGACTCTTTTTAAGCTGTCATTATGTCTTACAAAGGTCTATATTCAGAAATATTAGACCATTTATTTTGATAAAAGAAAAATCTTTCAGCCAGATTTAAAGAATTATGTATTTTTAAGTTTCCTGAAGGGTGAGAGCTACGAATTCCTTGTGTACTTTCGAAATTTCAACTTTATACTTTTGCTCTTTGATTTCATTAATATTTGAAAAATCTTTTTCTATCAGTTTGAGGTTTCCTCTTCTCAACTATATTAGCCTCTTTTTATTAATCCCTCTTCAGTAATTATTACTTGAGCTAATATCAGTTTGGATGAATATCTAAATAGTTTATCCATAACTTTTTTTTCCTGGAACCTTGAATTATGTTGCTGCTATAAAAATTGGTTACCCTCTCTACTTTGCAGAAAGTGTCCCAGTATCATGCTGTTATTAGGAGAAAATATCAATACCTTGTTATAGGTGTCCAGTATTATATTGAGAGCTATATTGTGATATTGTGCAGAGGCCAATTTTTGCCTGTTAGCATAAGTAAATCCACTGAACGTTATAGTTCGCTTTCTGAGGTAGTATAGTCCTTAATGAATTATATGGCACTTATTGATTCACAAATTCACTTTAAAGTCATAATTAACTACTAAATGGAGTGTCCCATAAATCTCTTAATATTTTTTCTTACTTGAATTTCTTAGGTACAATGTTAGCTGTTCTAAAAAATTTGCACTTAGTCGTTGGAATCGTAAACCTGATAATCAAAGTCTTGGGCATCGTGGCCGTCGTCCAAGTGGCCCTGATGGGGCAGCAAGAGAACATATCCTTAGGCAGGTCTGTAGAAACCTTGCTTCAATGTACAATAATACCCTTTTCAGAAATGCAAGGGAAGTGCAATGCTGTATTTTACTTGTACTACATTTTCCAGCTTCCAATTACTTATCCATCTGCAGAAGAAGACTTGGCTTCTCATGAAGATTCTGTGCCATCTGCTATGACAACACGTCTGCGCAGACAGAGTGAGCGGGAAAGAGAGCGTGAGCTCCGGGATGTGAGAATTAGGAAAATGCCTGAAAACAGTGACTTGCTACCAGTTGCACAAACAGAGCCCTCTATATGGACAGTTGATGATGTCTGGGCCTTCATCCATTCTTTGCCTGGTATGTAATTGAGCACTTTGGCCTTAAGATTTTTCTTGTGCATTCACACACCGGAATAATGTTAGATCCATCCACACCTGTTGCACGAAAGGACTAGAGAAGTGCTTATGTATATGTATTAATTAAATGGCATTTGCTATTGAAATGTGATCTGTTTCCTCTTGCTTATTCCCTCAGCACAACTGGGTGTTTTCTCATACCCCCCCAAGTCGATAAAAACTGACTAGTCCTGCTTCTGCTGTGACATCTCAGCCGGTGAAGATATTAAAGGTGCTCTCTTCTCTTCAGTCTGATTTCTCTCGAGAGGTCAGTAGAGAGATTGAGTCAGACACTTCTTCCCTTCTGCTCTTCTATTTTTCTATTCTGTTTCCTCTTTATTTCCTAATTTAACTTTTTTTTAAAAAAGGAATAAGAGAGGCTATAATTTTTTTTACATTTTTGAAAACTAATTTTTTAAAACCTTTTAGAATATGATAAAATTTTGTTTTCTTTTAAAAAAATCAAGCTGGTTCTTTTAAAGGAAGCTGCATTCTTTGATTCTTTGTAATAAATATACATCAAGAATACTTCTGAAATTTGATTTTTTTTAAGTAGACAACTAACATTCAGTTATAATATTCCATTCCAATAAGGGTAACTTTCTTATTTATGTTTTTCTGCTCTCTCATGTTGGTATTCTTTCCTTCAGCTTAGTCTTTATGTTCTTTATCTTTTTTCTTTAATGCAACAATAATCCTTTATATCCACTTTCCAAGGGTTTGGCTACTAAAGACAGCTGCACCTTTTACTCATGAGACCCACACTGGTTATATATGTTTAGACAATATACTTTTTTTGTCAGCAAATCTTATCATTCACTTTGGCCTTATGAATATGGAAGACAAGGAGATTTTAAATTGTTCCATTTCGGTTTCATTGTGAATCATACCATTTCTCTTGACACAAGCTTTCTAGAAAAATACTTCCCCTTTGAACTTACTAAAATTAATCCAGCTATTTTTGCTAATCAACCTTTCTATGAAGGTGACCACTGTTTCAGAAGCAAACTTACAGCTAATGTGCTATGTGAGTGAAGAAAGTATATTCAGAAGTATTACTGCTTTTTAAAAAAAATCTGTTAGCCATTTTACCTTATATACAGAACTCTATGAGATTTTATTAAATTATTTTTTCAGTAGATTGTTTTATAAATGCTAAATAGTTGGGGTTTTTTTTTAGAAAAACAAGATATGGTCACTTTTAAAATTATTTAAGGAGGGTTACATTTTTCAAGGGAAGATTTTTAAGCACCTAAGGTTTCTCATCATGAGAAGATTTTTAACACCTAAGAAAACTTAGGTGTGAGTTAAGTGCTGACTACGTGGGTTTAGAATCTGGTTTAAAACTGATGAGTTAGAGGATGGTGAGTCTTTACTGTTTGTGGCTTTAATATTTGATGAAATAAATTTTAGAGTTTAGACCAGTCTAGGTATCTTCAGAATTAACCCGGGAATCTATACTGATCCTCTAGGCTAGACTCTCATTCTGTCATCTTCAGAAGTAGTCTCAGTCTTCCAAATGGACATGTGAGCTGTTAGCAGGATTTCTCATTGGTGGGGGCGGGGGGAAGGGGAGGATGTTTCTTTTATTTTGGGGAGGAGGATTGGTTCATATATTGAGGAAAGTAGTGAGCCAAATAATTTACACGTAATAGATAGAGCTGAGTCTTGTGACTTCATGTCCTCTTCTTTAGGGCTAATTTTCTAATTTTCCCCAGCATCTACTTGTCATGAGGCTACTCTTGGCTGCTTTTGTTAGAACAAAGATTAACTCCTTTGTCTTGTTCTTGCTTCTAGTAAAAAAGAAAAATAAATTATTATAACTTGAGATGGTTGTCTTACTGAGTTCATCAAATTTTGTTGCCAGTTGTTTAGAGAACATTACATTTCATTAAAAGGAGACAGCTTTATGATTAAGAGTTGCTTGGGACTGTTTAAGAATCTGCTTTTCTTTTACTGATTAAATAGTGGTATTTCCAAACTGCTTTGATAGGCTAAATAATGAGCTTATTTTTGTGATCGTTATTGTCTTCTTTCTTAAAGATTTTCTCTGAATAATGCCTGTAGCATAAGGAAAATCTCCTATCAGAATATGCCTTTATCTTCATTTCTCAATGCTCCTCTGGCCTTTGTAAACTTCTTTTTGAACCTCTTTCAGCTCATTCAGGGCTGTTCTTTTTTTCCCCCTCCAGATAGTCTATTGCCAAGTTTTTTCATAAAATGAACAAGTTTGTAAATTTTATAATCTCATATTTTATTTCTTTCCAGTTGAGGATAGGCTTCCCTCTTTTATCAGGGCCTGTATTTACTCCTAGAGTTTTCTCCTCTCGTTTGTATGTCATCTTGTGAACCAGCCATCCTGGTGGGACCAGAGCTGGTATGTAGTACACCCAAATCTCAGAGCTGTTACCAGAGTAAAAATGTTCTTCTAAACTTTTGTGCGTTAAAAAGTTCTCTACAGAAGTGACTCTCTTTATTTTCAGTTAATTGCAGTCATCTTTAATTCTTGCTTGATACAGTGTGCCTTTTGCAAAGATCAGTTTATTCTGTATTTATGGATCTGTGAATCTGCAATAGATCTGGTTTCTCTGTAGGCATATAAAGTAAGAATCATCTAAAAACATGGCTGTTTACTAGTTTTCATAATATTAGGACTTGATTATTCTGTAGTATTGTGCGGCAGGTGGTATCTTTTCACCAACCTAACTGAGGTCATTTTTTGTGTGGGGTGGATTTAGCTGGAAAAGTACCTGGATGCTTGCAAAATTTAGTTGGGATCCATGTCTATGTGCAGAGGTCTCCATCCATCCAGGTAATTGGTTCTGGCTGGTTGCCGCAGATGGGATATGTTTTGTACATATCCCTAGGATGCCAGCCATTTTACAGAAGTAGATTCTAATGTCAGAAACTCATAGAACTTTAGCTCAGTGTACCACGAAAAGCTACAATTTTTTAAAAATTCATTTTTCTCTAACGATTTTCTGGAAGCATGTTTGCTTATGCTTTTTTTTTTCTTTTTTAAGTTACTTTATTTTTTCACTTCCATACTAATATACACTAATATATAGTATAACCACCTTTTTTGTGGTTGGTTTAAGAAAGTTGTGATCTAAAATTCTGAAGATAATGCATTCATTCATATTTGATCATGCTCTTTCCCAAAACACTTTTTGTTCTTTATTATTTTGCTAATACATTTACTGTCCACCTACAAGACATTTGAAGAGGGATCTCATAGTGCAGAGGAACAAGACATGCTATATATTTTCCTCATGGAGAACTCCCTGTTTCTATTCCCAAATGTAGCTCTTAAGGTCCTCATTACTTCTCATTGCTCCTGTTTTCTGAATCTCAGTAAGTCCTATCCCATCTTTCTCTCTCTTCTTTTCTTTCCTGTGTTCTTATAAGTAAGACTGAAGAGAGAAGAACATTAGTTCTTTCATATAAAGGATGAAGTCACAACTAGATGCAAGATTAGTCAGTTTTGTCTGCCCAGTTTTGAGAGCTACCTCTGGGAAAAGAAACGGGGCTTTTCTATGGTGAGTAACCCCATTTTAACTAGTTTATTTTATATGGTAAAGGTGCAAAAACCATAAAAATTTTGCATTGGATACTTTTGAAAGGTCATTTTTTAAAAGTGTGAAATTATTAAAATAGAGAAATTGATAAACTGGCTGTTGTATAAGAAACAGGAAAGATATAGCCAACAGAGAAGTTGGCAAATTAACTAACCAAGAGAAAAGATGACCACATAGCTGAATACAGAAAAAGTGTTTGTATTCCTCTTACAGATAGCTCCCCTGTAGCAGATTCTGTTTTTTGTTTTCTATTTATTGTGTGTTTATTCACTCATTCAGTCCTTCACTTATCCAAAAAATATATACATTTAGCACCTACGGTGCTTTGTGCTTGGTGCTGGGGCTGTAGGGATGACATCATTATTTCATATAAACAAGAGGATGATTGATACATTTGCAATAGAAAGATAATCATTCTGGCGAAGTTGTGGTATTCAAAGGTATAATGTAAGCATTTCCATTTTTTATTATGTTTTTCTTCTTGTCCCTTTGAATGCTGATTTGAGTAAAGACTTTAAGCATTCTTAAAATTCATTTTTATAATTTTACTGTCTAAGCAATTTTTTACATTTTTGTATTCTCTCCTCTCTTGGTTCCTTGGTTAATTACCTTCCCTGCTGATTTCTTTATCCTTAGTGAGGAAGATTAGTAAGTAACCTGGCTGTGCAAAATTTGGTAGATAATAAAAACGTTTGAGATTCAAGTAGATGCTAGCATTGTTTTTGTTACCTGCTAAAGCACCTGGTTTAGACTGAGAGCAAAAATACTGGTTATTTGGCAAGATTAGCCAGCAAACTCACAATTTCAATGAGAATTTATGGGGTTTTTTTTTTGTCAAAAGTGGAGATGAGTCCAGTGACATTAAGATTTGAAGTTGAAATTACAAATCGAGTTGTGTGATACAATCTTGATGGATTGGTTCTATCCTGAGTCAACAATAAAAATGTTTTAGATATGCTTGGCAATTGAAGATTGTAAATTAGAATAAGGCAAATGATAATGAAAGTCGTGCTCTGGTACTTCAGAAAATGTTTCTAAATCGTTATTTAAATGGTAGAACATTATATTTTACTCCTTTTACCTATATGTGAAGGATGTTTTATAGAACGATAAGTTCATGACATCTGATAACTAGTTAATCCAAACTTGTTACATGTGTGGCATGCTTTGAGGTGACACCATCGTCCTTTTTGTGAAGGTATGTTTTATCTAGACCGAATAATCTGTACATTTTACCTGACTCTTACTATTTCTATAATATTATTTTTAGAACAAGAATTCCAAGTAAATTTCTTTACCTGGATTTCATATTAACTTTTATTTTCAGAATGCCAAGAAATACTCTCTTCAGGAGTGAACCCAAGACTACCATAAATAAATTTCATTTGTTTCTCAGCCTGTATTTCAGCTACTCAGAGCCAGTGAGAGCATGATTGTGACTGTTAGAAATAATGTCTAATTGTTGTGTATTAATTCTAACTTCCTCTGATCAAATTCCAGGCTGCCAGGATATCGCAGATGAGTTCAGAGCACAGGAGATTGATGGACAGGCACTTCTTTTGCTAAAAGAAGACCATCTTATGAGTGCAATGAATATCAAGCTAGGCCCAGCCCTAAAGATCTGTGCACGTATCAACTCTTTGAAGGAATCTTAACAGGATCATGAGGCTTTGAGATAACAGCAATTTTACTCTTCTTAAACAAACTTGTAAGGTAAAGGCTCAGGTTGGCCTAGGATATTATCACTTATGGTGGATAGCCAAGCACACTGGGATCTCTGCATCAAAAGTTGACATTTCTTCTACAGATATAATTCATCATACATTTTCATAATTAGCCAACATTGGTGAAATTAATTTTACAGGTTACAACATGCAACATTGAAAGACTTATTATAGAAGGCCATTGATATTTTTCAAAGAAATGTGTTATAGTAGATAATTTTTTAAAAGGTGTTTATCATTAATATAAAGAATCCTTTTAAAAGTAATTTAATGATTTACATTTCTCCTCTTTGATTCCGTTTTCTTATACATTTTTCTACCCTATAAATTTTTTATAAGTTGTCATGAGAGATAATTTAGGAATAATTTAGGAGTCCAGGGATTGGAATTGTTTGCAATGAGTTATCAGTACACATTTAAAAAACATGTCTGTTAGCTGCTTTGTCTATAAAAAGGTTTGCATTCTAGCATGAATAATACTGATCTGAAAGTCAGAAGAGTTGGTTTCTATTCCAGACTTGACCAAGAATTTGGTGTGGCTGAGAAAGTTTCACTTAGTGTTTGTACTTTGAGAGCAGGTTTCTGTTTGGCATCTAAACACAGAGGACAGGGATATTGCTAACTAGCCCACAATGCACAGGGCAGTCACCGCGTTACCTGGCCCAGAAGGTCAGCAGTGCCAAGGTGGAGAAATCCTGATGTCGGAGTGGTAAATGTTTCTCTTTTTCACCCACAGGAATATTTTGAAAAGATGAGACATGATAAGGGATACATTATACAATGGAAGTATTTCAGATAGCATCATGTTCTGCTGAAGTATTTTTCCCAGTTTATGCATACTAGAAAAGGGGGCAAAACCCATTAAATTGGCCTATAAAATAAGGACTGGGATACAGATAATTTGACTCAGCAGTAGATTCATATCAATTATCTTTTATATATCTGCTCCTCTGCATTGATGAAGGCATAATATGATTATCCCCTGTGAACCAGTAGACAGCCTTTGCTGGCAAGGCAGTGGTTTGTAGCAGATATGTGCTTGGTCTTTGGATGTTTTTCTAATGTTGAACATGCTGGGTCTAGCTAGAATACATATTCCTTTTTCTTTGACTAAACCCTTGCATCCTTCCTGCAAAGCACTTAGCAAGTGAAATGTCTTGGATAATCAGATCTAATTTTGTATGTACATATTTTAGGGGAAACATTTTTAAAGCACAACCTTTCACTGAATAGTTAGTGTTCTGTTAGAATTATGACACTACAACAAAATTGCTGTGGGAGCCCTGAGAGCTTTATAGTCCTGGAGATCAAAACTTTGTTTTAATCTTTATTGTATCTTTACCATACAGTGGAAATGTTTTAATAACTGAAGGAACAACCACAGACATTTGACAGAAGTTCATTAAGTGGGGAAGAGTCCATGGGTTTCAGTCATTGCCACTGCTCTTTTCGAAAAGATTGTGTTGAGCTAGTAGAAGACTAAAGATGTCATTAAAGACATCACAGATATTTATCTTTTGGCTTTGTGTACATTAGAGAATGTTGATTATTTTTATACAAAAATACAGCGGGTAATTTTTTTAATCTTTAGATGCCTCTTGTTTGAATGTATGCTTTGTGGGATTCTTTTGTGTAGTGTTTTAAAAAAAGATGTTTACTGATAGTTACGTGTAGGATTAGAATGTGTAATATAGTGTAAGGCTCATGTTCCAGACCTACAATAGCTTATAGTCTATGTTACATATTTCTTTACATCATATTTTTAATTATTGAAGTTTCAAGGAAAGGTAAGTACTCTATAGTCAATTTTCATTTATTAGCAGTTAATATGACACAGTTGTCATATTTGACTTTTCCCCTCATCTTGCAATTTCAGAACACAAGTATAGGCTAAGCATTAGATGGTCCACAGTATTGGGGGTAGGGGGCATAAAGAAAAATCTCCCTTGGAATTAAAACTTTATCCTAGATAATCCCCAATTAATATAAAAGTATTTGGGAATAGATTCCCCTTGCAATAATAATTACCTCCCATAACTACGTTATCTATAGCCTTTAAGGTGTTAACTTTGAACTATGTTATAGGTTCTTTTATTTACTTCCTCTTCTAATAGGTCGTTATGTACTAACAGCCCCTGTGCTTAGCACTGTGTTAAACATTCAAGAAAGCTTACAGGAGGGGTTTCCGTTTGAGAGCACCTTATATTAAATGTTATAATGGTTTTTTTTTTTAAGTGTATTGGGATGACAATTGTTAGTCAAGTTATATAGGTTTCTGTATACATCATCTATGTATCACATTGTGTGTTCACCACCCAGAGTCAGTTCTCCTTCCATCACCATATATTTGACCCTGTTTACTCTCATGTACCACCCCCTCCCCCCTTACCCTTTGGTAACCACTAAACTATTGTCTGTTTCTAATCTTAATAGTCCAGATTTTTTGTTGTCCCCCCTTAAAACATACCAGAAAATATACTGGCTATTTTTAAGTGAGTTGTTTTATTTAGAAATGGCTCATTTGCTTTCTACTGGTAATTCTCACCATTGATGAAGCTAATTCTCTCTAGATAAATCATCCTAATTTCAAGCTTCACTTACATATAATGGATCTAGACGATAACACTGGTGTCTACCTCTCCTGAGCTTTAAGCAGCTTTACTGTAATATAGATGGGGAGAGTACTGTTGTTTTCATTTTCATTCATATTACTAATTGTTTTTAGGATTTTGAGGAGAGGGAATGACAAGCAGAAAAAGGGTATGGGAAGTTCTTCCTACCTTTGTTACCTAAGTTTGCATTTTCTGACTTCTTTAAACTGATGTACTATTTTCCTCTTGAGGAAAAGAAATCTTACAAGTTTGAAATTTTACTTGCAAAACAAGTAAACTGAGAAAGCTGGTTTGTAAAAGTTATTTTTTGCATGACGTGGGTTTTCATCAAGCTGTGTAGGGATGTATGTGTCTGGCGTAGCTATGCAGCTCTGATATAATTAGTATAGCATGAGGCAGACTGCTGTCCCAAAACATCACTTTTTAAGTGGCACTTAAGTATTTCCATTATGATACTTTTATTTTGCTGTGGCATCTTCTAAACAGACGTTATTTTTAGTCCCCAGTGTTAGGGCTGTCACCTAGAAGTAGAGAAGGTGGAGTGTGGGAGGAAAGAAATGTTAGTGAAGAAATTTAATGGGAAAGAGGCAGACAGGAGAACTGCCCCTTGTTTATCCCACTTCAACACTGAACAAATTTCTGCACTTTTGAAGTTAATATTCTTGTTTTACCTAGTTTTAAATAGAAATTTTTCTTCAGTAGCTCACTGTTTATTTTTGCTTCCTGGTGTATGAAATCAGTAGTGTTGTGCCGATGCCTTTGAATAATTTTTGATAGAGCTAATCTTCATATATCCGGTGTGAAATTATAGTCAGACGTTTCTTCAAATTCCAGTATTAGACTGAAATCTGTCAAAGTGCCTCGTATCACTGACTTGTTCTATTAAATGTGACAAAGTCCCACTATTTGTATTTGCAGGCTTTTGGTACCACCGTGGCCCGGGTATGGTAGGCAGGCCATATATAGATTGTATTGTCTTAGGTTGTATTTACATGTGTGTAAACAATTTTGGAAAGACTGAACGGTTACAGATGTATGTGAACGATGCTATATACTCACAGCCGTTACGAGTGGATAAAATCCTGACTGGACACACTGTTCAAATGTTTTAAAGATCTATTTTCAACCAGAATAGCCTCGTGATATTTTGTGGTTTGAAGATTCTCGCCCTTGGTGAATGGCAAGAACACACACTGTATGTGCTCCTGGCATTGAGACTGACCTAATAGCATGAAAGGGCATTATTCACCCCTTACTTCCTGTAAAGCCTCCTCTAGCCCCAAGAAAACTCAGCGTGAACACTTTCTTTTTTGAGACTTTTGCCTGAAAATCCATAGAGAGGATTTTGTAGTGGGGTTAATTTTAGGGAGGTAACTGGAACAGCTTTCTAATATGTAACAGCCATATACTGACCCATCTATGCACAATGTTTGCTCAGTCGCTTTCCTGGGCACCATATGTGTAACTAGCTGGGCCTTGAGAAAGGTTTTCAAGCAGGGAGGATAGAGAAGTAAAGGAGGAGACAAACAGGCGGAGAAGCATTCCAGACGCAATAGGGTAGGACAGTTCACTGAGTGAGGTCGTGTAGTGTAGTGTAGATACAGCCTTCAATAGTTCAAAATAATTATAGTGTTTGGATCCCAGTTACAGCAATAACAGTTCATAGTTTTTATTATGTCAAGATTTGCCTGTAATCAAACTCATTCTTTCACCCTCTTTATCAAGTGACCCTGTCTTTAAGAGCATCTTTTATAATAGTTCCAGTGATACACAATTAGTGATTTTTGATTTCTGAAAAAGGTGACAACTATTATAGCTGGAGAATATTTGTCAAAAACTCAAAGGTTAATTGTAATTGGGTTATCAAAATTATAGAGTATCCACTTTCATATATACCAGTTGAATCAACCTTGTAGATTTTTATAAAGAAAAGCATTTTTAAGATTGTATTTTAGTTGCTGGATTGTGTCTCAGTCTAAGAATTGGATGACTAAGAGCTATAGCTTTCTGTTTATTGGTGTGGATTTCAGTAAACACAAGCCTACCTCTATTTCTTTGATGGACAATAGTGTGGATTAAGAAACATACTTTAATACACATTCATTAACACTGGTATTTTATGAATCTATTTAGAACATTTGATTTCGTCTTAAAGATTGTGATTCAATTTAGATAAGCACAAATGCAGTATTAAGAAAAGTAAATACGCAATCTTACTAAAATTTAATTTCAACGTATTAAAAGCTGTACATCTTTCAAAGAATTTTTTGGGAGGATATTCTTTTGTTAGAAGTTCAGAAAATGTATTATTATATAATTTCCTTCAGAGCAGCAATATAAGCCATTTCTTTAATAAAACATGTTAAACATTGTATTATTTTCTTTGGGAAATGTTTCCTAAATTTTAAAGAATTCTAAAGTTTTACATGTTATTTTTAGAGCTTATTATTTAATCTATTTTAAAATAATAGTATGAGAAAATTTTTTTCAAAGTTGTAAAGCACCGATACAGATATAATTATTACCATCATATTCCAGAGCAAAACATTTGGCTTAGTACACATATATTAGAAGGGAGTGAACTCCCTCCTTTTCAGATTTGAAGCCCAGATTCTCTAATGAAAATTCTCCCATTCTACTCTAACATGAACACATTATCTTTTAAGTTCCATGTTTATGGAGCCTTTGGAAAATGTCCACAAATGTTTAATTTTTTCCCTTTTTATAAAGCTCACGAACATTAATTTTATTTAAAGATGACAATTTTAATCTCAGATGTTAGAGAAGAGGTACACTAGAAAAATATTATTTTCTACTGCCTTTGAGAAGTATAATTGTGCTCAGTGATACTGGTGGCTTAAATATGAATCCATAGAAAACCTATGTAAAGGTTTTAAAATGTATTGTTTAAAAGAAGTATAGTAATGAGTGAATTTTAATTTTGGGGGAAAAAATCAATATAAATTTAAAACTTATGCTAACATGGCATAGTTTTAAATTTAACAGTAATATAGGAAGTCCTTTTGACCACCTATTTAAATTGACTCCAGTAATCTTCGTAAGGATTGATAGTAGCCATCATTATTGGCTTAAAGTTATGCTTTAGGGAATATTATCCGTGTTAAAATCCATGTTTTACTTGGAGCTTTAATTAATTGATGGAGGTGAAGAAGTTGGTGTTTATGAGGGTGGTGGTGAAATGAACATCAACCTATTTTATAAACAAGGAACTTTCCAGTCTTGCCTAAAGCAAATCAGAAGTATCCACTGCTTAAAAAAACCTTTGTTTAGAATGCTATGTTAAAAGTCATAATTCTTTTTGTTTTAGGTAGTACTAAATAATCTACTTCAATAGTAAATAATAGATGAACATAATCATTAATATGACGAATGACTGGGGTTTTATATCCAGTTGGTGAATTAGCTGTGTGTGATACTCTAGGCAAGTTACTTAACTTTTAACCTCTTTCCTCTTCTGAATACACAGTATGGAGCTTATACTACTCAAAATGTTGATTTTGGTTTAAATCATCTCTAAGGTACCTTCCAGATCTAAAACTATGATTCTAGGCCACATAATGCAGTGTTTTAAAATTGTTCCTACTTAATTCTCATTTCCTTTTTAATGGTTCATTTCATACTTAAGAGCTTTTGCTAAAAGTTAATTATTAAGCATCATTTCCTGGGTCACTTACAGTCTTTGTTCTAAAGAAAAGGTAGAAAATTCATACAGACAAGCAAATGAGGACATTTTTCTAAATGCTTCTTTCTAGTTAACCATTGGATATGTGAATACATCTGAATATTATTATGCATTTATCCATTCATTTAGCACACCATTTGAACACTTACTACTGTGTTTCCCCGAAAATGAGACATAGCCAGACAATCAGCTCTAATGTGTCTTTTGGAGCAAAAATTAATATAAGACTGGGTATAATATAACACCGGGTATAATGTAATATAATATAACAACACTGAGTCTTATATTAATTTTTGCTCCAAAAGACGCATTAGAGCTGATTGTCTGGTTAGGTCTTATTTTCGGGGAAACATGGTATGTGCAATTGTGTGGTATACATGACTTATGGAACTAGTAATAAGTAAACAAAATCTTCCCAAACAAAATTTTGATTGTCGTTTAAACAAACATGGACGTCATTATTAATGTACTGCATGTAAAGTTGGCATTTTTAATGCATCGAGGAAAGATTAGGCTAGATGACATCTAGTGGGTCTGAGTGAATCACACCAATTCATATACCATTTCACATACTAAACATCAATCTACCATATACCTGATAAGGGCACCTAACATTAAGGATTTACATTTTGAGACGTTGTGATAGCCCGTGTTTCTAAGAATTATTATGACACTTGAATCTATTCAAGAGGTGTTGCTGTGCAGAGTGTGTGATAGAACAATACAAAGAAGCAGGTGCTGACTATACATTTTTCAACTACAAAAGCTTTACACCCAGTATTGACAGAAGTAATTTTTTAAAATTGAAAAACCTCAAAGGAGATCGCTGAACAGGTTTGTTTTTTATTTTGGTTTTTTGTTTGTTTCTAAAGCAAGAAAGATTACATAAATTTTACTGTTATTCCACATATTTACTTTTTAGAAAGCACACATTACATAGGAAAAGGGTTTCCTTTAAACTGCAGGACTGGTAAACATAAAACAGTTCCATGTTTAAACTGGTAATTATTTGGGGAGTAAACATTGAATGGGATCGATTATTAATTGGGTAGAGATTCCTTACCACTTGAGGATTCTGTGAATTCTTAACTGACACAGCTTTACAAACTAACATTGCTTGATATAACATTCTCCATAAAGATAAAAAATGAAAATATCTAATATTAAAAAGATCTTTTATGCATCAGTCATAGCTTTCTTTATGAACCAGGAAAATGTCCAAATACAGGTTAGATTAGAGTCTAGAACAAACGAAAACAAACACTGGCATTAACCTTATGATAGTCTTGGTTTAAAAAATTTTTCCATGGCACTGGTTAAAATTTACTTTTAAAATGTTTTAATTTACCCAATTTTTCAAATGTTTTATATTGTTAAGATATATGTTGCATAAATACTTTTTGTATATGTATTCTTAAAATTTAAAAAGTCAGTGGGGTGTGCAAAGATGGTATAATTTTGGATGTCTAACTTTCGAGACACTTAATCTAGATTCCCAATCACCTAGTTCGAAAGGTTGGTCTTTTTGTTTTTTTTCCATGGAAAAAAGTCAAAGTAGGTTCCAAAAACTGTCCTCAGAGTAAGGAGCGAGCTGGTGGAGGCTGAGCTGCAGGTAGTCCAGCGCCCTGCAGGGTCGGTACCGGCAGGCGTTTCAGGCTTATTTGCTGAATTAGTGCTGTTTGTCTTCTTGCGTGTTAAAAAAATTTGTTAAACTGATTTAACAAATTGTGATTTTTTTTTTTAATACTAAGTTTTGATGCTTCAAGCACATGTTAACTGATTTTTTTAATTCCTCCTTTTGGTTCCTCCCATTGTTCTAAAGTAGGACTTTCATATTTTTAAAACCTCAAAAGCTGATCCACCCAGGATGAACAGAGAATCACCAACGGGAAAAAACAGTTTTTACCTTTACAGAAAACAAATGTTATTATATATAGATGTATTCTTTACATTGGATATTGTATTAGAGTCCTCCTTACAGTAAATTAACTAGTTTTAGCACTCTTAGCATCAGTAGCATTCCTAGATTGGTGTCTATAGCTACAGTTTTAAAATGTATAACCTGAAAATGAAGTTAATTTTGCATTATTAAGAGCACATCATGATCTATGTAAAAAGACTGTTCATTTGGTGTATTTTTTTAAAAAAGAGAAGGCACTTTCATATTAACAAGTAGCATGTGTATGAATTTTAGATTTTCATATTTGTTGTGTCTGTATTCAGTAAAAATTAAGCATTCAAATGTTTGTTGATGGCAACATTAACTGTTAAATTAAAGCACCTTATACTCTGCTGCTTAAACTTGCTTGTAATTGCACCTTTGTTACCTGCATATTTTCACATAGAATATTGTTGTAACATTGCTTCATGTGGGTCTGGATGGAAGTTAGTGGGCCTACAGGATCATTTATTTATATTGTTTATAATTCAATAATATATTGTAGACCAGCTGATAAGTTCATTTCTTTACAAATAAAAGCCTCTTCCATTTGGCTGGTCTATTGAATAATTTCTTTTTTTTTCTTTAAGCTTATGAAGCATGTGGAATACAAAAAGCGTAATGAAGGGTTTGAAATAGTTATAAAATTTTCCTGATTTAAAATCCACAGAATATAAATCTTTACTAATTAAGTACAATATATTTTTTAATTGTCTTAGTCCCATGTTATGGCCAATTAAAAAGCAATACATTCGAAGAAAAGTAAGAGAAGTAGAGAGAGCCAGGTTTAGACATTGACAGATTAGACAATGTCTATATAGTTTAAGTCATAAAGTGACTTCAGATTATTCTGCCATTCAAATTGCTATACTCTAGTAGTTCTTAGCCGGGGGCAGTTTTGCCTACCAGCAGAGGTTTGGGAACGTCTGGAGACATTTTGGTTATCTTGACTGGGGAAGGAGGTGCTATTGGCATCTAATGGGTAGAGGGCAGGGATTCTGCTAAACATCCCACAATGCACAGGCAGCCTCCCCAAAACAAAGAATTATCCAACCCAAAATAATACTGCTAAGAATAAGAACTCTACTTTACTTTTACAGTGTGATACATTGCCAGTGTAATTATGATTTGACATGCAAGTGACATACAAGTTATAACTTAAAATGAATCTGGTATGTCATGGAAAGACACCTAGTCACTACTCCCAATTCTGTAAGGTAAGCAACCAAAACTTGGCTTCCAGGAATATCTGCATTAAGAACAGAGATAGATTTTTTTTTTAATTAGCTAAATTTAAATTGAGCTAATCTTCCCCTTATGTTAAAGAATATTCATCCCATGTCACTTCAAGAAAACGATTTTCTTGCTCTGAATTTAATAAAAATGTTTTAAGTTTGTATCTTAACGTTGGTGGCAAATCTCAGATTTACATGACAGTTTGCATCCAGTAGTTTTTTGGTAACACGAACATCAGTATATTCAAATGTTAACTCTTCACTTTTGTGTTAAATTAATATTTGTAATAGGCAGTTTTCCTGAACAGGTATAAAATTTTTTCTTGGAATTATTTTGTTAAAAACAAACAAACAAACAGTATCATTGCCCCAAAAGACACATTCTGAAAAGGTGTGAAAGTTCATTCTTTATATGTCCCGAGTCATCATTTTTTCCTGTTTTGTAAAATTACGACTCTTATTGTAGTTTTAAGTTTTAATTAGTTTTAACAAGGCAACATATTAACAAATCATTATTGATATAGGCTTTTCTATATGCTCAAGATTATGAATTGCAAGTGGAATGAAGCAGCATTTCCAGTTGACAAATGGATCCACAGGTAATGCGATGTCTCTTAAATTAAGCTTGTGACAATTAAACCAATAAACTGTAGCAATGAGAAAACTATTGACAAAGTACAACCATGGGATGTTCATCTCAATATATGCTGGAATCTGTACTTTAAGTAAAAGGATAATTACTTGTAGTAGTACAAATGGTAACCAGGTACCAAGAAAACAGATAATGAGCTTGGGCAAGAGTGTTTTTTTAGAACTCATAGCATAACTAGAGTGGGACGAAAAGGGAAAATACAGGATAGTCTCATTCATATAGGAAGTTATCTTAATAGCCTGTACCAAAATAATAAGTTCTGACCAAGAGGTTATAAAAGCCATAAATAAAACCATCACCATAGAAAAGGACAGCCAGTAACTTTGAATGCTGATGTAGAAAGAACATTGATAAGAATAAACATTCTGTGCCTTCTGGTTTTGGTAGATAGATGGATCTCCCAAAACATAAACAAAGACTGAAATCCAAATTAAAATCACTGTAAAGAAATAAAATAATTTTTGACACTTAAATGGAAGCTTGGCAGTTTTAGAAAAATTCAGGTAATAATCTATACAAGCTATCAGGAAAACTGGATAATGCAAAAAGCCGTAAGTAAAAGAAATAATTTGAGTAAACAGGCAGATGTGGTATTTAGTAAACCTAATACCTAATAGTACAAAATCCCTGAAATAGGATATAATGGAAATGTTTACCAAAAGTAAAAGATCAATGAATGCGAGTGAAATGCAAAAATAGTCCATAAAATTTTGATAGGTGATTTTTCTTCTCATTCCTAGTGTGAGTATATTTAATAATATTTTTCCAAGTATAATCAAGAATAGCAGACAGTTACCATCTAGAGGCTGATTTGTTTGATGTAACTGGTACTGAAAAGAGCAGTTCTCTGAAGAAAGAGCAGTCATATTTTTAGTGAATTTTCAGAAGGCCTGCTGAAATATATATGATAAAACTGCTTTGCTTTATTTTCCAACACTGCAAAGAAAAGTAAAAAAAAAAGAACCCGATGTTATCTTGATGCTATCTCTATTTTAAAACTACAAAGCAAGCATTTCTATTCTCAAACATCTAATCCAATCATTTTCTCCCCAAAATTAAATATACAAACAGGAATTTATATTTCTCATACTTACAGAATACAGAATATGATGTGGAAGAATCAATGTGTATACTTTGGTCAGTTTTTGAGACTCAGAACGTCCAGAAATTGTAGATACATAAGCAAAATATTATATATAAATAATTACTGAAACTTCTAATAAGCACAGCTTGTAACGACTTGTAAAAAGATAAAATACTTTTACTGACTAGAGCCAAAACACAGGCTTCAAATAGCAGCCTGACAGAATGCTCACTGATAGCAGTTAACCCATTCCCACAGACTCCAGACGATGTTACCTCAACCCTCCTCTTTGTCAGGGAATTTTAGAGGTAATGCTTATGGGGCCCTTTAGCAATTTTCAAAACATTTTAGCTGCAGGATAATAATTCAAATTAAATTTCTGAAGCTCAAAAATATAACATAGTTCAGCTGAAAATAATGGGGACATTGGTAAAGGAAAAAACAAAATAAATATTTATGTTCTGCACACGATCTTTCAAGTATGGTACCTGGAGAGACAAGAGAATACAGGGAAGGAATAGGGACTGAGTAAGGATACCTGAGAACATTAAGAAGTGCTAGGTAAAGGCAAAGGAACAGGCGTTGAAGTCTGAGGTGATAAATGCATTCGGAGGTAGGAAAAAGAGAAGATGATGAAAGAAAGGTCAGAGAGGAAGAAATCAGGAAAGGATGGAAGAAAGGAAATTCGAGAAATTTATCCTTAAAAAAAAAAAAAAAATCACAGCTGACCCAAAATTGTTTCTGCAAGACTGCTCAACTAGTCTTTATAAATAGCAAAATAAAACTCAAAGAATAAAAACAAACCCATCCATAAATTCCAGCAACTGGAAATGAGTTAAAAATGCTACATGGTACATACATCCTTATGATGTACTATCTTGCCATTAAGTGTTTCTTGAGTTAGGAAGACTTGGTGTTCACCTTTTCTATACTTGTTAAATGTTAAGCCTTTGCAATCTGTTGCGTGTTTTAAAAACATGCGTACACAGGCATAGATTAAGTCATGATTACCACCTTGACAAATGCCACTGGCCTTGTAAGTGGTGTCACTTGGACAAGGAAGTATAGATGGAGTAGTAAGACGACATGAAGCCCTCCTGAGCCAAGAAAAAAGACAGGCTTCATTTTAAATAGCAAATGTTGGTTTAGAATGGGGTTGAGGGAGGGAAATAGTGTGGGTTCATAGTTATGAAGACCCATTTAAAAAAAAAAACAAAAACTTTAGGATAAAATAAAAGAATTATCTGTATAAAATCATTTTATCCTTAATAACTCCTACCTCAAATTAAATAAGCAAAGCTAGGGACTCCATGTTAAAGTAGGCACCATCGAAGGGCTGTTTTCCAAGTTTCCACTTCCTCACTGAGGCTGAGGTCAATGGGAAGGCCAGAAGAGCAGGCTAGGCCTTGAAAGGGCGGCTGAGTGTCTCCTGGGGGCTAAGGAAGGCCAGCCAAGGTGCCAGGAGAGGAGGAGGAGCAGCCACAGCCACCAAAGCACGAGCCAGAATCCCCTCAGAAGAAAGAAGAGCGGTCGGATGGAATATGGAAGAACCATACAGCTGGAAGAAGCTTTAGCGACTGGGGGGGAGGCGGCCCAGGAAAGATACGCAGCTGAAGGCGGTGAAACACAATCAAAAGGAAGTACATTGGAAAATGAAGTTTGGGTCGTTTTGTAACAGTTCTAAATGTAATAATCATGGAAGCCCATCAAAACTTGCTTAAATTATACCAATTTTATATCCCACTTCTATAAATCACTAAAATTACTCAAAATTCCAACATTTTGTTCTCTAAACAACCTCCCAGGACGAGATAAAAATCCGTTAATAGGCTACCTGTTTCGAATTTTCCCTTGAAAAATGTTCACATTAACTCGAGGGATTCAGAGATTTATAAGATACATTTCTCTTCCTGAATAATTTTAAAAACTATATGAATCAACTCATATTGCTTCATACACAACTTACAGACTTACAGTGGAAGTCCTTTTCAGGGCATCTTTCGGCTTGTTTTGTGAGCTGACTGACCAATTTAGAATTATTAGCGGGGCCTGAAGAAAACAAACCATAATTTCTTTTCACTGACCCAGCCTCTGCTTTTCTACTCACAACCCAATTAATTCTTAAAACAAAACATACTTACTGTGCTTTTTTCTAGTAGTAGGTCTTTCTCGGCTGATGATCTTCCTATTTTATTTCAGTTTCCCTGCCTTCAATCATCTTCCTTTTGGTTCCTGGCATACCAAAATGCCACACGAAGGTCTATGTAAAAGATAGAAAACAACAAAACTAACCATCATGAACAGCTATCTTAGTAACTGGATTTCAGTATAACTGGCTCAGGTCTCTGCTTAGAAAAGCTGTCACTCTCTGTGGTATTGGAGCCCGTAACAAACTGCTTATAACCTTTTTAGCAAAAGGAAGGGAGGGGATACTTAGATTGAAAGCCCACCAAGTACACTGAGATACGGGTGCATATAACATGGCATCTATTTAGAGCAATCTTGCTTACATTGCAGTTTTCACCCACAGGCTTTGGAGTCTAAACTCCGAAGTCTAAAGCGGTTTTCAATCTTTTTTGGTTAACAGGACCCTTTGACACTTGTTGCAGGTTAACGTAAATAACTTTTTGAATGAAAAATCAGTGGCACTGTTTCCCATTTCATAAATTGATTTAGTGTCTGTGGCTCAACAGCAGACAGCTGAATTCTTATCTATAATCAGTTGTAGATATCACACTTCATGGAGCTTTTGGAAAGTCCTCTACATTCACGAGAGTTTGAGAGTGAAAAAAATACCTTTTCTAAATAGGTAATAAACTTCATTGGTAACTTCACAGTAGTAGTACAATCAATAGTTGTGTTATGCAATCTCAGAAAAGTTGAACCAAACCACATGCTTGGGAACACGATGGAAGATGAGCACAGCTAACAGTGCTCTGGTCTGTTGTGCAGGAAGGGCGAGTGCACTGCCGCTGCAGCTTCTGCTGACGCTGAAGACTGGAGAGAGCCTGGGGGAGAGAATGTAGTGACCTGGGCAGGGGTTTGACGTGCCTGTCCTCTAATCCTTACAGTCACCTAAGGGCTATGTATTCTTTTCCCAGGAGGAAACAGGCTTGGGGGCTAATGAGCACATTTCCTGAGGCTGCAATGTTGGAGCTAAAGTGTTAGTCCCAGGTCTCATTTCAAAGCTCATTTCTCCAGTAACCCTCAATTACGGCTCAACTCACAACTGGAAATGTAGAAAGGGACCCAATTTACGTCTGTGAAAGAGCTTTCCAAAAAGGCAACATCCAAATGACAGTGACTCTGTTGATTACTGGTACCCAAAGGACCATAACTAACTGATCTGTTTGGAGAACGTAATTTTATTTCTCCAAAAAGTGAATACAAAGTTTTTTTCTTAATTTTCAAAATGTGGTCTTTGATATGTCAAAATTCAGTGAAAAAATAAAATGTCATTCAACTGTATGACAACTTTTGAACAGATGTTTTGTTTTCATTTACAGAGTATAATTAGATTAATATAGAAAATTAAGAAAAAAAGTTAACTTATTTTTAAAAATAGGTAATATAATTTACATAATACAAAACTCAAGTTGCAGAAGTGCATACAATGAAAATTACTCATCCTACCTGCTCTTTCAACACTCCTCACCCCCACTCCTCACTATCCAGTCCAGTTTCCATCCCTAGTTGAAACTACTGTTACCAGTTACTTGTGTATCTTTCAGTGATATTCTAAAACAAAGTTTTAAAAAGAAATTTGAAATTTTCATGTTGCTAAAGCAACTAGCAAGGGATTCTTGATTTGTCCTTCCCCAGGTCTCATTTACATAATGATAACATGAGATAAGAGTTGCAAAGGAAGAACACAGTAAAATGTGCATCAGTGAGCGGCCAGACCACGGAGTAACTTCCACCAACGCACACGAGCTTGGCCACGAGGAAGGTCAGTGGAGCCAGGCAGGAAGACAGGGATTATCTCAGAGGAGGAGAACAGGTAACTAACCCAGGGCACAGAATTATACTAGTGCTCACCCATACCTGCTGCTTTTCTGCCTCTAAGCCCATAGGAAGATTTTATTTCCTTGACCTTTACAATTAGGTGGGCCCATGTGGCTATTTCTGGGCAATGGGCTACAAGGCCAAAGCTTGTAATTGCAGGCGAGAGCCCCTTCGGTGTTCTCTTCCCCTGACACACGGAATAAAGAGGCCATGTGTTCCAGATGGGGTCAGCCTGTCAGCATGGGTCCTTGAGTGTGTGGAGCAAAGCCCCTGATGATTCACAATGGATATATAGTGTGAACATATATACAGTTTGTTACATTAAGCTGCAAAAATTTTCTGATTATTACGGCTTATCCTGACTAATACAATTTCTTATAATTCTCAGTACTCTTTGCAAATTTTTAACAGCATGTATTACTAATAAATTTTATATATAAATTGTATTAAAATTACTTATGATCAGAATAAAAAAGCTATAGTAGAAAAAAACTATGAAAAGCAACAATGCAAGTATAGGAAAATGGTAAAATCAAAATTCAATTTTAATTTCCAATACATTAATTACTTTTGTATTGTTTTGTTCTGATTTTCTTAATATTTGCCTATTATGAATATTCTACCAAATGAGACAAATGTGATGAAACTGTCAAATTTCTGGAAAGACACTAACTACCAAAACTCATTTTTAAAAAATCCCTACTAAAGGAAATGATTTTGAACTTAAAAACCTTCCCACAAAGAAAACTCTAGGCTCAGATGTGTTCATTGATGAATTCTACCAAACAGTTAAGGAAGAAATACCAAACTTAAAGGGAACAGAAGAGGACAGAAATACCTCCCCGCTATTTTATAAGAGCAGAATTACCCTGACACCAAAACCAAAGACATTTCAAGAAAACTAAATTGTACATCAACATCCCTCAAGAACACTGAGGCAAAATCCTTAACAAAATATCAAATTAAATCCATCAACCTATAAAAAGAATAATATATCCTACTACATCACAGCCACTGCAAGCTCAGTTTAACATTAGAAAATCAATGGAATTCACCATGTAAACAGAATAAAGGAGAAAAACTATGATATCTGAATAGACACAGAAAAAGCACTTAAAGCCCAACATGATAAAAACTCTCACAAACAATGGAGGGGAACTTCCCAACCAGATAAAAAGCATGTGTGAAAAACTTACATCTAGCCTCATGCCTAGTGATGAAGCGTGGCCATTTCCCCCCTAAAAGCAGGAACAATGCAAAAGTGTCCACCCTCCACTCCTGCTCTACATTTTATTGGCCGTCCAGTGTGAGACGGCAATAAGAAATAAAAGGCATGTAGACTGAAAAAAAAAAGTAAAACTCTAATCATGGGTGATATGATTATGTACTTACAAAAATCTAAGGAATTTACAATAAAAGCTACAGTAACAAGTGCATTTACCAAAGTTGCAGATTAATTTTTTAAAAATATTTCTACATACTAATGATAAACAATTGGGAAATGAAATAAACATTTACAATAGCATAAAAATATGAAACATTTAGGGATAAGTCTGACAAAGTGCATGTAAGCGCAGTATTCTGGAATTTTAAAACACTGTAGAAAGAAGATCTAAATCCATGATAAATACCATGGATTGGAGGTTTCAGCAAGGTTTTTGTTTTTTTTTTGCAGAAATTGGCAAGCTGATTCTACAATTTATATGGAAACGTAAAGGACCTAGCAGAGTCAAATAATTTTTAAGAACCACAAAGTTGGAGGTCTTACACTACCTGACTTTAAGACTTGCTATAAAGGTATAGAAATAAAGAGGGTGTTATTAACATAAGGATAGTCCCCAAAATTAATGGAACAGAAGGGAATCCAGTAGTAGACCCACCCACATATTTATCGCCAATTGCTGTTCGACAAAAGTGCAAGGTAATTCAGTGGGGGAAAAGAACAGTCTTTCCTAAAAATGGTGCTTGAAAGTGATTATCCAAATGGGAAGAAATTAACCTTAACCCTTACCTCATACCGTACACAAAAATAAACTCAAAATAGATCATAAGACCAAAGGTAGAAGTGAAACTGACATTTCCAGAAAAAAACAGGAGAAAAATCTTTCTGATCCTCCATAGATGTATTAGTTTTCAAGGGCTGCATAACAAATTACCACTGGGTGGCTCAAAACAACAGAAATGTATTGTCTCAGAGTCTGAAATCAAGGTGTCAGCAGAGCTGTGTTCCTTTTGAAGGATCTCGAGGAGAACACTTCTATGCCTCTAGCGGCTTCTGGTGGCTCCTGGCATTCCTTGGCTGCTGACAGCAGAACACCCATCTCTGCTTCCATCTTTACACAGTATTCTCCCCCTGTGCACCTCAGTCTGTGTCCTTTCCTCTTTTTATAAGAACACTGGTTATGGGATTTATGGCCTAATCTAGCATGACCTTACCTTAATTACATCTGCAAAACATCTATTTCCAGATAAGGTGACATTCTGGATGGACATGAATTTTGGGACACACTAGTCAACTCACTACAAGAGGCCTCGCTTTCTTAGGACAGGCACGTGCACGCGTGCAAATTACACAGGTTGACAAACTGGACTTTGTTAAAACACAAACACTTCTTTTTGAAAGCAGAGTTAAGAAAATGGAAAGGCAGGCTACAATCTGGAAAAACATATTTACGATGACTTGGATTCAGAACATAAAAGGACTCTTACAGCTCAGTAAGACAATTAGCCCATTAGAAAATGGGCAAAAGATTTGAACAGAAACATTGGAGAAATGCAAATGAAAGCCACAATGAGATACTGCTGCAAACCTATTAGAATAGCTAAAATTTAAAAGACAATACATGTGTAGACAAAGAAACAGAACTAGACTTCTCAGGCACAGTTTAAACAGTTCAGAGGTTTCTTACAATGTCAAACATCCAACTACCATTTCATCCATTAATCCTACTGCTCCGTATTTACCCAAGAGAAATGAAAACGTGTGTCTACAGAAAGACTTGTCCACAAATCTGTATAGCAGCTTTATTCACCATGGTTTCAAACTGGAACTCTTTCATGTGTCCATCAATAGAATGGATAAACAAATAGTACATCTACACAATGGACTACTTCTCAGCAATAAAAAGGAACGAACTACTGATACATTCTACACAGGGATAAATCTCAAAAACATGCTGAATGAAAAGAACCTGACACAAACGAATACAGTCTGTGTGATTCCAACTATATGAAATTCTAGAACAGCAAAACAAATCTGTAAGGCTAGATGAACCATCAGTGAAATCTGGGGTCAAGTGGGGGCAAAGGGGTACCGGGGAACTTTCTATAGAGGTTAAAAGGTTCTATATTTGGACTCAAACTATACACTGAAAATAGTGTATTTTACTAAATTTTTAAGGGATATACATCTCACAATACTGGATATACAATTAAAAACCTGGGATTAATTTAAATATCCAACAACAGGAAATGGGCTACATAAATTATGATACAATTTCCAATGAAGGATGGCTTTTTGAATAAATGTAATTACTTTTACTCCCTCTCATAATACCACTACAATAACAGTAAATTGAGTTGTTACCTGATTCTGAAATGAACATGCAAACGTAACTTGTCATTGAGGACACCAAGGAACCAAGTCATTGTGTTTGTAAACTGGTAAATACAGGGAAAGAATCAAGCATTTTTCCTGCCTTTTATAAACTAACTGTACCACTTGGTGATAAAATAGTAAGTGAGGAGATGTTTACTTTTATAGAAGTACTCTAACCAAAGAGTGAGCAAGGAATAATAAAATTTGAAAATTTCCATTTTGCAACCCCTGACGTACTAATGGAGGCAGCCAATGATCAACAGCTACTAACATCCACGGGGGAGAAGGAAGGACGCACCATTGCCATGACGTAGACTTGCCAAAAACTTAGAACTTGATCAGCCTGTAGATTCAACTATTTATCCACAAAAAAATAGAGCACAAACGAGCATGTTAACCCCGCAGGATGCAGTAAGTAAAAGCCAGATGGCAAATTCTACAGGACAATCAACGTATTTCTTCAAATTGTATCGACAACACACAATATTAACCGAGACTTAAGATGTAGCAACTAAGTGCAATGTGTAGAACTTATCTGAATTCACTGGAACAAAGCATTACATTTATAAATGACAACAACTTGAAATTTGAACAGTGACTGGAAATTTGAGGATATTAAGGAATTATTAATTTGGGGCATGATAATGGTATTTTTGTTGTGATGGGCTGAACTGTCTTCCTTCCCTGACTCAGTGCAACAAGTGACTGTCTCTCCCCAATTATGGACTAAGAATGGAGGTGTTGTCTCCTGGAAAGCGTTAAAACAGGGTCTCTGGACTGTGGGAAGAATTCAAGACGGACGAGTACAATGCTGCAAACAGGCAGTCGGAGGAAAAATACACATACTAGAAATTGAGACTTCTCCAGCCTTCTTTTTCTCACCTGAATTTCAGGAATACCATTATCACAAAACATAAAGATCCAAAAATCCTTCTCTAGTGATCAGCCCAGGAATAAATATATAAAGAGAATGATACTGAGTCTTCCCTAAGGAAACATTCTAGATAATATCCTATCCATAAATATGACACGACATCCAAAGATCCCCAGACATTCAAATAAAATCTCTATTATGAAAAATCAAAACCCGCAAGCAGAAAATAACTTGGAGAAAAAAGATACAATGCTAGAAGAAAACTTTATTTAGAAACTCATTGTTTCCAGGGAGAAAATATTGCATCCATGAAACAAGGAGACTGTTTAAAACAACAGAAAACAAAATTAAAGCTGTCCGAGGAAAGAAAAATATGATGCCAGAAATGATAAACTGAACAAAAGAGTTAGAAAATAAAATTTAGGGTATTTCCAAGAAAACACAATAAGAAAATCGAGAGGGTAAGAGAACCAATTCAGCAGGTGCAAAATCTGAATAATGGAAGTCACAGAAAGAGAAAAACTGAAGGGGAAGAAATCAAAGAAGAGAAAGCTACACTATTCTCTAGAACTGAAGGTTTTTCAAGAGTGAACAAGTCCATCAGTGGTCATCTCAACGGAAGAAAACAGACCCATACCAAAGCAAATCAGAAATTTCAAAACGATGATAAGAAAGAGAAGAGATTACCAGTTTCCCAAGAGAAAACAAAAAAAGATTTCATATACAGAATTGAGAATAAATTAAAAATGGGTAAATTAAGGGAAAGAATAACACATTTACCCTGACTTATAGGAGACGTACCACTGGGTAACCAAGTAGTAGGTGAGGAGAAGTACCTCTTCAAAGGGTGTTCCAACTTGTAAATGAAAAATAAATTGCAGACTCTAAATTCCACCATTTTGCAACCAGCTCTTCTCCCCCAACCTCCTACCCATGAATTAATAGATGCAGACATTATCTATTTTCATTACTACTGCTATTTTCATTACAATGGGAGAGAAACCAGACATTTTGTGCCTCCTCCAGACCAAACCTGAGTCGATCAAATCTCTGGATTCAACTACCAATTTGCAAGAAATGCTGAGGACACAAAACTGGAAACAATCCAGATTTCTATCTACAAGTGAATGGATAAACGAAACGGTGGTATACCATGCAATGGAATACTACTCAGCAATGAAAAGGAACTATCAATACATGCAAAAACACGGATGAAATCTCAAAATAATTATGCTGAGTTAAAGAGGCCAGGCTGAAAAAGAATGCATGCTTCATGATTCCATTTATGTAAAATCGTAGAAAACACTCAGTCTATAATGACAGACCATTAGTTGCCAAGGAGATATGGAGGGGCAGGAGGGAGAAATCACAAAGGGCACAAGGACCTTTGAGGATAATAAATGAGTCCACAATCCTGACGGTGGTGGTATTTTCATGGGTGTAGGCATATGGCAAAAGGTATCAAACTGTACACATTAAATACATACAGCTTAGTGTATGTCACTCATACTTCAATAAAGCTATGTTTCAAAAAAGGAAAAGAAATAGAGAGCACAGAGCACATACTGACACAAATACAGAGGACGTACTGAGCTGTTGCATGAGTGTGCAATCAGCAAAATTCACACAGGAAAACTCTAATGGTCAAATGGTCCAGTTCTTCAATAGGACAACAAGGGGGCAAAAAAAGGAATGGAGAAGTAATCTACAGAGTAAAAGAGACTTAAAAGACAGGGTAAGACTAAACTAAAGTATGCAGGGGTACATATTTGAGTGCTAAAACTATTTTTTTGAAATGCAAGCAAGTGCTTACTGTATTATAGGGAAGAGGGGTTGGTTCTGGGAGAGGTCACCCGAAAGGAGCTTCTGGAGCCGAGTTCTATCCCTTATCTGAGAGGTAGTTACAAGGGTGTCTGCCTCATGATAATTCATTAAGCTGCACATTGTTGTGTAGGCTTTCTGATTCTGTGTCTTATTTTTCTGTAAAAAGATATTTAAAAAGAATGAGAATGCAGTCAGGCTCCTCCACGACACTGGAAACCAGAGATACTACCAACTCTAAGGAACTGGTAAGCTCAAATATAAACACCACTTCCTGGCATAGAAACCATAGCAAAATCAAAAGAAAACAACAAACTGGGAAAACTTTATCAAATATTAATCTCCCTCATTTATAAAGAACTCCGAAATCAAACAGGAAAAAGATAAAAAACCCAATAGTGAAACAGTAAAATGAGCAAAGGATTTGAAGAGACAATTCTTAGAAAAAAAAGGATAAACGGCTATTTAACATAAGAAAAGATGGTCAGCATTGCTCATAAAATTTTTTTTTTCAAACCCAGAAATTTCAACTGTGAGCACCTCTGGACGCCCAGCCCGCTCATGCTCAGCGTGGCCTGCAGTGTGGCTTCGCTGGCTCCCTGTCCCCCGTCTCACTCAGCTGCACGTCACTCAGGATCTCAGTGGTGCCCGTGGAGATTTTAGTGGTGATGCCCACAGCCTGGACGCAGGAGGTCTTCTCAGGCCCCCAAGCAGTGTTCCAGGCTGGCACACTGACTTCTAGGGCACCTCACTGGCCAGCAGCACGTCGTTGATCTCAGTGAGGTCCTCCTTTGGGAACACACAGCTCACACTCCCCGGATATGAGACCACGATGTCTCTAGAGCTGGGATGTTTTCCAGATGCCCTCGGATGGCCCTGTGCCCATCGGTCTCGAGGGGGGACGTGCCGACCCGCGGCATCTCCCGGAGCCCACACTGTCTGCTCCCACGGTGAGGCAGTCTGGGTAATGACCCAACAGTTGATGATCCTAAGGAAGTAAGTGGTTGGACCTCCAGGTGCCCTGTCTTCCTTGGGCATCACGGCGGTGCGTCGGGGACTGCCCTGCGGGGTTTAGGGATGATGGCACTCTCATGAGGACGCCTAGTAAGAGCAACACTGGCATTTTTAAAGACTCTAGGCCAATTGTCTTGCAGAACATTGCACAATCTAGATTTGTCCATGTAATTGTTGCCTCAGTACTAGATAAACATTTTCCTCAAGAATGCTTTCTGAATTATGCGTTTCATTATGTCAGTTTGTCTCATCACTGGTCATGTGACGTTAGATCACCTAATTAAGGAAGTGTCTGCGAGATTTTTCTATTATGGGGTGCCTTTTCCCTTTTGTAATCAATAACCTCTAGGGTAATACCTTGAGAATGTTGGACTATGCTGTTCCACAACAAAGTTTCACCTAAGAGTTTTAGCATCCATCTATCATCCTTGCCTAAATCAATTACCATATTGGGAATTATAAAGGATCCCTCCCCTCCCTCCCTCCCTCCCTCCCTCCCTCCTTTTTTTTTTTTGAGGAATATTGAGGAACAGTGTGTTTCTCCAGGGCCCATCAGCTCCAAGTCAAGTCACTGTCCTTCAATCTAGTTGTGGAGGGCACAGCTCAGCTCCAAGTCCAGTCGCCGTTTTCAGTCTTTAGTTGCAGGGGGCGCAGCCCACCATCCCATGTGGGAATTGAACCAGCTACCTTATTGTTAAGAGCTCGCGCTCCAACCAACTGAGCCATCCGGCTGCCCCAATAGTGATTTTCTAATTCTCTGATTCATTCTGCTTGTATGAGCTGCCAACTTTATTCCCCTGGACATGTATTATGGATTCATGGACTTATTTTTATTCCATGTATTATAATCCACTGTCACCTGAATGACTCAATTTTCCCAAATGCGTCCTTTCAGAGTTCCTTTAAGCTGGCTCCTGGGTCCTCTGACATATCCATCTCGGACTGTTACATAAGAGAAATAAACTTGTACTCGGTTTAAGCCACTACATTTTTGGTCTATTTTTACAGCATTTTAGCCCATCCCACTTAATACAAGATACTTCTACTAGTTCTTTTTCATACCCCTCTCCTCTTACTGCATATATCCCGGCTCCTATCGCAAAATGTAATCCACCGTAACCTTCACCGTATCTTCTGCCTGCTCTCAGCCTCATCTGAGGATTTTTAACCAGAGCACTGACTTCTGAGAGGTGCTATTCTGCATGTCCTTGCATCCCAGTTATTGACGGCTCAGCTACACTGGGATTCACATGGCCCAGGGGTGTTTTCTGCCAGGAACAGGCACTAAGCCAACCTTTCTCCAGTTTGAACCTCCTACTTAAAAAAGGAATTAGCCTTCATTTGACTTTGTCCAATTTGTAAGTACTCAATTTATCCAGGTTATTTTGACTTCTGTTTCCAGTATCTCTGGAAACAGCACATACACACAATACATTACTGGTCATGGATGAAAACAGATTAAACAAAACTGGGTCCCAGACTGAACTCTGAAAGGTTAGCTGAAAAGAGCTGTCCCACTCGGGCACCATTTCCTTGATGATGTCTCAGTATAACCTCCCACCATCTGACTGTGGTGTATCATCTGAGCTAAACTGATGGGTTGCTGCTGATTTCCTGGGTCGCCAATGATTACATTGTCCTTAATTAAATCAATGGCTGGAGAAACTCAAGATATAGTATGCGTCCTGCTTCCTCCAGATCCTTACAACATTCCTGAAAAAATTAGGTTACACAGATATGATTCTGTTTGCCATATAGCTACCATTCATTTTTACCCAGTGCCCTATGTTTGCTTGAGATATTGTAGGGATGCATATTTTCATATATCCCTCCCTCACACTGTGAACTGTGTCGCCTTATTTAACTACAAATTGTACATATATATTCACTTCTTCATCATTTTGGTGGGAAAAGAATTAATACAAGTACAATGTTCAGAATTAACGAGAAAGGCATCTCTACACCTTGTACTAGTCGTTCGGTTTTTGTTATCAAATTTTAAGATAGATATCAATACTCGTAAATAGGAATATACCTAAAGAAGTCAACAAATGAGAGAAAGGGCTTCATAAGAAAATTAGTTAAAGGGTTCTAAGAATTCGAGTTGTTCCAAAGTACGATGCGTTAGCTTGGAAGCTAGTGTTTCTAGCACCAGAAAGGTCCAAATACATATGGAATGACTGCTTAGCAAACAAGCGTATAAAAGAGGTTTAGTCTTCAAAGGGCACTTGAACTAGAGATCACTTCCTAGTCCTTGGTGATTACCATCAACTTTAGTCTTGCACTTGAGCAAAGGAAGGGGTTAAGCATCCAAGGACCTAGAAAGTGCCTCTCAGAAATCTGTGCTCAGCAGTTCCTGAGACCTCACTCGCAGTCCCAAGCTACTGAACATGGCGCCTGGAATGCTCAAAACCAGAGAGATGCGACACTGCTCAAGTTCAGTTGTTTGTGGTTTCCGAAACCATGGCTCTGCTTGTCATTTCGGAGAAGGTAAACCAGGCCAGCCACCTGACGGAGACCGTGTGCCCACCTCACACCACCTGGAACAGCCTACCCAGCGACCAGGGTCTGGGTCTCCCTTACGTCTCTACAACTGCATCCCAGACCCACGCCCGCTCGCTCTGCTACCACAACAGTCACCTGTTCTGTTTCTATTGCCTCAGGATTTGCAAAATATACACATATCCTCAGACTGATTGTTTAAAGCAGGAGACCAACGGTGAAAGTTTCAGAGATAAGAGAAGTTTAGGGGGCAGATAGGCCGCCTAAGTCAATAATTATACCCAAATACAAACACTGCTTTTTATTTTATAAAGTGTTTTATGGAGATCATCTGATTCAAAGTGTCTAAATTATGCTCCTGGACCTATCCACATTTTATGAATGATGCCAAGATGTTCCAGTGTTAAAAATGAATAATAGTCGTCTCTTCCCTAATTTGTGGTGAGGAGAAAGTCCCAACAGATTAAAAAGAGACATAGTCACATGAACAGAATAAAGGAAAACAAACCACATGATCATCTAGAAAGGTGCAGAAAAAGCTTCTGACAAAATTCAACACTCATTCATGATAAAAACTTCTCAGCAAAGCAGAAATTGCAGGAAATTTCCTTAACCTGACGTAAGACATATGAAAAATCTACAGCTATTATCATACTTAATTGTGAAAGACTGACAACTGAACCATGAAAATCAGGAACAAAGCAAGGATATCTGCTCTGATCACTTCTATTCAACATTTTAGAATGTCACAGGCAGTTTAGTAAGGTAAGAAAAAAGGAATGGGCATAGAGTTTAGAAAAGATATTTGTAGATGATATTTATATATACAGAAAACTCCCAAGCCATCTACAAAAATTTACTGGAATAAGTTAATTTTAGTAAGTTCACAGATCAGATCAACTTAAAAAATTGCATACACACACACACACACACACACACACACACACACGATATGCCAGGGGTGCCAAAAAAATGTATACACATTTTAAGCGATGTTATCTTAAAATGTGTATACATATTTTTGCCACCCTCTCATTTATTTATAATAGACTCAAAAACACAAAATACATAGAAATAAGTCTTTTTAAATATGTATAAAACATGCATGCTAAAAGCTGTAAAACACTGCTAAGAAAAACTGTATTAGACCTAAAGAAGATTCATATTAACACGTCAGTATTCCCCAGACCGACAGATTCAACGTAGTCCTGATCAAAATCCAACCAGGCTTTTTTATAGAAATTGACAAGCTGATTCTAAAATGCACATGGAAATGAAAGGAGCCAGCATAGTCAACAAATTTTGAAAACGAACAAAGTTGGAGGGCTTACACTACGTAATTTCAAGACTGATAAACTACAGAACTGAAGATAGCGTGTTATTGGCTTAAGAACAAAAAGAACAGAGCAGAGAGTTGAAACAGTCCACTTGATTTACAAGAAAGTACCAATGCAATGCGATGGAGTAAAAAGTCTTTTCAATAAATGATGCTGGACCAACTGCATAGCTGTATGAACAAGAAGGACCTCAATCCCACCTTGCACCATACACACAAATTAGTTCAGGATGGTTTACTGGCCTAAACATAAAATCTAAGACTCTATCTAAAGCTTCTGGAAGGAAAACAAAGGAAAATATCTTTGCAACCTTAGGGTTGGTAAAGATTTCTTAAGCAAAACATAACCATCAAAGAAAAAACTGAATAGAGTGGACTTATTAAAATTAAACTCTTCTGTTCATAAGAAAATGAAAAGGCAACAAACACACTGGGAGAAAATACTCACAACACATATATCTAACCTTTAAAGGCCTGGTGCCCATACTACCAGACTACATGTATACAATGTCTACAAATCAATAGTAAAAAGACAAACAACTCAAAACAAAATGGGCAAAATACTTGAAAACACTTCAAAAAAAATGTACAGATGGTCACTAGCACGTGAGAAGGTGCTTAACATAATTAGTCCTCAGGAAAAGGTGCATTAAAACCACCATGACATACAACTTCACATCCATCAAAATGGCTAAAATTAAAAAGACCAATATCAAGTACTAGGAAAGACACAGGAATGTAAAGTGGTACAGTCCTTTGGAGAGGTTTGGCCCTTAAACATACACCTATGCTATGACCCAGTACTTCCACTCGTAGGTATTTTATCCAGGAGGAATTAAAATACGTGTCCACAAGAAGACTTGTACATCACACCAAATGCTGGAGAGGATGTGGAGCAAAAGGGGACTCTCTGCTGGTGGGAATGCAAAATAGTCCAGCCACTTTGGAAGACAGTATGGCAGTTTCTTACAAAATTAAACATTTTTTTTTTCATAAACCCAGCAATCGTGCTCCTTGGTATTTACCCACAAGAGCTGAAAATATGTCCACACAAAAATCTGGACATGAGTGTTTATAGCAGCTGTATTCCTAATTGCCCAAAGCTGGAAGCAACCAAGATGTCCTTCAGAAAGTGAATAAACTGTGTCTATTCAGCACTTAAAAAAACAAACAGATATCAATCCATGGAAAGACATGAAAGAAACTTAAATGTATATTATTAAGTGAAAGAAGCCAATCTGAAAAACCTATTTACTGTATCTTTCCAAATATATGACATTCTGGAAAAGAAACGATGGAGACAGTACCAAGATAGTGGCTGCCGGGGGTTAGAGGCCAGGGAGGGACGAATAGGTGGAGCACAGAGATATTTAGTATCACTCTGTAGAGCACTATAATTACTCGTGAATACATGTCATTAGGGCCAGTGACCTATGACTAGGGAGAACACTAGACAGCAAATGTGGCGGCTGACAACCTACCCCAATCATGTTGTGGACTGGTGGGGAGGGATGACACTGGTTGGGATGACAGGGTTTGGAGTGCGGGGAGATGAACAGGCAGAACACAGGATTTTTAGGGCAGTGAAAATACTGGGCATGATACTTGAACGATGGGTACATGTCACAAATTTGTCCAAACCCATAGGATGTACACCACCAAGAGTGAACGGTAATGTACGCTATGGACTCTGGGTGATACGATGTGTCATGCGTTCCCCAGGTGTAACCAATACACCACTCTGATGTGGGATGTTGATAACGGGGGAGCACACGTGGGGGCGTGCGTGGGGGCTGGATATACCTATATGGGAAATCTCTTCAGGAAATTGTATTTTCTGTTCAATTTTGCTGTGAATCTAAAACTGCTTTAAAAGATAAAGTCTAGGGGTGGCGGGTTAGCTCAGTGGGTTGGAGCGTGGTGCTAATAAGACCAAGGTTGCCGCCGGTTCGATCCCTGCATGGCCCTCTGTGTGCTGTGCCCTCCTTAAAAAAAAAAAAAAAAAAAAAAAAAGATAAAGTCTATTTAAAAAAAAGACTTATACAAGGTTAGGCAAATATTTCTTAGATACGTAATTAAAAACAAAAACTATAAAAGAAATTTATAACTGAGACTTCAACAAAATTAAAATTTTTTTTCTTTATAAGGCACCATTAAGAAAATAAAAAGTCATAGATTCAGAGAAAATATTTGCAAATCATATATCCGATAAAGAACTTGCCTCTAGAATTTTAAAAAATATTCAAATATTTTTATTCAAATATTTTTACTTTAATATTTAAAATATTTTGAAACTCAGTAAGATGACAGTGACAAATAACCCAATTTTAAAAATGGGAGAAAGACTTAACTAGACATTTCACCAAAGATATATGAATGACTAATAAGCACATGGAAAGGTGCTCAACATCATTAATCATTAGGGAAATGTAAATTAAAACTGCCGTGCAATACCACCACACAACCATTAGAATGGTTATAATCAAAACAACTAACAATACTGAATGTTGGCCAGAATGTGGGGAATCAAAACCCTCACACAGCCACTTTTGTGTGAGTTTCTTAAAGTTAAGCATATACATGATCCAGTTATTACACTACTAAGACTCTACCCAAGAAAAAGAAAAATATAGGTCTATACAAACACTGGTACATGAATGTTCATAGAAACTTTATTTATAAGACCCAAACCTGGAAATAATTCCAACGTCCATCAAGTGGTGAATAAACAAAATGTGGTGTATCCATAAAACTGGATACTATGCAACAATACAAAGGAACAAGGTACTGATACATGACATGGATGAACCTCAAAGATATTATCCTAAGTGAAAGAAGCCAGACACAAAACACTACATATTCTTGGATTCCATTTATACGCAATACCCCAAAGAGGCCAGAGACAGAAAGCAGATCAATGGCTGCCTGGGCATAGTGGGGACTGACTGCAAACTGGCATGAGGGAATGCTGGGGGTGACAGCCAAGTTCTACAATTAGATTGTGGTGATGGTTGTACAAGTCTACAAATATCATAGAATTGTATGCTTACAATGAAAGGATTTTATGGCACGTAAATTATACCTCAATAAAACTGTTTTGTTTTAAAGGACTTGTATTAGGGTGTTCAGAGCAGCTTTATTCATAATAGCCCCAAAAGGGAAACGATCCAAACGGTCTTCCAAGGAGAATGAATAAATAAATTGTGGTATAATCAAAGACTGGAATATGAGCTATTAATAAAGAATAAACTACTAAAATACACAAGATGAATGAATCTCAGAAACATGTTGACAAAAGAAGCCACCACTTTTGTTCTCCTATTGTATACTGTATTCCATTTACAAGAGTCTACTCTTTTTTGTATTATTGTATTGTATTCCATTTACATGAAGTTAAGAACAGGCAAAGCTCTGGGGTAGGAAGATTGCAAAGGGGCACGAGAGAACTTTCTGGAGCATGAAAATGTTCTCTATCTTGACAGGCATTTTGTTGACATGGGTGTATACATTTATCAAAATGCAACAATTAAGATCTGTGCATTTTACTATATGTACCTCAATAAATTTTTAAATGATTAAAAATACAAAAAAAAAAAAGACTTACTATGAGACAAACTATGAATCAATGAGTCACACTTGATTCCAGAAGACATGAACTGTAGGTCCATCCGCTCCACCTCCTGCCCCCCAGCCACTGGCAGACAAGGCCAAGGCGGGAACACATCCTGAAGGAAGCTGCTGCCTGGTCAGCGGCATTTATTACAACGCAGGACTCAGGCCTGGAGGAAGGAAACATCAGTGGCACAGGCAGCCATCCACCCTTTTGGTAACTCCCTTCCACTCGGGTCTCCCTCAGCCTCACACCTTAGTCTGCTCTCAGCCAGGCCTGGAGGTGTGATGACGAGCAAGACACGGCCCAGACCACACGGCCCAGGGCCCTTCCTACACTCCTGGTACATTTTAGGGAGCACTTAAAATATTCATGCCTTTTGCCGCAGTATGGCCACTGCAGTAATTTATCACAAGGAAATAATCAGACTTAAAGGAAGTAATTACTGCATGAGCAGTTCACTTCAGCATACTTACAATAGTCTACAGAACACTCTCCTGCCCCAAAAGAACCAAAACAACCTAAATGCCTAACAATAGGGAAGTTAATCAAATGAATTACACAATAGTCTTAACATGGACTACTAAGCTTGTCAGAAAAATTAAAGGACTGGAAAACGCTGACATAAAATGTTAAATGACAGAAGCAAGATAAAGCTGTATATACATCAGGGCTTCTCTCAGGAGAACATAATGGAAATCGCCCTGCCTCCCAGAGATTCTGCTGATCCCTGAATCAGGGTTCCTGAGGGGATGTGCTCTCTTCCTCAGTCTTACCGAATGGGGGATGGGAGGTTGAAAACCAGTGGTGCAGAAGAGTCACCCCCAAAATGTGCCACTCTGGCATGAAGATTACATCACCTGAAAACAACCAAGGCCCAAAGGGCTCAGGAAGAACCTATGACTTTTCCCCTCACTGCCTGAAAGAATTCAGACAAAGGACTTGATTCAAGAAGGAAGCTACCATCATAAAATGACTACACTTTAATATGAACTAGGGGTGACGAACATGGAGAAACCTAGCAAGGCCCATTTGATCAAAGTGCTCTCTGTTGTCCCACTGTTTCAAGATGACCCAATAGATACACATTTGTTTACTAGACAGTAAGTCTTCATCTTCCTGTGAATTGCCTAACTTCCATCTCCTAAGTTCTGAAGGACATATGCGTATATACCTCATTTTGCCGTACTGTCTTTGGAATATTCACCCTTAAGTGAATTCCCTGTAACAATGTATTAAAACTTGATTTTCTCCTGTTCACCTGCTGTATGTCGTTTGAATTATTCGACCAGTCAGAAGAACTTGAAGGGAAATGAGGAGAAAATGTATTATCCCAATATCAAGTAAAGAAGAAAAAAAATGTATGTATCTACACAGATCAGAGGTAATTAGTGCCAGGCCCCCTGCCTGGTAAGCAGATTGGTAAGGTCATGGCCTTGTAGACCAATACTTCTCAAAGTTGAATGCAGCTCTTGTTCAAAGATGGATTCTGATTCAGGACGTCCGGGATGGGCCTAGGGTTCTGCATTTCTAACAAGCTCCCAGGTGATGCTTGTGCTACTGGCCCACAGGAAAAGCCAGGCAGTAGGTGGTACACATCCCGGAGGGAGAGCGCCAGGCTAGTCACGGTGAATACCTCTGATTAGTGAGAGTGTGCGTGTGAATTTCCTTTCTACATTCCTTTGTTTACCAGATTTTCCAAAATGAAAAGAAAAATTTTTAGGATTCAAAACCTTTGGTTCAGTAATTATTCATAGGAATCTGTCCCAAATAATGTAAAATGGAATCAAAAGGTAGAATCACTGTCTCTACTCACAACACTTCTAACACCAAATGTGTGGGTTTTTCTACACCAAGCAATTCTAACACAAACTACCCCGAGTTAGAACAGACCCCACAGATTGAGGGCTCAGTCCCAAGTCCCAGGCTATCAGCTGTACTTCTACCAAGTGGCTATAAATCAGGAATTCCCACGACCCCCTCCTTAGGTTCAATAATTTGCTTTAATGGCTCGCAGAACTCAGGGAAACACTTAACTGATGTGGACCCCGAGAAAAAAAATTTATCTGCTGAGATGGCCTCCCCAGTCTACTTAAGGCCCAAATTTTGTAAATAATGAGAGTCTGGCGGCCAGCTGCTGACAGGGGCTTCTTATGTACCAGGGAAAACCTCAGATTTAACTCTGGCCTTCCCACACTATGCCCTGCTCGTTTATACAGGCCTAGTCAACTATTATAAGGGAGTGAGCTCCCGGTCCTGTCTTTTGACCTATGGACTGATACTTGCCTCATCCCAACCAAACAGGACGCCCAATGTTGACCAATCAGGACTGCGTGATTCAGACCAATCAGAACCTTACAGATTTGGATACTTCATTTACATAAAACATAGCTGGGGACCTGAGTGGGAACCTCCTCTATAAAAGGTGGCCTTCCCTTTGTCACAGCAGAGCACATCTTTGGTTTCTGCCAGAGGCTGCATCTCCCCAGTTTGCAAACTGTTCGCATGATTAAAGTCTCTCCACTTTCTAATATTCTTTTGGGGAGCTTTTGGTGACATTTACTATTACTGATTTATGACAAAGACGACAAGTCGGGAACAGCCAAACGGAAGTGATGCACAGGGCGAGGTACGGGACGGGTGCAGAGCTTCCATGGCCTGGCTGGGCACAGCCAGCATCTCGCTGTGCTCACCAACTTGGAAGCTCTCCACACTCCACTGCTCAGGTTTTCATACAGGCTTCACTGGATAGGCATGGTGGATTAAATCATTGGCCACTGGTGACTGAATCCATCTTCAGCCCCTCTCCCTATCCTGGAGGTCACCGGGTGGGAATGCAAGCTCCAGGCCTCCTATCATCTCCTTGGTTCCCCTGGCAACCAGCCCTCCACCCCACTCCACCCCATTAGCATAAACTCAGATAAGGTTGAAAGAGGCTTATTATGAATAACCAAAGATTCTCCTCTCACCAGTTCTGTACCAGGAACCAGGGATGAAGACCAAATATATTCTATCACAGAATCAAAGGTTTATGTATATTCGACTTAGAATGATTTACAACATCAAAAAAAGAGCAACCATTTAGTTCCCTAATATTAAGAGAAGGACTAAAATAGGTTGAAATAGCATGCAATTATTACAAATGGTATTTGTAAAGACATGGAAAAACACAATGTAAATTTTAATCACAGTGTAACAACTTTGTGAAAGTGCTAACATGAAATGAATTAAAGGTTCATGAAATGCAAAAATTTATTAAATTTATAAAAAACAAAAGTAGAAGGAAATACGCCAAAATGTTAGTATCTCTGGATCCTGGGATCACAGATGATTTTTTTCCTCCTTCAACTTTCCAGAATAAAATAAACTGAACAGAGGGAAGGAGCCTATGAGGATTAGGAGGCAACAGAGACACGGATATCAACTGAAAACAGTAGAGGCAGTGGAGAGAAACCCGTTCTAGGGCTGGTTAGAAGGGAGCAGGACTTGGGGGCCTAATACCGTGTTTCCCCGAAAATAAGACCTCGCCAGACCATCAGCTCTAATGCATGTTTTGGAGCAAAACTTAATATTAAAAAAAAATTAATATAAGATCCGGTATTATATTATACCCGGTATTATATTATATATTACATAATATTATAGTATATGACATTATATAAGACCGGGTCTTATATTAAAATAAGACCAGGTCTTATATTAATTTTTGCTCCAAAAGACGCATTAGAGCTGAAGGTCCGGCTAGGTCTTATTTTCGGGGAAACATGGTAGCTGGGAGATGGGGTAAAGGCAGGGGGCTGTTGATATCTCACTGGAATACCTGGCTGGGGCGGGGGAGGAGAAAAGCAACGGGTTGAGTACCGTCTGGTCCTGGGGCAGAGGAGGAAGGAGTCCAATAGACCACAGCCCCTCCTCCCCCAATTCCCGATTCCCGGCTGGCATTTCTACCAATGGGTCTGGGCAGGAGCTACTAACAGGGGTGTGAGCTCTGCCTTGGCTGCTCAGGGGGGACTGGCTGCCCCTCCATTCAGCCTCCCCGGACACAACGGATGCTTTCGGTTTCCTGGGAACACCTCAGCTCTCACTCTTTCCCTCCCCAGGGTGCCGCAGCTCCCCCGACTCCTTAGGGGGCAGAAGGAATACAAACTCAGACGCCTTCTCCCACCAGCAACATGAAGAGCCCATTCCTAGGTGCCCATCCCTGAGCTAATTTCTGGCCTGAATCTCAGTTCCTTTTTGTACTTCTGACAGGCAGCGAAGGCAGTAGACACAAATGCAGACAAATAAACCTGCACCATTGGTCGAAGATCAAATTAGACAGCCCTTTTAAAAACTATCTGTAAAATACCACGTAAATATTAGTTATCAGCATCCGTAAAGCTGCCGGTGGACCTGTGCTATGATTTCACCACTAAAAGGCAAGTAGAACACAATACTTCCCTGTGCTTGTGTCAGGATTTCATAACATTTTCATTAGGCCTTCACGACATTCCTGAGGTGTGCTGATCCTCAGCTGACAGCAGATGCTCCAGACGCACAGGACTCCACGGGCTGCGTGCCCCCGCGTCTGCCGCTATTCCACGCCAACACCAGTTTACTCTTCCACAGTAGGGTGGAGTCTGTGCCCACACGGAATGCCAGAGGGTTCGACCTCTTTTCCAAAGTCAGTATGGATTTTAATCCCCAAACAACAGAGCCAAAGCTCTGGGTTCAAAGCCCTGGGCTCCAGCCCAGTTCTCTTCATCAGTCCAAAGCTGCAGCTGCTCCAAACTCCCTGTGTTTGTCACAGAGAACATTTCCCTAAAGCCTCGAGGCAGCTCAGTTCGGCAGCCCATGGCTCACTCCAAAAACAGGGAGGTCAGAGCTGGAAAGCATTTCTACCCTGTAGCCTTCCTTCTAAAGTTATTTTTGGGGAGTGTTGGGGGGAACCCCCCAATAAAGGCAAAAGTGAAGGAAGCAGCGCTCTAACAACAGTAATAGCTAACCCATAGCAAAGCCTTATTCCATGCCAGGCACTGAAGTGCCATTTAATCCTCAGCTCTACACAGTAGGTATTACTCATTAGTACTTTCCGCTTTCCACAGGGGAAACCTCAGGCAGAGTGGTGAAAAAAATAATCAAGGTTACACAGGTAGGTGGTGGGAGAACCAGAAGCAATCCAGCCATCTGGCTGGGGGTGCACACTCAGGATGGCTCCCTCAACTTTGTTTGCTCTGGCAGATAATCAATCAGCCCAATTTCCCTTGCCACCTGCCTATTTGACCAGGGAGTTAGTGATCACCTACCTGAGGGAACATGCACCCACAGACCTGAATCCCAGAGTTCTCCTTGAAAGGATTCAATCAACCAATGGCTCCGAATATACAAAACACCTCAGTCCCTAAGCTGACTTCTTTCAACCAAACAAGGCGTTGCACTTACAGACGTCCGCTGTTGTTTTTCTTATCACACTGGGGTATGTTGAAGGGGTTCAGAACCAGACTCCCCAAGATGTGCTACTTGGGCATGGGAATTATTTTGAGCAGAAGGCAATCAAGAGCCTGTGGGCTCCCAAGAAACCTCTCATGTATGTTGGTCTCTGACTCTTTCATGGAGGTGGGGTTCCCGTGTGTATGTGTATAATTAAATTTGCTTATTTTCTCTTGATAACCTGTCTCATGTAGACTTAATTATTAGAACAGTTGAAAGAACCTTGAAGGGCAGAAGTCAGTTTCTTTCTTCATCATAATGTATATCCCTAGATTGCCAGTTCTAGTGACACTTCCTCAAAACCATTCCACAAGGTTCCATTTGTGGTATCTCCTCTTCCCTTTCTGCACCCCCTTTCAAGATGAGGAAATTAGGCCATCCTTGCCGCTGCATCACAGAAGGCTCCCTAAGGCTAGAATACAGGCCCTCAGTTCCTTATTCCCACAGAGCTCTCAGGCGGCTATTCCCGTACAGTACGTAGCAACAGACCGAGAGGGGTGCACAGAGAAGGAAGAGTGACAAGTACCTTCACAAGTCCTGGGAACCCTCAGAGCAGCTACAGAGAGCCAACGCACACGCTCAGGATCCATTTGGACCCCAATCTCAGGCTGCTTCAAGAAAGAGGGCTTCTTTGTGCCCCATCCCCACGGGACACCGGGGAACTCCCAAGGTGCACAAGACCCATCTTCTCAGTGAGTGGGTTGCGATTTTGGAGGCATTCCTCTTCTCTGCTGCGGCTGGCCCACACGTGTCCTCCATTTGTGTTGTATTGCAGAAGTAAACTCTCAAGTTCTATGTAAATGAGTAAAGCTAACAGGGTGTGAGAAAAATACCTCGTACTGATATTTTTCTGACATGGAAGCGCTGCAGAGTAAACACAAGACTCTTCATTCCCTCAAAGGAATATGCCCTTTTCCATTTTTCTTGGAACTAGAGGCTCTCAACCTCTCTTTCATTATCCCATTTTTGGACAAAGACCTCTGACTGCAAGAGGAACAACAGTGTAAGAGCTATAGTCTCCAGCCTCAAGGGTAGGGGACACTGACGGAGTGGGAGAGACCAGGGCACTGCACTGCAGCCTTCTCTAGAGAGAAGGCCGTGCTCCAGTACTGCCTTCAGGAATTCTTGGGGGTGAATATTTGAAAGCTCCCAATTTTCTACGTTGGATCAGTTTTCCTTTTAACTCTATGCTGGCCTGATAAAACATACCTGTTGGTTGAAGGTGGCCCACGTCCCGGGTTTGTAACCAAGGCAGGTGAGAGTGGCAGAAAGATAGCTTGCCTAGACTAACCAACCAACTCCTGGGTGTGTAGCTCTGCTGTCTGCTAAAGGTGTGTGCAACAGCACAGAGGCTGGAAATACGTCAACTCGAAGGTCCAACAGATTTCAATTTAAATCCTGGCTCTACTTTCACTAGCTGCAAAACTTCAAGTGAACTACGTGTTAGCCACTCTTAGCTACAATTCCATCTGCAAAATTCGGCTGACAATACCCAACTTGTGAGAACTAAAAATGTGTGTGTGAAGACTACTATGAACGCTCAACAAATGTGAAATTTCCTTCCCCATGTCTCTAAAGAAATGACTTGACAAGTCTTACCTATTTTCTTTAGATTTCAATGTTCCCGTCTGTTAAAAACTAAAACAATCCTTCAGCTCCACTGCTCCAGCTCATAGGATGGGATGAAGTGACGTGGATGAAAGCAGAGCGCTTACACATTAGGTTACCGACTTGATCACCAACACCCTTTCCTCTCATTTCTAGGTCAACAAAAAGTAATTTGCTTTTCTATGTGTTCATACCCTTAAATAAAACGACGGAGGGAGGAGATGGTGTCACATTTGTGGTAATTCCTTAAAATGGCCATTAGCCACCTACTCTCCAGAGTCCAACTCCACCATCCTCACACAGAGGCAAGTACACACTGTTAGGTCACTGCCTGGTCACTTAAGGGCCAGGAAAGTTTCTTTTCTGTCTCCATGCTCTTGTTTTAGAGAACCGAGGCAGAAAAAAATGTCACTTAACAGGTGAACAGGTGCATATTTCTTTTATTCACACAAAGAAAACTGACCGACAAGCCAAACAATTTCACTTAAGTACCATCATGAATTCACTGTGGTATTTTCCAACTGTACAGGAACTTTCACTGGTTCTCTCATTTTGCCCTACATTGAGAGAAAACTGGGGTGTGCTTTGGTGTTTCCTCCAATGAATTCTTCAAACACCTTTACAACTTTCTTTTACACTAGCAAATGTGCACTAGGCAAGGTCTAGGCTGAGAGACTTCAACTTTCAACTGTCACAGACAACATTCACTTGGCTTGTTTCCTCTTACAAGCAAAAAGGCATTAAAATCCGTTCCACTGAAGCTACTAAGAAATATGGCTTTATCTTGCAGGAGCACACCTCCCCTTCCTCCCTCTGCTAAACTTTAATAGCTCCCTCAAATAATCATCACTCTTCCAAATTACTAATCAAGCATGACAGAATCAGTAGGAATTGTATGATAAATCTGGGGGACAGAGGTGAGCAAGTAGGATGCATACAGTATAGATATTACTCCCCATGGCTCTCTTCTTCAAAGTAGGGTTCTTGGAAAGGAAAAGAATAGCACAGAATTTTTTAGGAGTCAGTTCTTTGCTAAATATGTGCATGTCATGATGCCTGAAGCAAACAAGGTACAGACATACAAAAAACCGCACACAGATAAAAATCTCTTTCAGGTAATAAGTAGATCTCCACTTACCTTGTGATTTGTTTTATCATGTACACTTTTTATTGATGTATACAATGCTTCCAGAAATGTACACAAATCCTACGTATATATGGATGTGCTCACTACTCTGAGCTCTGTTTTTTCATGAGCATAACGTGGAAAGGATTTGGGCAGTTCAGAAAAATTGCTAACACATGTTACACAACCTGTCCGTTTGGAGACAACTCAACCCCCAGGCTTGTTAACGCCCTTTGTATAAAAAAAGCTGACCCAGCATCCACCTGCATCAACTTGATCCTCTCAGCTCTGTCACACTCAGCAAACACCCTATGCTTTCTGAGCAAAATAAAGCGACATGCCAGAGTGGAGAGAAAGCAGATTTTCTATGAGTCTGGAGAGGCAGGCTTTACACTCAATTTAAAAAGAGTGAGTGTCTGTGGAAGGCCTTGAAACTAGAATCACTAGCAGTGCCTTCCAAACCCACCTTTTACAAAAAAGCTTCACACATGGTGGTAGTACTTTTAAAGGAAAATGCCAAACACACAAACGTAGAGACAATTGTGTAAGGAATTTCATATCCCATACTCTTCATCCAGCTTCAACTATTACTCATGACCAATCTTCTTTCACCTAGTTCGCCCTCACTTCTCCACTAGCAGTGTTCCCCAAAACCAGATTATTTCGAAGCAAATCCTCAACTGATATTTCAATTTCAGTATGTATTTCTAAAAGATAAGGATTTTCTGAAAAAGTGTAATCGAGGTACCATTACCTAAAATAACTAAACAAAACTAATATCCTTAATGCTATCAAATAACCAGCACAAATTTCCTCTATTGGTTCAATGTTTAGAAAACTTTTTTCCTCATATCAGGATCCAACCAAGGCTCACACATTGCACTGTCCTCTTATGCCTCTTAAATAGTTTTTAAACCACAGGTTCCCAATCCCTGATTCTCAAAGCAGTCAGGCTGGTCCCCACTGGCAATTCTCAATAATTCTATTCTGATATATACAGATGGTGCCAAAAAAATGTATACACATTTTAAGGAAAAAATTGTATTAAAATTGTAATAATATATACCGATAACAAAAGATGAATACAAGTTATGTGTATACATTTTTTTTTGGCACCCCAGATACAAATTAGTCATTTTTATAATACAATAAGTCCAAAAAAAAATCTGAAAAGCACAAGCAAAACGATTTCACTTAAAGGAATTAGTAATTCTGAGAGCCACTCATTCACGTCCTTTGCAGTTGTGATGTGTGGATTTACCTGTGGGGTCTGAGGGACCCCCTCAAGCTCCTCACCCCAGTCATTTGCATAGGGTGGGGCGAAGCGAACGCGTTTCCTCCCAGCTGGACTTTTCCCCTGCAAGCCCGTTCTTCGCGGTCGCCTCCGGAATGCGGGGGGCGAGTCCTGCTGCCACCTACCAAGGCCACAAGCCCAGGTGAGAAAAAGAGCTTCAGCCAACGAGTTCCAGAGGGCGGTCCCAGGTTATCTGGAGAGAATTTCGAACTAGCCTAGGCTGGTCATAGAGGAACCAACCGTGGCGCCACGGTTTCCAAAAACAAACAGCGCTGCAAAGCCCTAGGGCTTAATCCCACAGCCCTGCGAGCGCAGGGGCAGAGTCCCCAACTTCCCAAGGCCAGGCGAGAGGGCGCAAAGTCCGACCCCAATGAATACAAGTGTGTGTATACACTCAACTCTATGCGCGAGAAAGGAGAGGAAATATTACATATACCTATTTGTAAAACATCACCTGTTCTTATCATGTTTAAGAGCTATCATCCCTGGAAACAGAAGGTGCGAGCGTCTGGGTGTGAGTATACGCCCAACCAGACCACTAGATTCCATCTGCGATCCCCGCGAGGCCCCAAGCCCACGGGCGCCCTAGGAGCGAAGGCTACACAAAAACCCCCAACACTGAACGCTCTGGCTCGGGCGCCTGTCAAGCTCGGGCTTTCAGTCAAGCCCCCCCCTCCCGCCCACCACCACAGCCACTACCACCACACATACACACCAGGACCCTAAGTAGTAGAGAAACCCCAACCTCTGAATCCCTGGAAGGGAAATTCCTCTCCCCCGACGCGCAGAACGCCCATCAGGGAAGCGGCGAGCCGGGCGGGTGCCGTTGACCACCGGGACCCGGGACCGACAGGCAGCGGGCGTCAGCTCCCCGCACTCACCCGGGGCGCGGCAGCTCCGGCTCGTGCTCCGCGTCCCCCACGCTGGGCGCCCCACCAGACAAGCGACGAAGTGGCCGCACGGGAACCTGCTGCGCTCGGCCCCAGGTGACCGCCGAGGGAGGGGCAGGAGCCAGGACGCCCGCCCCGCCCCGCGCGCTCCCGGGAGAAGGGGCCGGGGCGGCGAACACGGCCCCCAAGACCCCGTTGCGACCGCGGCCGCCGCTGTGCTAGCTCCGACCAGGAAGTGCCGGCGTCGGCAGTGGGCCGCCTTCGAGCGCGCACGCCCCGTCGCGACCCCGGCGGCAGATCGGCCGGAGGGCGCCGCCTGCTGGCGGGGCAGCGAAAACCGACGAAACCGCCACTGAAACCACCAAGGTGAGGGATGGAGGAGTGGGAGGCGCTCGGCGCTCAGTGAGACTCCCCTCCACGTGCCAGGCCTTGAAGCTCCAGCCCCAGCCCAAGGAGCTTCCGTCACCCCAGCAACGTGGTTAAGGAGGTCATTGGCAGTTGTCTCTAGGTTGGGATACACAAAGTGACAGAACTTGAAACGTGCATGCCACTAAGCGTCCGCCTGTAGTGCACTATGAATTCAGATTTTCAAATAAAAATCTGCAAATAGCACACTTACGTTGCATTCTTTTTTCGGTCAACAGTGCTAATTTGATATTCAACAGGTATTTGTTGAGCACCTAGGACTCGCCATTTAAACATTTTAAATAGGGCCCAATTTCCCCCTCCTCCTTTTCATGCAGAGCGTTGAACAAGAGGAATGGCCTGGGCCTTTCTTAGTCTCCCAGCGAACCTGGACTGACCTGGACAGGAACTTAGTAAAGGCCCACCCGAGGGTGCAATAAGAACCGGGATAGAATTAAGTATGGGCTGTAGGGCGACTGAGGAAGGGCTTGACTCAACCCGGGGAGGTCAAAGAGGAATTACTGGAGAAGGGAAGAGGTGAGCTGAGGCAAGAAGGACCGCAGGATTCACATGGTGCGCATGCTCTCTGACAGCATAATGATGAGTGAATATAGCTGAGGAGAGGATACGAGCTGAGTTAGAGCGGGGGCGTGTAGGGTTCAGATCATGTTTCTATCAAAACTAACAGCTGCCATCTATGGAGTGTCTAGCATAAAACAGCAGCTGGACGTGCATCGCTTCAACCCAGGCTCACACCAACTCTACAAGGCAGCAAAGGTTTTCTCGCCTTTACAGAAGAGGAAACGGAGGACCAGAAAGGTGAGGTGCCTTGCTAGTGACAGGGCCAGGAGGAGATGTCTCTGAGGAGCCAGCCTGCACTCTTAATGCCTCTTTCCAAGCCAATCCAGGAGGCCGAATTTGTCATCAAATGCTCCTAGCATCCCCAAGTATTCTCCAAGCCCACTGCTCTCGCCCATTCACAAAGCCCGTGTCACTAACTGCCCTCAGACCCCTCCTGTCTAGAAGATTACGGAGTATACGGCTGTGCACATCAGACTCCGTCCCAAGGGGAACGCTGTCTCAGGGGCTGGGAGAGCGACTGTGGCAGAGCCCCTGCTTGTTCCCCAATACCCATTCTCTCCTTTCATAATAGAATAGAATGCAATTCAATAGAATTGCAGCTGAACCCAGGGCTGCTTTGAACACAGACTACATTGCCCTGCCTCTCTTGAAGCAAAATTCATCAACAGTGGTGCCCAGAGCCCCTACAATCCACTTAATCCAGTAGCACCTCGGAGGCAGCTCTTCCTCCCCTAACATCCTTGATGTGTCAGGTATTCTTTATGGGACAGACACTGCTTACTGCCTCTTCAATATCCATTCCCCCTTCTTTTCTAAGAGAACTCAGATTTTGCTCAGGGAGGCAACGCGCCGCACTAAAATTCTCACCTTCCCAGAAGTCCTTGCGGGGCGGTCACATGACTCAATTCTGGCCAGTGAGATGCAGGAGGGTCCTAGAGGGTCCTGAGAAGGTTTTTGCTTCCCGGATGCAGACACCGCCGGGCCTTCTGTTGCCTGGTGATTGTGAAGTTGTGAGGTTGGAGAGGGAGCGGCCGTTTTATCAGCCATTTTATGACCACAGGGCAACACTAAAGAGAAAAGGAGCAGCAAGTACTCAAACTGCTTAGCTACAGACGTCTGATTACATGAGAAAAATAATCCCCTTGTTTAAATCATCCTTGGTCAGGGTTTGTTACAAGCAATTGAATGCAATTCTAATAGATACACTATTCTTTCCAAAGAAAGGCCTCACAATTCAATCTAGCCAACTCTACCTAATGCAAAGTGTCATAGCAGAAAGAGGGTGGGTTTTGGCATGAGATAATCGGAGTAAGAGTTTCAGCTCTTCCATATTTTCAGCTAATGACCTTGGGTAAATTTGTGAAACTAGATTATGTTAAAATTAGAAGTTGTCATAAAACACAAACCACAATGCCTGGCATGTGGTGAGTGATTAATAAATGAGATAATTTCATCTAACAGTTTTTGACCTCCACCAAATGGATATTTGGCAACATGTAGATTCAGAATGACATATCCACTTCCCCTTAAACAATCTTTTTTTGCATATTCAAATCTTGGATGATTGGTAACAGCAAGTCAATCTTAAAGTTTCACTAAAAACCACAAGTCACAAAGCCTCTTGTTTCCTCATTTCCTAGACTATATTTACTCTAACAAAATTTTTACAAAGAAGAGAAGCACATGCTTTGTAGTGATTAGTCATGAATTACTGACACATTAGTTTAACAGTTACAGACGCATATTTCTGTATGACTTTTTTAAATAAGAAACTATAATTTCAATACTTACAGGTTTGTATTTTTAAACAAACAAGATGTTTTAATGTTCAGGAAACATGCTTTTCTCGCAACTTCAACATATTCCTCTATGCTAAAATTGAATAGCATTAAAAATTAATATTATTTGCTTAGATTTTTAATTTAAAAAATAATACATGCTTTCAATCACTGCAGAAATTTTTAAGTTAAAAAAACAAGTAACATAATGTATTTCACCTGAATTCTGTTAATGGATATTTAGGTGATTTCTAGTTTTTCTCAACTACAAATGAGATTACCTTAGACATCTTTATCCCTACAGTTTTGTCCATTCATGTAAGCTGACCACTTCTCCCCACTCCACTGCTTCCCACCCCTGGTCCAAGCCATCATCCATCTCTTGACTGGATTATTGGAACAGCCTCCTGAACAGTTCCCTGTATTTGCCCTTGTCCTGAGTCAACGCATCTGCAATGCAGCAGCTGGAATAGTCATGTTAAATGTCAATTATCCCTCTCTGCTCAAAACTTTCCAGTGGTTTCCCTCTCATTCAGAGTAAAAATCTGGCCTATAAAGCCAGACACACCACTTGTCTGCGCCCATTGCCATTACCTCTCTGAACCACCTCCTTCCGTATTTCACTCTCTGCTCATAGCACACTAGCTTCTTTGCTGTTGTTTTCATGTGCCAGGTAGGTTCTGCCTCAGGACCTTTGCACTGCTGTCTCCTTTTTTTTTTTTTTTTAATCTCTTATTCCAAATACCATATGATTTAATCTTCCACCTCTTTCAGGTCTTTACTCCCATAAGAGTCTTCCCTGACCACTGAAATTACAAAGTGCCTGACACTTCCTGGTCCCCCATCCTTGCTTTTTCCTTTTCTCTTAGTACTTTTCACCTTCCAACACACCGTATCTTTTAAATGTTTACCTTCATTACTGTCTGTTTACTGTCTGCCCTCCACCCCAAGAGAATAAAGATTTATTTTTTTGAGGAGTAGAGACTTTTTGTTTGTTTTGCTCATTGCAATATCTCTAGCAGCTAGCACAGTGGTCTGTAAATATTTGTTGAGTAAATTAAAGTGTGTCTAAATATGTAAGCTAAATTCCTAGAAGAACAATTTCTGGGTCACAGAAATTTATGTTTAAATATATCTGCCAAATTGCCCTTTTAAAAGATTGGAACGACATACCTACCAACGGTGTATGAGCATCAGTTTCCTCTCAAACGCACCACTTTGACCACATGTATTGTCTTCCTTAAATTTTATTTGAATGGTTAATCAGTCAGAGTCTTAATGACAACAGACTCCACTGTGGCTAATTTAAGCAAAAAAAAAAAATCTTTTTGTTTTTTAAAGGGAAGATCACAGACTTCCTGGGCAGACCAAACAGCCAGGTGTGCTTCTGCAGACAGGACGAGTGCCCAAACCACACTCTGATGGCTGCTCCACAAGGCCCCACCGCTCGTGCCTCTGGGCCCAGATGCCCAGCTTTCCCTCCTAGACCATCTGATTGGTTGTTTATATCGACATTGTCAGCCCTGCCACACATTCTGCTCTGTAGTGATCATTCTTGCTATTGTTTACCTTAGTTTGATATTTAAATGGATTCTTTGCTCACCAACTGTCAATTAAGGCAATGTCTTTCCCATTCGTGAATTCTTTACTTTGAACTGTCTTTTGATTGTCTAGATTTTGCAAGTAACTTCCAAGAAGGGTTGATGGGTACCACTGGGTTATCTCTCCTCATATCTACCATCTCTAATCATGTCTTGTCTTTTCTTTCCATCTGCTTCTATATTTTCTCAAGTTCATCTTCCAAGTCATTGATTTATTTTCAGACACATCTATACTTCTTTCTGCTTCTATTGTGATTTTTATTTCCAAAATGGTTTCGATGTTACATTTCATGTCTTTCCTGGTTGATGCCATTTTACTTCATCTTCCTCTCTGTCCTGTCATATCTCCTCCTGAAGCTCTTTTGCAATGAAGCATAGGTTCTTGGATGGCTTACGTTGCATTCTTTCTGTATTTGGCTCATCTCTATATGTGAACAGTTATATGTATCTGGGTCTGCCTTTTGTTCAAAAACAATTTGGAGAGGGTCAGTGGAGTGAAACTGGTTGTAGTTTACAACTTCAAAATGAGGATGCTGCTCAGAATGCTCTTTCCAGGTTACCTATGTTGTTCTTTTTCTCAGTGGGATAATTTCCCCTGCAGGTGGAGCGGGTTGCCACAAGCAGGGCTGTCGTTGCGGGCAACTGTACTGATTCGTACATAACAGGTGTTTTGTCTAGTGATTTTGTGTTTCACTTTGTGTAATGGGACTCTGGGCAGCACCTGCAAAACCAGTTTTGGTTTCCTTCTCTTCTCCTCCCCACTCCCAGGCAACTTCATTAAGATAGAACACAGACCCCAGAGAAGACAAAACAGGTCTTATGAATTCTGCTTTAGCATCAGCCCCACTGTGCTCAGTTCTCACATTCGTCTGTCTGCCCACCAATTCAGTTGCTGTTGGGTTGTTTTGTTTTTGTTTTTCATGGTTAACGTTTATGGAGAGGTTAACATGGGCTATGTGAACATGGGTTCTCAGTGTTTGACGTGTGTTCCTTCCTTTAATCCTTATTACTAGCCTAGAGTTTATGACCCCCGTTTAAAAGACGAGGAAACCGGAGGCAAGGAAGATTGAAATAGCTCGCCCAAAGCTATACAGTGTGTAAATAACAGAAGCAGGATTTCAGTCCTCAGAGCTGCTGAACTGACCACTACTGCTGTAAGTAAAGAACCTCTCAGGAATGGCTAACATTCCTTTCTACTTGCTATAATCTTGCTCGAGATCTGAAGAGACGCACATTTCTTCATAGCCTGGATTTGGAGTTTGCAGTTTATTTCTTTTTGTTTGTAGATGGACTTGTCTAATCTTTTTATGGTTGTTTCTCTTGTTCATTTCAGTAGATTTCCTGGAGAAGCCCAGTATTTCTACATTGTATTTTAACTTTTACCAGAAATCTCTAGTAGCATTATTTTCAAGTAAATTGCAAAGTACCTGTTGACTTCCCTATCCTGGGGTCTCTAGGCCTGCTCTGCCCAATACAGTAGCCACTAGTCAACATATGGCTACTAAGCACTTAAAATATTGCTAGCTTCAAATTGAGATATGCTGAAACTGTAAAATACTGCATTTGAAAGGCTTAGTAAAAAATATCTTGATGATCATTTTTATATTGATAACATATTAGAATGCTACTATTTTAGATATATTAGGTTAAAGAACATATAATACCAACATTAATTTCATTTTTTTATTCTTACTTTTTACAATGTGTCTACTAGAAAATATAAAATTACACATGTGGCTAACATATTTCGATTGCACACAGTGCTCCTCTAGGGTTTTGTCTTTGTTTTTTTCATGCAGCAATGGCTTAGGCAAGATGGGATGAGGTTGTGGTGGGGGACAATTTGGATCCTGAAACAAATGACTTAACTACGTTGCTTGTAAACCTACTGAGGTGGGTGTGGGGACAAAATACAGAGATGGTATGCTTAAGACACATGACAGGTAGACCCACCACATTTCTTGTCTGTAACCAAAACTTTCCATTCATGGTGTATTATTGTCGCCTGTACAAATGCCCCAATAATCTGTGCCAGTCCTCCGTCTTTTCTGTGATCAAAACTACACAACCTAGGGGGTAAGGGGATGGTAGAAGAGGATGAAGGGGGTCAAATATATGGTGATGGAAGGAGAAGTGACTCCGGGCGGTGAGCACACAATGTGATATATAGATGGTGCAGTACGGAATTGTACACTTGAACCTAGGTAAGTTTTGTTGTCCATTGTCACCCCTATAAATTTTAATTAAAAAAAAAAAAAACACTGCACAGCCTATTCCTCTTTCTTGTAACTGTTTTCCCAAATACCTTGCTGACCAAGTCATGTTTATTTGGTCTATTGATTTTCATACATTCTACATTTTACCAACAGAACATAACATTCAAAATATTCCTAAACATAAGTGCTTCAAATGAAACAAAGAGGGGGAAAAGTCAAAGGCAATGTAAATGAAAACTATTGGCTACGAGTTAATCATTGTTGAAGCAGGGTGATGGTTATTTGGGGATTATTATGTTAGTCAGTCTACTTTTGTACATGATTAAAGTTTTCCTTAATAAAAAGTTAAAAACAATTCTCAGATGTGCATAATTAAGACAAAAAACTCTTCTCATGCTTCAAGGTCCACACGTTGCAATACCCTAATAATTTCTCCCTTTTAAAATATAAAAAATCTCTTGCTCAGTACCCATGTGTAGAAGGTAAGCAGACAAGATATACTGTGCAATGAAGAAAACAATGCAGAGCTTTCCATCTGGTGGAGAAGATAGGCTAAGCCTCACGGCAGGGCAGTGGCTTCACAGCTTGAGGGTTTCTAGCTAATTTCTCTTTATAGGAAAAATTTGGTACAAAGTCCAAATTCAGTGGTTAGTGCTTTGGCTCATAGAAATATGGCCTTATCAGTAACAGGTTTTCAACAGCTGTTGTTTTCCTATGAAAGCGTTGCACACAGAGCTCTGAAACCAGCACTCCCAGTGGAAAGCACTGATGAATTGCAAAGTGTCCTTTATTTTATTTTCTCCTGCAGGCAGTATACTCATAGATTGTCAGCAGGTACTTGTCAGCTTCAGCATAAAGTTTAGGGTTAGACTCCAGTTTTCAAATCCTGGGTGACTTAGAGTTATCTAAGTTTTTAATGTCTTGGTGATTTTTTTCCCCCTTTTAATCTGCAAAATGGGTATAATAAGGCATATTTCCAAGGGTTTCATAAGAATTAAATGAAATCACATGGAAATATGCTTTGTATCATACCTGGCCCAAAGAAGGAACTACTAATGTTAGCTGTTGTTTTTTACAGTTAACTCCTGTTTATCCTTAGTTGTCTGACTCTTTACAGATTCTCTGGCTAATTAAATATTCTGGCATCTATATATAATACATGCGAAATTACCAATTTCAAATAATTAAATGACTGTCTTTTCCATTAGACTCAGCCTCTTGGAGGAAGGATCATGTATTATTCACTCGTTGAATCCTCCGTGTCTAGCATAATTCAGCTCATAGTCTTTTTAAAAAGTCATATTGACTATAACAAACCACACTTAGAATTAAAGGTCTGAGCATTATCCTTGTGGTTACAAAAGGTTTAGGACACTGTTCTATTAGCAATTTATAATATGAAATAGATGTGGCTTTTGTGTTTACCTTTCTTGGGGGCCTTATTCAACAAATATTTATTAAGTGCCTACTATAAGGAAGGTATTGAACTGTTGCAGGATGCCTCATGAGGAAATAAGACACAGTCTTATGCCCACAGAGTTTATTTTTAACAGGGGAGACATCTTTGCGTGAACTACTTCCCCAATGACATGTGTAGAGTTGCAGGAGAAGCACAGGGTACTGAGAGAGCTGTCTGTTAGGGGCCTTGTGGGCCATGGTGTGCAGGCTGATAGCAGGAGCAGGAGCAGCTGAAGCCGAGCAAAGAGGGTGAAAGAGGAGCAAGGAGAAAAGATGGGCTTTCTGGACACTGGAAACAGCCCAGCCTGAAGGCCTCAGGACCATAAGGAGACAACATAAAATTTTGGAGGAACTGAGCGAGGACTGGTTTGTCCAGGTCTGGGATGGGGAATAGCAAATTGTGATCCATAGCTGGAAAAGTCAACAGGAATCAGATCATGGCAAGTCATGTAAGGATTTAGAATTTTATTCTGAATGCATGAAAAGATCCCCCTTAAAAGCTACAACTCCTGGAATTTGCTTCAAATAATCCAGGAATATTGGAGAAAGTGGGTGGGGTGTACATGAAACAAAATTGACCAATCATTGATCATTGTTGAAGCTGCATGATGGGTACATGGAAGCTTACCATACACCTTTATTTTTGTGACCATTTAAACTTTTCTGTAATTAACAAAAAAGAAAAAAATATGTCTGGCTACAGTGAAAAGAAAGGATTATAGACGAGTAAGAACAAATGTGAGGAGAGCTAACTTTGCTACAGACCAGATGAAAAAGAAGATAGCCTTGAACTAAGGTGCTAGCAGTAGAATTTGAGGGAAGTGAATCGATTCTAGTGATAAGTGAGAACTGAAACAGAATTTGGTGATTGATTAGATGTGAGAAGGAGGAAGAGGGAGTTGTCACAAATAGGTCTTTGTTTTCTGGCTTGAGCAATTAGCTAGAGAAGCTCTCATAAGGATGAGTGACCTGCAAAGGGGAGAATTCTGGTATAATCTTAACATTTCCCATTAATTCTATCGACCATCTCAAGGTTTAATGTTATTCAACAAATATTTGTTGAATTCATACTATGTTCTAGGCACTTACGAATTGGGAGATGTGGAGTGGGGTAAAGAGGACCATGCAATTATAAATACAATAACCTACCATGAATTTGAGTTCTGTGGTGGGAGAGGCATTTTACACACATTACTAATAATCCTCACAGCTCCTGGCAAAGTAGATGTTAGTAGGCCCATTTTATTGATGAGGAAACTGAGGTCTGGTGAAGTTATATAACTGGTGGGGTTATGTAACTTGCCCAAAGTCACACAGCAGGTGTCTGAGATGCAAGTAAGTCAACTCTTTGGCTCCAAAGTTTGTGGTCTTTCAACTACACAATACGCCTCATGGGAGTGCTGAAAAAGCAGGTGAAGGTGTTCCAAAGATAATGCTAGATCCATTTCACGGTTGTTTTTCTCAGATTTGTACAGAGTCTGCAAACCACAGTTTCATGATCCAAAGGGATTCCATTATGAAAATTCTGAGACAGGTCAAGGCACTTCATCGCCTCCATCGTAGAGAGCCACCACGATCTCTTAATCAAGTTAAACTATCTTTTCCCAGATGATATCTTTAGCCCTTCAAATCCAATTACTGGAATAATGTTCCAGAGTTTTATGGGTTTCTTCTCTGAAGAACAGTACCGTTATTGTTTCAAGACGAGCAGCAGGAAGGATCTAGCACTTTCTCTTCCTTGCTCTGACTCTAGTGACTGTAGAAAAGGACTATTCTGTCAAATATTTGTATGCCTGCATTTATTTTTTTAAATCTAGGCAATTATTAAACAGTAAAATATAACTAAATGTTAAGTTTGTTTCAAGGACATAAGGTGAAATGTGGGGCCTTCTCCCCGCCCCCCGTAACTTTTTTTTTTTATTTTAAACATGCAAAAAAAATAGTATAACAAACCCCTTCATTCCCATCACCCAGCTTCAACAATTAGCTCACAGCCAAGCTTGTCTCATCTATACCCACCCACTTCCTCTCACATGTTTTATTCAGAAGTAAATCCCAGACGTGTATCATTTCATCTGTAAATATTTCAGTATGTATCTCGAAGAGATAAGGACTCGTTGGGAGCCAAGTGTTTTGTCAAGCATTTCCTAAGACTGGTTTAGTCTCAGGAAGAGTTGCCAAGAAATGGCTCAGGTGTTTTCCAGAAGGCTGCACTAGGAGAGGCGTGGCGAGAGGTCGCAGATGAGGACACTGGTGAGTGTGTGAGTGGCCCCTGCAGCACCAGCGCCCACGCAGGGAGAGTCAAAACCCACAACTTCACATCTTGGCCCCCACTTTTTGTTGTTAGCTCTCCCCTTTTTGGGTGGATCCACTGATGCTTCTTCCCGCGTCTTTGTGGGTGTTTTACTGACCTCACTCAGGGCAGAAACTCAGCGGAGGTGGCAACGTGGTGACTGCACCCTTTGCAGTTTCCTCCCCGGCCAGCCAGCTCACTTTAATTGGACCAGTAACAAGGCTATTCAGGAAAGCTGACTGTAAATTACTTGAGGGTAGAGGCTGCATACACAGTTGTCTCCCCACAATGTCTGGCAGAGTGCTTAGCTCATAGTAGATGTGCCGAAAATGTTTGTTGAATAAAGGAAGGGAAGAAGAAAGGAATGAATGGCTAACAGAAAGGATGCCAGAGTTTTAGAAACTTTTCTATGTGACAATAAAGAAAGCAGCAAGGAAATAAAAATCTATCGGGAGTGTGGTAGGCAGAATAATGCCCCCCTCAAAGATGTCCATGTTCTAATCCCCAGAACCTGTGACTAGGTTGCCTTACGCGTCAAAAGGGACCGTGCAGAAGTGGAAAAGTTAAGGACCTGGAGGAGGGGAGATGATGTTGCGTTCTCTAAGTGGGCCGGTGTAATCAGCAGGGTCCTTATAAATGAAAGCAGGAAGCGGGAGAGCCAGAGAAGGACATGTGACGATGGAAGCAGAAGCTGGAATGATGCCAGGGTTGGCCTTGAAGATAGAGGAATGCAGGTGGCCTCTAGAAGCTGGAAAGGCAAGGAAACAGATTCTCCCCCGGAGCCTCCAGAAACCAGCCCTGCTGACATCTCGATTTCAGCGCTAGACCCATTTCAGACTTCCGATCTCCACAGCTGTAGTAAGTAAAATGATACCTTTGTGTTGTTTTCACCCACTAAACTGGAGATAATTTGTTACAGCAGCCTTAGGAAACTAAGTTTGGACAGTCTCCGATTCAGTTTTTTTTGCACCTAAGTGATGAAGCCACTACAAATCAAGGCATAGAAGAGTCTATGGAAAGTGTTTAGAATATGCTCCTAAGGCAATCCGGTTGTCTCTTATTAATACTATATTCTGAATCTGCCCCTCCCCATCTGCACACTGTCACCTAACGCATGCCACCCCCGTCTCTTCTGCCAGTCTTGTTACTGTAGTCCACTCTCCAGAGCAGCCGGAGGGGCCTTTCCATCAGAGCCCTTCCGTACAGCTCCTCTGCTTCAAGCCTCCCCTCTGCACCTGGCATAGAAAGCCCTTCGAGCTCTGGCCCTATTGGCCTCTCCCACCTCATCCACACCAGCCTCCCCCTTACTCACGATGCCTCAATCTGAACAGGCAGATTTCCTTCCTGCCTGTAGCCCTGGCACTGCCGGTCCCCTGCCTGGAGCTATTTCCCAGACTCTTTGTGTGACGGAACACTTCTCCACCAAGCATCTGTTTAAAGGTCACCTCCTCTAAGGCAACTTCCTTAACCCTGATCCAAAGCACTGACCTCGCCCTTCCCTTGCTCTCTGAGCCCTATAATTTATTCGAGGACATTTATTACTCTCCAAAATTATGTTGTTTGTGCATCTGTTTATTGTCTATTTCACCTCACTGGGAAATAGGCTTCTAAGGGCCTGGAGACCTTGTCTGTCTTACACCTGTCTTGTATTGATCTCTGGATTCATTTTTTAAAAGCGGTGTCCTCAGTTCTCAGAACGGCCTGCCTCATTTATATTGATCAATGATTTATATGTATTGAACAATGGATGGATGGATGGATGAATTATTGGCTAGTAGGGCTGAAGCTGGATCCTCACTTAACTGGGTCATTACTACTCTTTAGCCTTCTGGGGGTGCCTGATGAGCAAGGACTTCACCCATGTGACACCTGGATGGGCACGGGTGTGAAGGCCTAGTGTTCTGTGCATCCCTCTCCTCACCTTCCAGTCCAACCCACTAGGTGCCTGGTGTCACATCCTGTGAGAGAGGGAGATGCTTCATGAAACAGCCTGTCAGTGACAAGTGGTGAAACCAGAGAGTAGAAGGCTCCAAGGGGCAGAGCAGTGACTGCTGGACCCAGGCAGAAGGGCAGTCAGGACAAGACAACCCGACAGCAGGAGGGTGATGATGAGGACAGCAACTATGGTGGGAAGGGAGACAGCAGCATGGCAAGGGAGGGATGCATGCAGGGCACAAGTGGTCCCCGAGCATGGGGGAGGGGCAAGTCGCATGGCAGAGGCACAGAAGGACCGTTGTTGTGGCCACTGGGGAGCATTTGTGAGCTACCGCTGGGACTCCTTGAACAAAAAGGAGGGATTTGGGGTTGGGCTCCAAGTGCTTTTGGTGACTGAGTCTGCAGCAGGCCACTTTCTCCCTCCCTAAATGCACTGGTATAATTTTAGCCCTAGAATGAGGAATAGAGTAGAAGAGGAGGGTCCAAAAGCCACGCAAGAAGCCTTTTGTAGTGGGGCTAATTGTAGTGTCAGAAGTCTAGTCTGGGTCTGAGCTTTTGGTTCCTGAGGTGGACACTATAGTTTCGCGGGTCAGGACTTTTTGTCAGGAGGGCTGTGATCTCCTATCACTCAGGGGATAGGGTGGCTTAAAAACAATACATCCTTCAATCCTTCAACATGGGACATCTCATCGGTCAGCTTGTTTTCCATCTGACCACCCAAAGTCTTCGAGGTGATGTGGTTTTTCCCCAAAAGACCAGGATGTTACTATTTTAGAGCAAGAAATCCAGCTCTTTGGATCTCCTAGCTCTGCAGAGAAGCAATACAAGACAAGGGTTGGGGGCAGCACCAGTTCAATCCCAGTCGCTTCCAGGATGTTTGTTTTTGCCAGCAGCAACTCTGGAGAATCAGCTCTGACTTACAAGAAACCAGTTTACTTGAGATTTGAGCTCCTGTACAAAAAAAAAAAAAAAAAAAAAAACAAAAAAAAAAAAAAAAAACAGCGCTAAGGGAGCTAATACAGGCCACCTAAGCTCAGGAGTCCTGCAGCTAGGAGGCTCTTCCAACACTTACCCTGTCCTTTTGGAGAAGTCTCATAGCTGATGCTCTCAGATCCCCTCCTGAGGTGAGCGCCGGGTGAGCAATCACTTCTTCATCAGTTGGGCACTTCCCATGTGCCGAGTACTATGCTAGAAGTGGAGTGAAACAGCCCTGGAATGGGGGGTGGGAGACCTGGGTTCCATCCTTCTGGCTTCACCATTAGCTAGCACCATGACTTTTTTTTTTAAATTAAAGTTTATTGGGGTGACAATTGTTAGTAAAATTACATAGGTTTCAGGTGTACAATTCTGTAATACATCATCTGTATATCACATTGTGTGCTCACCCCTGCGTTAGCACCATGACCTTTGCAAAGCCCTTTAAACTGTCTGTGCAAATGTTTCTCCAACTGTAAAATGAGAGGGGCAGACTCTGTACCTTTCAAATCTCCAGTTCTAAAATTCTAGATTCTAAGAAGTGGAAAAATCATATCTCAAGATTTTTAATTGCATATCCACTAAGTGCTGTGAAAATGTTAGACTCCCCAAATTCCTTGGTTAAAACATTAGGGAATGCTGTTTTTGAGTTTATAATATAAAAGGAACTTCTAAATTATGTGACTTAATTAACAAAATGTTCTACTCAGAAAAGACTTGACATAGGACGTAAGTGTTGTGTCATTCTAGGACCCCTGCTGTGGTGAAGAAGATGGCTGAGAGTCCCCACAGCTATCCCGTGCATGTCTTGGAAGTTGTATCTCATGAATGATTCAGTCTTAGATCTCTAGGATTCATGTTTAAAAAGCAATAACCAGTTCAAATTGAGTTAAGCAAGCAGGTGAAATACTTTGGCACATGACACTGCAATGTCAAGGGATTGGCAAGGTGTGGCGTAGTTTGATCCAGGAATTCAATGGTGTCTTCAAGACTGGGCTGCTCTCCACCTCTCTTGTCTGCTCATCTACATGTTGGCTTCATTCTCCGGTGCCATATGGTGGCAAGATGGCTGCCAAGAGCTCCAGGCCACCAGCTTATCTGGACTGCTGGCTGCCCCACAGGTCCTGTGATCACTCTGATTAGACTAAGTTGGGAACGACTTATTAGGTTGGTGCAAAAGTAGTTGAGGTTTTTGCAATTATTTTTAACCTTTTAAACCGCAATTACTTTTGCACCAACCTAATAAAATAAGAAATGACATTTGAGCTGGAACTTAAAGGGAGTGTAAGAACTTGTGAATTGTTGGTGGGGCAGCGGAAATATCCTGGGCAAAAGCAGACAGATATATGAGAGCTTGGTGTGTGTAGGGAAATCCGAAACCCCAGTGCATCAGAAGCATGTGTGGTGGGCATTGGAGGAATGTCCCCAATTTTTATCCAGAATTTTAGACCCAATCTCCAGACCCAATCTCCATCGTTTTGGTAAAAACCTTTCTTTCTAACCTACCTACCTCATTTGATATGAGTTAAAAATATCACCAAATAAACTGCAAAAGCTTGATTGACAAAGACTTCCACCCCTAGAGTTACCAAGTTACATTAAGTTCTTAGGAAAAGTAGCCAAAGACTTAGTATTTTTAGTTCAAACTCTTGATCCTTTTAGAAAGGAAAGTTTCCACCCTGTGGGAAGGGGATGATTGGAAGACTTGAGAGTGATGTTTGCTTTTAAACTTAGCAAGTTCCTGATTGTCTGTCTTGGCTTTAGCTCTCCTGGAAGCAGGCCCTAAGATGAGGATTTGAATGTATGCTGTTTACTGGACAGTGACCTCAGGAAACAGGAAATGGGGAGTAGGAAATTGAAACAAGGAAGGTGTTGTGGGTTGACATACGGCCTCCCACTAAATGAACATGTTGAAGTCCTAACTTTTCAGTACCTCAAAATGTAACCTTATTTGGGGATAGGTTATTGCACATGTAATTAGTTAAGTTCGAATAAGGTCGTGTGGAGTAAGGTGGGCCCTAATCCAATATGACTGATGTGTTTATCAAAAGGGGAAGTTTGGACACAGACAGGCACACAGGTAGAGAACACCATGTGAACTTGAAAGCAGACATCGGAGCGGATGCTTCTACAAGCCAAGGAACACCAGAGATTGCAATCAAGTCACTAGAAGCTAGGTTAGAGGCAATGAACGGATTTGTTTCTCACAGCTCTCAGAAGGAACCAACCCTGCTAACATCTTCATCTTGGACTTCTAGCCTCCAGAATTGTGTGACAATACATTTCTGTTATTTAAGCCACCCTTAAAACAAAGTCTGTGGGACTTTGTTACAGCAGTTCTAGCAAACTAACACAGAAGGGAAGGTGCCAATACAGCATGTGTTGTCAAGCAAGTTACCAGAGTGAACAAATGGATCTTAATCCCAAATGGAGAACTCTGCAGACAGCAGAGAACATGTACCTCAAAATTATCTTGCCAGATACAACTCAACAATAAAAGGACAACACAATTTAAAAATGGACAAGGGTATGTATTTCTCAAAAAACTATGTGCAAAGGGTCAGTAAATACAAGAAAAGATGTTTCACATCTGCCTTAGTCTGTTCAAGCTGCTGTAACAGAATATCATAGATGGGGAGGCTTAAACAACACACATTTATTTCTCCCAGTTCTAGAGGCTGGAAGTCTAAGATTCGAGGGCCAGTGTGGTCAGGTTCTTGGAGAAGGCCCTCTTCTTGGTTTACGAGTGGCTGTCTTCTCATTGTATCCTCATATGGAGGTGTAGGAGAGAGGTCTAACTGAAGTCATGGCACGTTTGTTTCTGGCAGTGCAAGCTTGAAATGGTTAAGATCTCACAAGCAATTTCTACAGGAAGGTGGAATTAGGCAAGATTTTGAGCCCAGGGCTCTCTGAATCCAAAGTCCACACCCTTTTTTCTGTACGTTTGCAATTTCTTTATAAGTAAAATGGGTACACGACGGCAGAAAGGTAGCCGTGAGTGAGGCCTCCAGGGACTTGGACGGTGTCCCCAGGTACCAGATGCAACTTACATGGTATTATTATTAAATGCAGCCCATACTCTGCAATCATATCTGTGTCTCAAACATCTAGTCGCTGAAGTTGCTAGGCAATTATGTTTGCCAGATACAACTGGTCCACAGCGAGCCGGTAAATGATTTACACCCGGGACAATCTCCCCCAAAGCTTGCGCCCCGCCTCCGTGTTGTATAAACCTCCAGACTGAGGTTTTCTGCCGCTGTGCTCTCTGCCTCCATTTCTAAAGCCCTTCTTTCATCTTTTTTTTTTTCCTTTTTTAAACCACATGGCTCTATGTGTCACCAAACCATCCTTATTCCCAGGCATCTTTGTCGAAGGCCTTTAAATGCTAAGCTGCTCTGGAACAGCAGCTTTCACAGTTTTTGGTCTCAGGACTCCTTAAATAGTCTTACATATTATGGAGGATGCTAAAAAGGTTCTGTTTTTGTGGATTATTTATATCAATATTTACCGCATTAGAAATTCTTTAAGGCAGAAAATTTAGTAATATGTGTTAATTTAAAAACAACAATGGAAGAGATTACAGGTTAACATAAATAACATGCTTTTATGAAAAATATATTTTTCAAAAAAAATATGACAAGAGTGGCACTATTTTACGTTTTTAACAAATCTCTTGAATGTCTGGCTTAACAGAAGAAAGCTAGATCCTCACATCTGCCTTTGCATTTATTCTGTTGCCGTATCACACTAGAAAACTCCACTATACACTGTGAGAGAATGAGTATGAAAAGACAATCACATCTTAGCGTTTGAAAATACTTTGCCTGTGCAGCGCTCCAGGAAGGGGACAACCCAGAGTTCCCAGAGCACGTGGTAAACAATCCTGCTAGTTTTGGTTGTTCTTTATTCCTTTGTGTAGATCCATACTTCCATTCGGCATCATTTTTTCCTCCTGTGTGAATAACTTTCTTTACATTTCTTGCAACGTGGGTCTGTTGGTAATGACTTCTTTCAGCTTTTATATGTTTGAAAGTCTTTATTTTGTCTTGGTTTTTGGCAGATATTTTCACTGAGGTAGTAGAAGTCTAGGTTGGCAGTATTCTATTTTAGTGTTTTAAAGGTGTGGCTCCCTATCCTTTCACTTGTATTATTTCCTTCTTTATTGAGATATAATTGACATAACATTGATTTCAGATATACAACATAATGATTTAATATTTGTATATATTGTGAATTGATCACCACAACAAGTCTAGTTAACATCCATCACCACACCTAGCAACAAATTTTTTTTCTTGTGGTGAGAACTTTTAAGGTCTACTCACTTAGCACCTTTCAAATACAGAATACAGGATTATTAACTATAGCCATCATGCTGTAGGTACGCTTTATCAGATTTAGAAAATTTTCTTCTATTTGTAGTTTGCTAAGAGTATTTTCAAAAATTATGACTAGAGTTTTTTTTTTATCAAATGCTTCTTCTGAATATATAAACATGATATGATTTTCTCCTTTTTTTCTGTGAAAGTAGTGAATTACATTGACTTATTTTCAAATGACAAATCACCTTTGCATTTCTAGAATAACTCACCTTGTTTATGTGTGTGTACAGTTTCATACACACACATACGAGTATGGTTATTTTGGAAATGCAAGGGTGAATTGTCATTTTGAAAAACATATATATAAAATGCTTCACTGGATTTGATTTGTTATTATTTCATTTAGGATTTTTGCATATACGTTCATGGCAAAAATTGGTCTTTACTTTCCCTTTTTTCTTATGTCCTTGTCAGACTTTTATGTCAAGTTATACTAGCCTCATAAAATTAGTTGGAAAATGTTTTTTCTATTTTCTGGAAGAGTTTGTATAATATTGGTGCAAAAAGTCCCTTTGGATTAAAAGGAGTTGACCCACCCTAGTAGCAGGAGTGGGCACAGAATCCAGACCTGGCTCATCTGATATTCTGACCTTGATTGGTTCAAGTGACAGAAAGGTCGTCAGGCCAGGCTGATGAGGTATAAGTCACAGACTCTTACTAGGTATACTGGAATATACACATTTTGTTTGGCACTGGAACACTGGAAAGAAAGTATAATGAGATTGCCAGATTTTGTTAATTATTTAAGCTACGTAAAGGAACACTTGGGTTCATTACTCAACTTTTCCATATGTTTGAAACTTTTTTAAGAAAAGAAAATTTTAATATAAAAACTTGGTGTTATTTTATCCTTAAATATTTGAAAGCATTTCTATGAAGTCATCTGACCATAGAGTTTTCTTTGTGGGAAAAAACATTTTTAATGGGATTAAATTTCTTTAAAAGCTATGTTACTAATCAGATTTTCTGTTTTTTTCTCATGTTCATTTTGATAAATTGTGTTTTTCTAGACACTTTTCCATTTCATTATTATATAAGTCCCCCTATATTCTCTGGGAAATATGATGTTCTCTAATTGTTTTTCTTGTAAAAAAATTCCTTTGGAGCATTCCTGGTGAATCAAATTCTATATTACAAATGTGCATGATATATGTAAATGTATAAATTTGCTTTATTTGTTATAGCATGTACATGTTTTCACATTTTAAAAACTCACAAATGAGGATGTGTCTTGAAAGAACTATCAGTGATATAATTAATTATTACCTACCGTGTTTCCCCGAAAATAAGACCTAGCTGGACAATCAGCTCTAAGGTGTCTTTTGGAGCAAAACTTAATATAAGATCCGGTCTTATTTTACCATAAGACCGGGTCTAATATAATATAGTGTAATGTAACATAATATAATATAATATAATACTGGAATATAATAATATAATATAATACCAGGTCTTATATTAAGTTTTGCTCCAAAAGATGTATTAGAGCTGATTGTCCGGCTAGGTCTTATTTTCCAGGAAACACGGTACGCATGGGTGAATTTGACCATAGTTATTCATATTGCTAGAAGGTCAACTGAGTTTTTATATTGTTAGTTTTTAATGAGTTGACTTTATATCTTTAAGGAAGTTCAAAGTGATTATGCTATGATTCAGCATTAGAATGAAAAGTTACAGGTATGGAAACGTGTATGGTGATACTAGTGAGTTGTAAATTTGATATTGTGGACAAAGCAGGAACCAGATGCTCTCCAGGACCTAAGAAAGGAAGATCCCTCAAGTGGATGAAGCTGGGTTACATCTTGTTACTGCACATGCTCAATGGGACTGCTTATCATACACCAAGCCATGCAACCGAAAACAGAATCAATCACCATTCTTTAAGAATAGATGAAAGGAATGTCAGAGCAAAACAGGCCTATTGTTAAAGCACTGTACCATAGCTTAATTGGCAGCATTATTTTTTTCTCAGTGGTACACAAAATAAGGATATGTTTTACAACTAATGGCTTCTTCAAATCAGTGAAATACGTGGTGTACATGTGAAGGGTGAAGGCAGAAGAATAATGTCTATTGGCCACTAAACAGAGGGGATATCTAAAAAGAGAAGGTCTCTGTGGGTTAGAATTAGAATGATTGGTTCCAATTCTTTACGCCTCCTTGTAACTATGCCATTTGCCACGTAACTCCACTAGAGATATTGACTATTTCCCACAGGTTGACTTTGAGATTGACTTTGTGACTTGCTTTGGCCAATGGAATTTTAGTGGTTGTGGCCTGACCTGTCTTTGAATGCCTGGGCTTGCCCTCTTGTGCTTTTGCCAACACCATGAAAAGAGCTTCCCCTGCATGGCCGCTGCCCTTTGGCCTGGGCCCTGGAATGAGCATTTGTGGAGTAGACCTGAGTCCAACCCACAGTAAGAAGTGAAGCCCAGTCAGGCTCACAGCTTGGAGCAAAGCCACCTACCCAAGCCCAGCGTCGCTAAGCCAATCCACATCTGACGCGTAAAACGTACCTAACAGGCTGACTATGAAAAAAGAAACCACAATAGACTTTTTCTAAAGAACAGTTTTAGGTTTACATAAATACTCAGCAGAAAGTACAGAGAGTTCTCATATACTACCCTTCTTCTCTCCCCTCTTACTAGTATCTTACATTAGTGCAGTACATTTGTTACAATTGATGAACCAATACAGACACATTATTATTAACTAAAGTGCATAGTTTTACATTATGGCTCCCTCTTTGTGTTATGCAGGCCTATGGATTTTGACAAATACATAATGTCAGGCAGCCACTGTTGCAGTATCATATAGAATAGTTTCTCTGTCCTGAACATCCTGTGCTCCACCTGTTCCTACCACTGCCCTACCTCCCCCAAATCCCTGGCAACCACTGATCTGTTTACTGTCTTTACATAACAGCTTTTCATTTTCCAGACTGGTTTCTTTCACACAGAAATATGCATTTAAGGTTCCTCCATATCTTTTTATGGTTTGATAGCTTATCTCTTTTCACTGCTGGATAATATTGCATTGTCCGGAGGTACTACAGTTTGTTTATCCATTTACCTACAGAAGGACATCTGGGTGGCTTCTGATTTTTGGCAACTATGCATAAAGCTGCTGTAAACATCTGTGTGCAGGTTTTTGTGTAAACATAAGTTTTCAATTTCTTTGGGTAAATATTTAGAGAGTGATTGCTGGATTGTTGTGGCAAGCCTATGTTTGCTTAGCTTTGTTAAAAAATGGTCAAACTATCTTCCAAAGTGGCTCACCATTTTTCATTCCCACCAGCAATGAAGGAAGGCTCCTGTTGTCCCACATCTTCACCAGCATTTGGTGTCAGTGGGTTTTAGTCATCCGAATATGTGTATAGTGGTATCTCACTGTTGCTTTCATTTGCTTTTCCTTAAAGACAGATGATGTAGGGCATCTTTTCGTATGTCTGTTTGTCATCTGTTTATCATCTCTGATGAGGTGTCCAGATTTTTGGCCCATTTGTTAACTGGGTCGTTTGTTTTCTTATTGGTGACATTTAAGAGTTCTGTGCATATTTTGGATATAAGTCCTTTATCAAATAGGAACTTTGCAAATATTTTCTCCCAGTCTGTGGCTTGTTTTCATTCTCTTCACAGTGTGTTCACTCTGTCCTCACAGAGCAGAAGTTTTAATATTAATGAAGAACAACTTATCAACGTTTTCTTTTGTGAACTGAGCTTTTGGTGTTGTATCTAAAAATGCATTGCCACATCCAAGGTCCAGGTTGGTTTTCTAAAACCACTGAATTGTGAGTGATTTGTTACACAGTATTATTGTTACAATAGCTAAAATTGATATATAGTCCTATAAATTTAGTCAAAGCACAAAGTCCAATTCAAATAATCTTCTCCCCTGCAAACATTTCTGGAGAGGCAGCTACTGTGTTTCCCCAAAAATAAGACCTAGCCGGACAATCAGCTCTAATGCATCTTTTGCAGCAAAAATTAATATAAGACCCGGTCTTATTTCACTATACTAGTGAAATAGTGAAATAAGACCGGGTCTTTAATATAATAATATAATGTAATATAATACAACATAACATAACCTAATATAATATAATACTGGGTCTTATATTAATTTTTGCTCTAAAAGACACATTAGAGCTGACTGTCCAGCTAGGTCTTATTTTCGGGGAAACACGGTAATGCTTCTGCTTATTATATTTCAAAGCAATCACTTCAAGTCATCAGTCTAGGAGGTGAGAAATAGTAACATGTTTGGCAGCTCGGATTTTCACTCAGCTCTGCACTTGTGGCCACCACCAGCTCCACTTCTGCATTTGCCCTTAGCTGATAGTGACATTTCCTGTCGCTAAACCTGAATCAGCTGTCCCATCCTAGTCCTCCAAGTTCCCAAGTTTCTGACCATTATCAGCTATGTAGTTCCGCTGATTTCCTGATGTTAATCCCAAAACAGATTTCTTTACGTTTTCCCCACTCCACCTGCAACAGGGCATTTCTTTTTTTCTGAAATGTGGCAGCATCGTGTCTTCCCATGTGGAGTATTAATCTTTGATGTTAGTTTAAATTCGTTACTCTTCTAGCTGATTTGGAACATAGAAAAGACCAGAACTGGTTAATGTTTCCAGAAAATTGTGGTCAAACCTGCTGTACTCAGAAAATGAAGTGCCTAAATATGATGGTTGACGGGTAGTTCAACCGAACGGCATGAAGACGTACAGCAAGCTTCTCCGTCACTGATGACATCAGCACATAGGAAAATGCTCTTGAAAGAAGGCAGCTCTCTATGCAATGATATGGAATGATTTGCCAAGATGGACTGTTAAGTGACAGTCTGTAAGATCCAGAAAGGAGGGTATAGGGTGTGCCTTGTATAACAACAAATGGGGTGGGGAAAGAAGTGAGTGAAAATAAGAATCTATATTTGTCCTTCATCACATATGGATAAAGAAACTCTGGAAGGAGACATATCGGGGACAGGGTGGAGTGGGAGGGAACTTGGGCAGATGCCAGAGTAAGAGGGGTGTTTTGTGTGCCTTTTATAATGTTTGGTTTTGAACAATGTGAATATAATACAAAGTTAAACTTTCAAAAGAGAGAGAAAAGAAAATATTCTTGAAGACCCTGAAATACAGAAGCTGGTGAGACCGTATGTAGGACTCCTGCTTTCCTCCCTTATGTCTGTCCTGGCTGTGGCGCCATCAGTCACACACGGCCCATCTCCTCCATGTATTTTCGGTTTCTCTCTCAAGCTTGCTTTCTCTCTCCTGCGCACTCATGCTCTCAATCTCTACCTGAAAAGTTTCAGTCTTTCCCACCCTTGAGAAAAGGGGGGCGGTGCTTTAATCCGCCTTCCCCCTACTTACTTCTCTATCCTTTCCTTTCTCTGGGGTCTTGAGATTGCACTTACTATTTGCCATCCCCCATTCATTCTCTCTTGAATTTACTGCTGTCTGGCTCTTTCCCAGCCTCTGATGAAATTGCTCTTGCAAGTGCTACGCTCACGTGCATTTTGCAAACCCTCGCTGCATTTGACTCCACTCTTAGTAGCCGGGTCCCTGACTCTCCATCCCTGGCCTTTGGTGACAGCCTCCATGATGGGCTCCTCTTTCTCTGCTGTTTCTGAAACGGCGACATCTCCGGGGTCCAAGCTTGGCTCAATGTTCTTCCCTCTCTCTTTGCTCCCTGTTGTTAATCTCATCCAGTTTCATGATTTTATCCACTAGCTGACGGCTGATCTGATGTCTCCAACAACCAGGGCCCTAATGCTGTCCTTTCTCTCAACATGTACATTATTCTATCAACGGCCTACTGGACATTCCCATATGGATATCCTATCTCAAAAACAACATGCTCACAACTACACTATCTTGCCCTATCTTCCAAACTACCGTGTTTCCCCGAAAGTAAGACCTAACAGGAAAATAAGCCCCAGCATGATTTTTCAGGATGACATCCCCTGAACATAAGCCCTACTGCGTCTTTTGGAGCAAAAATTAATATGAGACTCAGTCTTTTGTTCAGAGAAACACGGTACATGTTCTTCTAAAGACCCACTGTTGTCTTTTGGTTTGTTCAGTTGCTCAGGCCAGAAACCTGAAATCCTCTTAGACTCTGTCCTTTTTCCTCCACAATCCATCATTGCATTCTTCAACTTCTTAGCCATTTTCCGTCTACCCCATCTCAAGCCTTCATACCATCACCCTCATCCAGACTGGAGATGGTAAAGGCTTGAGGAAATTGGGAAGCAGAATGGCAGAGCCAAGACCTTTTAAATACTTCAGTAAATAAAGGGACATTTTTGAAGTAGAATGAATAGAATTTGGTGACTGATTTTACATGGGCACTGAAGATGGCTGAATTTCTAGTTGGGCCAGTTGTTACTTGAGGTCACTAAGGGGTACAGCCCTGCAGGGATGGAGAGTAAAGTTCCATTTGGGACACGTTGACAATGAGGTGTCCATGGGACTTCACTCAGAATGAGAATCAAGGCCAGAACAAAAGATTTAGGGTCACATTTGGAGCGAAGGAAATAAATATAATCTCTTGAGAGAGTGTATATTATGAGTATGGACCACGGAGAAGAGATTTGGGGAGCCCCAGCCTTTAAGAGGCAGATAGAAGACAAGGAATGGCCAGAAGCAGAGAAGAAAACAGGAAAAAGCCATATTCTGGCTGCTGAGGGAAGAGAGAAGTTTACAGCGTGGGAAGTGAGGCATTGGTGACAGGATGCAGAGATAAAAGGGGATGAAGGCTAGAAAGAGGCTATCTGGTTTAACAGTTGGGAGAGGTTATACTTATCCGAATACCTTACTATTTAGGGAATTGTGCCTCTCGCTAAATAGCTGAGAGATAAGGGTGAATTGTTCTTCTCCCTGATCCTTGGATGAGAGGCTAGCTCCACGATCCAAGCTCAGCCAGAAGGATACTTCCACCCAGGACCCTGACTCGTGAAAGAGTGATGCAAAAAGTTGAGGCAGTCAGATCGATCAAGCCGAGCTGAGGTGTGAGGACTCAATGGCAACGAAAACCTGAGTCCTGTCCTGGTGGCTGGGTCCTAGGCTGCCAGATATTTCTTGGTTCCTTCCTGTTTGCTAAGCATACTTTCCCCACCTCTTCAATCCTGGGAGCCATTCAGCGTCCTTCCCCACGAATCCCACTTCTGCTTCCCCTAGCCAGAGTTGCTTCGGTTCTTCACATCCAAGAACTCTGAGACAGACAGAGATCTCAGCAGCACTAATTTCAAAAGACCGTTGGGTCCAGAAAACAGTTTACAGTGGGTTAAATTGAAGTGGAAAATAAGAATTCTTAAAAAGGACAGGAGTGAAAGGAGAGAGAAAGACACTAGAGAGAGAAGCAAAGTAGACAGAAGTTAGTTGTTGGAAAACGGGGTTCTGAACACATTTGTAGGCTGACGTGCAGACAGCAGTGGAATATGCCACTGGAATAAATTCCTTCCTTACTTGACATTTATAATGCCCTGCAATATAATTCCCACCTGGCTTTCTAGACTCAATCCCTAATATTCCCTACAATTAAGATAATCAGGACACAGCATTTTCCACAAGTGCCCCATTGTCTGTCTGTTTTTGTTTGCTTATTTGTTTGTTTGTTTTTACTCAGGATAATAATAGCCTTGGCCTGGAATATTTCCAATCATCCTGTTAATCCCACTGGTCCTTCCGGTCTCAAACACCCTCTCAAAGCCTTTTTCTTATTCATCAAATGAGTATGATTTCCTCTGACTTGAAAACTCCAAAGCACCTGCCTCTCTCTTATCATCTCTAATCAGATTACGTCCTTGAGTGAGTTATGTGGGTCTGAGTCTTATGGCTCCTTCCTTTAGTGTGAGCTACATGGCTGTGATTATTATCTCTGCAGCACTCACTGCACAAGGATTTACACATAACGTGCTCAGCAAATACTAGTGGAATTCACAGTGAAGGGAATGGAAACATTCTTAATAAAGATGGAGGTACAATGGTCAGCGAGTTCTCAGGAAATTACTCTTGTAGCCATGGGTCCACCCTCAGTGGATAATAGTGGCTCGGCTCTGTTCATCCAACGTGAGACTGGGGAGATGAGGACATGGAGCTGCACTTGGAGTCCCAGCCCGAGGGAAACCTTGCTCTCATTTGTGTAGTTCTTTCTCCCATCCAGGACGTGATTAATCATCGTTGCAAAGGAAATGAAGGAACTGCTGTGACATACTGTATGGATCCCACAGTGCTGAAAAGTCCAAGACAAAAGAGTATATGATTCCATTTACAGGAAGTTAAAAACAGGCAAAATTAGTCCACGCGGTCAAAAGCGAGCACGGTGGGGAGTGGAGGAGCCAGGTGGCTAGGTACTGACGTTCTGCTTCTCGGTCTGATGTCGCGTGGGGGTGTTCACTTTGTGACAATTCACTGAGTCACACACTTATGATTTGTGCCCTTTTCTTTAGGTATGTGACACTTAGCATTAAAAGTTTATTTTAAAATACTCGTTGACCATGTGTGCATTTCTTAATTTTCCAATGAAGCTGTTTTCGTAGCAACATTAAAAGGCAGTAGGATGTTGGTCATATTCAACATTGGAGCAAACCACTGTCTCATAAATGCACAATTCTTGGCCGCCTTGGTCTGCAGGGGGATCTTGTGTTGCTACAGGAGGTACTAAGTTTTATAGCACAAATCTGTATGAAGAAAAAATTCCCATAATTACACGTTTGTATCAAGAAAAAACAAACAAACAAAAAACCAGCCAACGGGAAGGAATGGAATTGTTCTCAGCAGCATAGAACAATGTCTTGAGTCGCTTCCTCTTTGTAATGTGCAGGTGGGGGTGGGGTGAACAAAATGAGTATCCTGTTGGATCTTATTTTAAGCAGGTTTAACTTTAACCATGATAAACACAAGATACTTAAGAGAGAAATCGAATGCTTATTTGATATTGTCCCAGATGTGAAGGCCCTGTGCCGGAAGCCTGTATCACGAAAAGGACCAAGGAGTTTTTCTTTTGCTGCCTTCCTTTCTATTCCAACAGTCGGATCTGGAAACTCCTGGAGGGCAACATGCCCAATTCTGGAAATCATTTGTTAACAGTAAAAAGGAAACACAGGGAATGAGTGATGGCAGCTGTAAAATTCTTGCTTGTTGGGTAAGCGCTATCTCGTCACTCTTCTCTTTTTGCCTCCCCAATCTCTCCTGCGTGACCTCTCCCTCAAAGCCCCACAGCACCAGTTTTGTCTCTAGGGCACACAGGCTTCGGCTTTGTAGTTGCCTTATTCCCGTCTGTCTGGAAACCTGAAGTGGTACTGATTGCACCTCTTGGGGTAGAAGATGGGTCTCCTTCTGCACCACGTTTGGTCGTGTATGGGCAGAGCTTGTTGTTTGCTCTTCCCTGGACTGTGAGCTCCTCGGGGGAAGGGACTACAGGTTCCTCAGGTTTGTGTTTCCACTGTTTGGTACATAGTAGGGGCTTGGTAAATGTTGACTGACTGAAGAAAAGAAGGGATGGTGGATCAGGTCTCCCAGTTTCCAGATTCTTCAGGTGACCTGCCTCCTGAGAGCTGCAGAAAACGGTAATTACCTCTTGAAAAAGCAGTCTACGGTCTATATTGTGAGTCTAAGTGGCATTTCTTTTGTCCCTTGTGATCACCACACTCCTCTCAATCAGGAAGATGAGGTGACAATGGCCTGAAAATTTGAGCTTATTTCCCAAGAGTTGGTTCCCCTCCTACAGGGAAATTATCTGTTTATAAATTGTGGCGTGGCATCGATGGAACCTTTGAAACAAACATTCCATGCTCCCCTCCACACTGTTATTTAATGAGTCACTTTGGTTTGAGACAGAGGGAAGCACTAGACATCTTCAGAGTCCTTGCAATATGCTGTTTTCAAGAAATAAAATTTGTGCCCATCCTTTGGAAAGAGACTAAGTTGGGGGTAGGATGGAAGGTGAGGTACAAGAAAGTACACAGAAATTTGAGAAGTGGAGAGCTCTGAGGCTTCTTTTAGTAAAGATTAGTGAGACAAAAAGTTATTAAAGGTTAAGTTTCAATCTTGTAAACCTTTCAGATTATATGTAACTACAGAGGAGGGATGAAGATGCAATATCTTACTTTGCACAGCATCCAAACAGCTCTCTAACAGTCATGAAGTCTGATAGATATTGCAGAGACTATGTAAACATTTCTACATACTCATTGCACAGTTGTAGACTAATTTGCTTGTTACTGCTGTTGACTTTTTGCAGGGTTAAGTGCCATAATTGTAATAGGTGAAGATATATATTTGAAGATAAGGGAAAGTTAATCATAAAATCTTCCTCTTCTAATCCCTTCTCATGTTGATTACCAAACACACTGTAATGTGAAATCTGTCTGTAACATGCATTGGGCATGTATTTAATCTAAGGTTTGCATAAGTTTACATTTTGAAGCTTTAAGTTGATGAGCAGAAATATAATTTAAAATTGTAAGCTGGTCAATGATTTGTTCTCCTGAAAAATGTTAATTCTGTCGTTTCATTGAACACGTTCTTTGTCCAGATCATCAATTTTTGCATATTCCAAGTGCACAGTACATATGGCATGATCCCATTTATTTAATACCTTTCCCCACCTCAGACCAGTTACACATGTAAGGGTTTAGAAGAATACACTGGGGATGCCAAAAACATGTATACACATTTTAAGTGATGCTATCTATGTATTATTTTTAGAAGTTGAATTGAATTATGGTAGCGATGTGCAGTATGACATTCATTCAAAAGATGTTTTTGGGAATGATTGATTTTACTTCCAGGAAGTATTACAATTTTAATACAGCATCTTCCTTTCTTAAAATGTGTATAACACCTAAGGGAACTGGAAAAAGAACAGCAAAACAAGCTCAAAGGGAGTTCAAGGAAGGAGATAATAAAGATCAGAGAGGAAATAAATGAAATACAGACAAAAAAAAAATACAAAAGATCAATGAAACCAAGAGCTGGTTTTTTGAAAAGATAAACAAAATCAACAAACCCTTGGACAGATTCACCAAGAAAAAAGAGATAAAGGACCCAAATTAATAAAATCAGAAATAAAAAGAGGAGAAGTGACAACAAATACCACAGAAATACAGAAAATTTTAAGAAAATACTACGGGCAATTATATGCCAACAAATTAGACAATCTGGAAGAAATGGATATATTTCTAGAAGCATATACAATCTTCCAAAACTGAATAAAAAAGAAACAGAAACTCTAAACAGACCGATTACTACCAAAGAAATTGAATCAGTAATCAACAAGCGCTCAACAAACAAAAACCCTGGACCAGATGGCTTCACAGGTGAATTTTACAAAACATTCCAAAAAGAATTAACACCTATTCTCCTCAAACTATTCCAAAAAATCCAGGAGGGAAGGCTCCTAAGCACATTTTATGAGGCCACTATTACTCTGATCCTAAAACCAGAAAAAGACATTACAAAAAAAGAAAACTACAGGCCAACATCCCTAATGAACATAAACGCAAAAATCCTCAACAAAATGCTAGCAAACTAGATTCAGCAACACACTAAAAAGATCATACACCACGATCAAGTGGGATTCATTCCTGGTATGCAAGGTTGGTTCAATATCTACAAAATCAATTAATGTGATACACCATTAACAAAATGAAAAATAAAAATCATATGATCATATCAATAGATGCAGAAAAAGTATTTGACAAAATCCAGCAGCGATTTACGATAAAAAACTCTTAGCAAAGTGGGTATAGAGGGATCATATCTCAACGTTATAAAAGCCATATATAATAAACCCACAGCTAACATCATACTCAACGGGGAAAGGCTAAAACCTTTCCCCTTAAGATCAGGAACAAGATAAGGATGCCCACTTTCAGCATTTTTATTCAGCATAGTTCTGGAAGTTTTAGCCACAGCAATCAGACAAGAAAAAAAAATAAAAGGTATCCAAGCTGGAAAGGAGGAAGTAAAACTGTCATTATATGCATATGACATGATACTATATATAGAGAATCCCAAAGACTCCACCAAAAAACTATTAGAACTGATAAATGAATTTAGTGAATAAATTCATGAATTTAGTGAATAAATTTAGCAGGATAAAAATTAATATTCAGAAATGAGTTGAATTTGTATACACCAATAATAAACTATCAGAAGGCGAAATCAAGAAATCAATCCCATTTACAATTGCTTCAAAATCAATAAAGTACTTAGGAATAAATTTAACCAAAGACGTAAAAGACCTGTACTCATAAAATTATAAGATACCCAAGAAAGAAATCAAAGAAGATACAAATAAATGGAAACACATCATGTTCATGGATAGAAAAAATTAATATAGTTAAAATGGCAACACTACCTAAGGCAATATATAAATTCAATGCAATTCCTATCAAACTACCAATGACATTTTTCTCAGATATAGAACATATAATCCTAAAATTTATACGGAACCATACAATACCCCAAATAGCCATGGCAATCTTGAGAAATAAGAACAAAGTGGAAGATACCACGCTACCTGACATTAAATCAAACTACAAGGAGGCTATAGTAATCAAAATAGTATGGTACAGGCATAAAAACAGACACATAGATCAATGGAACAGAATAGACAGCCCAGAAATAAACCCATTCATATATGGTTATTTAATCTACGACAATGGAAGCAAGAATTTACATTGGGGTAGTGACAGTCTATTTAATAAATTGTACTGGGAAAACTGGACTGACACATGCAAAAAATGAAACTGGACCAACTCCTTGAGCCATATATGAGAACAAATTTAAAATGGATTAAAGACTTAAATGTAGTATCTGAAACCATAAAACTCCTGGAAGAAAAGGTAGGGAGTAAATTTGCAGACATTAACCTGAGTAATATTTTTACTGATATATCTCCTCAGGCAAAGGAAGTAAAAGAAAAAATAAACATATGGGATTACATCAAACTTAAAAGTTTTTTCACAGCAAAGGAAACCATCAATAAAAATAAAACAAAAAGGCAGCCTACTGAATGGGAAAAGATATTTGTCAATGATACATCTGATAAAGGGTTAATACCCAAAATTAATAAAACACTCATTCAACTCAACACCAAAAAATTAAACAATCCAATTAAAAAATGGGCAGAGGAACATGAAGAGACATTTCCCTAAAGAGGACATACAGATGGCCAACAGACATATGAAAAAATGCTCAACCTCACTAATCATTAGAGAAATGAAAATAAAAACCACAATGAGATACAACCTCACTCCAGTCAGAATGGCTATCAGCAATAAATCAACAAACAACAAGTGCTGGCGCGGATGTGGAGAAAAGGGAACCCTCGTGCACTGTTGGTGGGATTGCAGATAGGTGCAGACACTGTGGAAATCAGTATGGAGGTATTTCAGAAAACTGTAAATAGAACTATCTTAGGACCCAGCAATTCCACTCTTAGGTATCTATCCAGAGAAATCCAAGACGATAATTCGAAAAAATATGCGCACCCCTATATTTATTGCAGCACTATACACAATAGCCAAGACATGGAAACAACTGAAATGCCCATTGGTAGACAACTGGGTTAAGAAACTGTGGAACATTTATAAATGGAGTATTACTCGGCTATAAAGAAGAATGAAATCTTACCATTTGCAACGATATGAATGAACCTAGAGAACATTATGCTAAGTGAAATAAGTCAGTTGGAGAAAGACAAATACCATATGATCTCACTTATATGTGGAATCTAAAGAACTGAATAAATGAGCAAAGTAAACAGAAATAGTCTCAGAGATATAGAGAAAAAACTGATGGTTGCTAGATGGGATGGGGGTGGGGATGATGGAGAAAGGGAAGGGATTAGACAGCATAAATTGGTAACTACACACTATTGCCATGGGGATATGAAAGACAGTTTTGGGAATATAATCAATAATGTTGTAAAGATTTTGTAGGGTGTCAGATGGGCATATGTCTCATTAGGGAGACCACTTCATGGACAGTGTGGATGCCTGACCACTACGCTGTACACCTGAAGCTGAAACTGAATAATATTGAATGTCAACTATAATGTAATATATATAGTCACAGGATATGGAGTACAGCATAGGGAAGAGTCAATGGAATTGTAACAGCTACAAACAATGTCAGGGGGCAATAGATTGGGGGATGGGAGTTATACTTTGTGAGGGGTATAAATGTCTAACTATTACATTCTTTTGTACACCTGAAACTAATAAAAAAAATGTCTATACATTTTTTTGGCATTCTCGGTATATGAGTTTTAACAGTGAAAGTCACTGTAAGGGTTTGGGGATTTTCTACTTCCTTATTTTTGCTTTTAAGTACTTCCTGAGTTTTCTGTAATAAGAAAATATTTTTTAAAATTATTTAAAAATAACAAAAGGGGAGTTGTGGTTAGAACATTTAAATCTAAGAACTATTAGGAATATTCAGAGAATTTGACGGTCACTCCAATAGTCACATCATTCTTCGTCCTTCTAGACTTGCCCTTCATCAGCTCATTTCCACGTGCTTAGGGTAGCCAAAGATGCGATTTAACTGTGGCACTTCCCTACTTTGAGTCAGTTCCCTCCCAAGGTCCTGCAGTGTCCCTGTTCATACTTATTATCCTGTGTAAGTCGGTCATCTTTCAGTTCCAAGTGACAGAAACCTCACTCAAACTAGCTTAAGAATGAGGAATTTGTTCGCTCATGTAACTAAAAAGTCCAGTGTTGGCTTTCGGCAGGGCTAGGAGTTCAGAGCTGGCATTAATGCCTTCTTTCGTGGTTCTGCCCTTCTCATGTTGGTTTTCTTCCCGGCAAGCTCTGCCTGTGTGTAGGCAACATGCAACATCGCCATTGGCGTCTCCAGGCCCACAGGGTCCTTGGAACTCAAATTCTGAGGATGCGAGAGGATTTGGATCTGCCTGGGTTGGGTCGTGTGCTCTTCCTCGGGGCCAGTCACCCTAGAATGGAATGGGGTACTAGAAACAGGGAGGGCTGTTCCCCAAAGGAACAAATTCTAGGCAAACCATGACCTGTGTCCCTCCCTCCCTCCCTTTTCGTTTTGTTTCGTGTTGTGGTTCTCAGAGACCTTTACTGTTGGTTCCTTCCCCAGGAGGACACGAGCCCCACATTGCTCTCAGCTCCACGCTCTCGGTGGAATGAACTCTGGGCAGGACAGACTGACTGTGGTCAGCACGCTGGGTGGGCTGCCGCCAGCAGGGTCACTCCCCCAGGGGCGCACAGTCGAGCAGCTTCTTGGCCAGGTCCCCATGGCCAGCAGCAAGCAGTGGCTGTGGGAGCGCTTTAGGCCCAGCGTGTCCAGGGTGTCCCCCTTGCTGTCCTCTGTCCGCAGAAGCCTCAGGTAGGCCTCCCACTTGTTGCCAGTGATCTTGCCACAGGTGAAGCAGCGCGCAGGTATGATCACAGAGGCAGGATGGCAGCCGGCTGGTCCCCGGAGTGTCCGACCACCGGCCATGCTCCAGCTTTCTCCAGACTCATCTCTTTTCTAGCTGCACCTGAACTATTTTCAGTTCCTGAAACATGCCACTCAATCCACTGTCTCTTATTTTGCATATCTCGCTGCATCGGTCCCAAATAGCCTTCCTGTATTCTTTACCTGGGCCAAATGATCATTTCAAGGTCTGGTTTGTGATACTTCCATGGGGTGTCTTTCAGGATCCTCCCTGCTGGGCTGGGTATTCATAAGCATACTCTTGACATCACACTACACGCTCTTGCAACTGTTTGCATAAGTACTTGTCTCTCCCTCACTGAGCTAGCTAGCTCCTTGAGTTCAGGCTTTACACAATGCCTGGCACATAGTAATGTGCTCTAGGAAGCACAGTAGCCCCACAAATGTTTGTTGAATGACTAAAAGATAACCTCAGTATGGATAAGATCTTGCCCTGCTTCCTCCATGTATAAAATTCCCACAAAAAATCTTGAGCAGCTTCTTGAATTTTTGTTTAGGAGTAAGATATATTTTAAATAAAAACTCACATAACACATATAACTTGCTAAATAGGTATTTATGAGGCAGACATGAAATGTGAATATTAAATACTAAATTATGCTAAATTAAGTATCGTTAGCCTTTGAATATGATATTATAGTCCTATTTGAAATATTGGTGGATCTAATTAGCTAGGTCAGGGATTCTCAACCTGGAGTCCACAGACTTCCAAGGGAGTTAAGCATAGAATGCAGAAGAAATGTGAACTTGAGTGGGAAAAAAAAATTGTTTTTCTCTAGACTATTATTGAAATTTAGTATTTCCTTTGATTATAAATGCAGGCAACAATCCAGAGTTCATTAGACAGTAACTGACTATCAATAACAGAAATCAGGTTTTTTTCATATCACACTCCAGCTGTTGCAGAGATCTTAATGTATTATTTATGCTACTTCAATGTCATAGCACTTACTCAACTCCCTGCTGGATCTGGTTATTAAATGAATAAATGCATGTATTACTGTATCACACATTTACATAATTTTGATAACTTACAATTCAATATAACTGGTTTTGTTAACCTCATGCATTTTATTTTCTACACTTAAAAACATTATTCTGAGAGAGGGTCCATGGTACCTAAAGATCGAAATGCTCCAGGTATCCTTCACTTAGAATGAAATGAGACCAAAGTGTGATGGTCTGATTCCAGAGAAACTTAGCCCACCTGCCCTCTTCTAATGTCATGCTAATAGACATTACAGGCTTTTTGACAATCTTAAAACTACAAAACGAAGAAATGATGTCCTGACTGAAAATTTTATCTGGATGGAAAAGCCATTTGATTTATTTAAGTTTCAAAGGGTGTCTGGGCTGTGTTGGCAAGTGGACCTACTCAGAAACTCACAACTACATGCTACAGACTGGTTTAAGAGCTTACCAAAGATGACAAATTCATTTCTTTGTGTGGTTATCTACATAGATGTGCACTAGAACTGAATTTTGGTTATTGAAACTCTTAGGACATGCTCTGTAAGGTTGTGAGATCCTATCTAACAACGTTTGGTGGCAAAGCCTGTTAAAGAAGTAAACTCACTGGAATTCCTGTTTCCTTCGGTTTACTGGTCTTGGTTCCAATGGGAAACTTGGTTCTGAAATGAAGATACTTTGAGGAGATACTATACAAAGTGTGGGGTAGGAGCAGCCCAAGAGGAAGCACAGTAGCTTCTGCCGCTGCAGGCTAGTGGCAGCAGACCCCTGGCCCGAAGGCAAGAGAACAGGGAGTAGCAACTCAAAGGGGAGTTTGGAAGTGGACCTCTGACAGCTGAGGCAGCCCGGCTGGGGGAGAGGCAAGAGAATAGACACCCTGACTTGTCCTCGGATCTCTGGCCAGGGTACCCCTTGGCCAAACCCACCCAGAAGTCAGGAGGCAAAGGAGCCCACTGCTGTGGTCCATTCGTCAGCCTCATGGAGCAGAGAGCAGAGTGGCGCTGGAGAGCTAGAGCGATCTAGCACATCTGGCAAATCCCTACCATAGCACTTATCACACTATTGGATGGTCCAAGAGGGCAGAACTCTATTTATTTTATTCATGGTTGTGCTAGTAAAATTTTGGCACACAGTAAGTGCTCAGTATTAATGAATGAATGAAGAACTGAAATATTACTGAAAGAAAGAGTAAAAGCGATCTGTTTACTACACACAATTAGGAACTAAGTATTTACTTTCAGAGTGGATATTTAAAATGTTATGGAAATACTAGAGTACGATTCAGCAATACCTTCTGTTCCATAGATCAGGCAGATATATGTCACAGCTTTGTAATACAGTTAAGCACAGTCGATCCTCATTATTCGTGGATTACATATTTGCAAATTTGCCTACTCTTTAAAAAGTTTTGTGGTGCTTTCATGGTTATGCATAGAGGGGTTAAAAATTTGACTTGCCCAACACATATGTCTCCAGCTGAGATTGACAAGGAGACATGATGCTTTCTTGTTTCAGCTATCATATTGTTAACCAGTGTCCTTTGCTCTACTTATGCGTTTCTTGCATTCTTGTGTCTATATGTGTGGTTTTTTCTTTTAATGATTTCGCGGTTTAAAATGGCTACCAAAGGTAGTGCTGAAGTGCTATTGAGTGTTCCTAAATGAAAGAAGGCTGTGACATGCCGTCTGGAGAAAATACATGTGTTAGATCAGCTTCATTTAGGCATGAAATTGTAGTGCTATTGGCCATGAGTTCAATGTTAGTAAATCACAAGACACCTCAAACAAGTTTTATATATTTTTTAATATATTAATGAATGTGACCAGAGGCTCATGGAACAAGAGCCTGGGGAAATATTTGTTAATTCCATTTTGGTGGTGACTTTATAGAACCTAATTACCACGAATAATGCCAATCAACTGTACTTGCTGTTTTCCAGTTCCTAATAAAGATTCAAAAACAAAAAAACCAACTCAATGAACAAAAGACAAGATGATTTTTCTATAGTTGACAGCTAATTGGTACCCATAATTTAAAACCAGAAAGGGGAAAACATTAAAACCCATCACCACTGCATAGTTTCAATGTGATATATTAAAATTTATTACTTTCTGATTAGTACTTTACTAAATCCAAATTATTTCAATGAAAATTGTCTAGAAGGCCATATAGTGTGAAAATCAAATCAGTGGAGGGAAAAGAAAAAACAATCTATTTAATACATTGACTTTAAGAACAATCACAAATGCATTATTCTTATTATCTGGACTCAGTTGGTTAATTCAGTGCTGCTGAATTAGGCCTATTTGTATTCACTCCACAATAAATCAGACATTATCCAAAATCTTCAAGCTCCTACTTCCAGTAGCACAGCAAACCTGAAGTTCTTTTTTTTTAAAAAAAAAAATCACCATTCCACTGACTAATGTAAACAATTCTCCGTGCTCTGGCATAAAAATATTTCATGTTAGTCAACAAAGACAGCCATCTATTCTGAGGACTATAATAGAGGCAGCCTTTTGGTTTTCATGTTTAAAGAACACAACCTTGAATAGTAAGACACAGAGCTGAAATTTCTAACTCACTTTCTAACCATAGTAAGAATGACATTTTCCCCCACGGACCACCAGATATTTATAAAAATTTGCACTAACATTTGGTGAATCCACAAACATCCATAAGAAGCTGACTTTCCCGCCATGCTCCAATGTTTTTAAGACGAGACATAGCACATATACTATAAAGAGCGTTAGGATAAATATGGAGTGCCTGGGTATTATCATGGGAGTAAAGGTTAAGTCATTTTTATTTCTGAGAAACACTTTTGGTACCATTACCATATCCAAAAATAGGTTATTAATGCTACTGGTGATCAAGAAGTTCAGAAGCTGTAATTATGCATCCCTTATTGTGGAAATAATACAGGAGAGCTCTGAAACACGAGGGGAAAACACCCAGGCACTTCAATCAGTGAACATTTTTGCTAGGAGAAAACTTTTAAAATGATTGACTGCAGCCTTGACAGAGTTGCATTAACATCAAATAGCCACATTTCCGTTCACTTACAAGGAACACTATAAAGAAGCAATCAAGCTATGTTTAATAAAATGTGTCAGAAAGTGTACTGTTTTCACAATTTAAAAAAAATTAACATCTGTAGTCACACACTTAGATGGGAAACAGCCTAAAGAAAAATAAAGACCTACACACACCGACTATTTCAACTACAAAGCAAAATGCTCTCACTGTGACTGAAGGAAAATAATTTAATGTTCGTTATCAGTTTACAAGAGTATAACTCCAAGGAATGATTACGCTCATAAGTAAATGCAAGATTTTTCCAAAAGATTTATAACTAAGGTATTCAAGACATAAAATCAAACTGCAAAACTAGTTGAAAGCAGTTAGAGTCCAATGGTTCTCTTATGTTTTCTTTCATGTTCTTTATTTTAAATTGGTATTTTAGAACAGTAAATTATCTTTCATAGCAGTGCCTCCTGGACTGATAATACAGTACCCCATTTCTGAATGTAGAGATTTAAGATAAATCAAAATGAACATTAAGGCATACAAACACTACTTTAAGTATGCTCTCATTTAATAAGGATGGTTTTAACTCATGTTCAAATACATGGAATGTTGGCACAAACTGAAGCTGCTGTAGAAAGATCACAGATGTCGTGTGGGTTATTGGAACTCCCATTTCTCTAAAAACACACCCTTAAATGGTCTTAATTTTACAAATTTAAGTGTTAAGAAAATGTCTAAATAATAAGTAACAATTAAAATAAAATGTTTATTTGTAAATTATGTACAGAATACATTACTTTACGACAAGGAAATGGGAGGAAGAGCCATCACCTTCCCGCCAATGCGGCTCGGCCTCTCTGTTGGAGACGACCATCTTTCTCGGAAGCAGATGCACAAACCAGTTTGGATTTCCTAAGTTGGAAAAGGAGAATTTGTAGCTAAACTAAAAGTATTGTTGCATTATTACTAGTTGGCTTGTTTCCACAAAATGCTTTTTGAACCCTGCTAAGTCAGAATCTTAGAAATTTCCTGGTATAATTTTGTAATCAACAAAATCTTAACTATCAAGAACAACGAGTTTAAGCATTTCATCTCAAAGCAACTGTGAAATGGCTATATAACTATGCATAATCTGAAATGTTGGTGTTTCTTTTTTATCCCTTTTAGTTATTTTGATTAGTCTAACAGTAAGAAGCCATACAATTATCAAAAATGCCATTTATCTAAATGTCATTGTGGAAAGTGCATCTTTGATAACTGTCAAAATTAATGAAACCTACTTACTATAAATTTATCAAATAGATAAAACTGATAAATGGCTTTTGACTGTACCAATAAGTGTTCTATAAAATGAAGGACTGAATATAATTGCTTAGATGTCAAATACATTTCAGTAAATGGATTTAAAGAATGCTACAAATGTCACGTGTACATTATGACGATCAGCCAACATAGAAAATCCAACCTCTTACACGTATTTAGTCCCAAAGTTAGGCAGGTTATGATTTTTCATGTGAAGGTTTAGTTGTTTCTCCATCATCGTCTTCTTCCTCCTCTTCACAATCTCCATCTGTTTGTTGTTCCAGCTCCTCTTTTGTGATCATTTCAAAGTCATTCCCATTTCCACTACTGTGCTGGGATCGGTCGTCTTCCCTCCTGTCACTGTCTGTGTCAGAATGCCGTTCTCCACCTGAGCCTTCTGGTCCATGGTTTCCTGGTCTTGCTTTTCCCTCCTCATCTTCCTTTTTCTCACTGTCTGACTTTTCCTCACTGTCGGACTTCTGCTGCTTTTTGGTTTCAGATTTCTCATCTTTCTTTAAGTCTGCTTTTGGTCCTTTATATTCATGTGTGTACAGAGGCCTGAAGGAGTCAATGAAGCCCACATCAGCAGTCAGATTTGGCAAGAACCAAAAGTGGTGCCTTCCTCCAGTTATGAGCCAAATGATGAGAAACAGAATGCAACGAGCTGTAGGAGAAAAATATTTCTCTAATTGAGTAATTCAAGCACTGACTCTGACAGTAGGGAGTATTTGTTAATAAAAAACTGGAAGACATTCAGAGTGTTATTATTTGCACATTACATGTACCTTAAATTAAACAATTAAATCCTGATTAGTTTAGCAGCTATCATAGTATTCTAGGCACAGAGCCTTCTACTCTGAACTTGAGGGCATAATGCTACTATGCCCCTGAAAGAATTACTGTTATGTTTTCTTTCCACGGGGTGCTATTTCATGGATGTACACTTATGATTTATGTACCTGCTGTTATCGTTCAATAAGCATAGCCATCAACTGGACATTTAAGTATGCACGAGACCATTGTATAAGAAAAAGGAAATAATGTGAGTATGGGATGAAGGTATCTTAAGAAGCCTTTAAGAAGGAAAAATCAGGGCTGCATAATTTTCCTAGACCCGAAGCACCTTAGCCTTTGTAAGGCAATTTTGCCATAAAAAATATTAAAAAATATACCTTTACAACCACATTGGTACAAATCCAAATATAATCCTGCATAGGTTCATTACTATATACATATACACATATTATTACTTCTGATTTTAAAAGAAATGAAAACATTTCCGTGGGTCCACAGCATATGCCTACTCTCTGCCTACAGGATAAGCCTCCTAAGTAAAAACACTTTTGAACAATAAAAGAACATTTTCCTAAAAGTTATACTTTTTTAAAAATTAAGTAATTATATAATTTCTGCTTATTTAAGGACTCTCTCCCAGTATTAGGAAACAATACAATGAAAATCCAGGTCACTTAAACAAACAGGTTTTAAGGTTACTCTTTTAGAGCAATGTATGACAAAACTGTGGTTAAAGCAAGAATTAGAGAATTTTAAAGTCTATCATGAGTTATCACAAACACAAACACAATATTTCATATAGTTTTCTCTTAATTTACCAATTATATAGAGCTGGGTGGTTTTCCTGTTTTTTTATTAAAGGTCATAATGATTACGTGAATTTATGGACTAGTCAATTATGACAGGTTTCTGTTTTTGTTTTCTTTACAATTATATCACTGTTTTCACATAAGGCCTAAAAGGAGCTCATCTATGCTTATACCATTATTTTGCTTTAGATGAATAAAAGGAAATGGTTTTAGCTGCCTTAACTTTTATAAGGTAGTAATTTCTATTTTCACAAAATAGAAATCATTCTGTACACATTAGTATCTTGTGGTACAAGCAGAAAAATCAAATATGTTTGAAATTATGATTTAAGAATAAATTCCACTAGTAAAAAAATAATAAACATCTTTTAAGGAGGCTGCACATTTTTTTCTCCAAATATAATTATGATGCTATGATAGGCATAGAGGTTATAAGACAGATGGTTCGTACTGTGTTTCCTCGAAAATAAGACCTACCCAATCAGCTCTAATGTGCCTTTTGGAGCAAAAATTAATATAAGACCTAATTTATATTATATTTATTATATTATATTATATTATATTATTACACTACATTACATTATATTACATTATACCCAGTCTTATATTATAGTAAAATAAGACCGGGTTTTATATTAATTTTTGCTCCAAAAGACGCATCAGAGTTGATTGTCTGGCTAGGTCTTATTTTCAGGGAAACACGGTAGTATAAATCTTGCCTCAAATCCAAGAAAAAGCAATACAGAAATGGTGCAAATAAAACCTAAATTCTCACCATATACAAGTATAAAATGAATGTAGCAGAATCCTAACATGTTTTATAGTTTTTCTCTATGTGGCATTAGATTACCAGGGGCAAAAGGGGAAGAATCAAGGAAAAACCACTGTGACGGGTACTGTCATACTATCTCTATACTAAAAAGTGATACATTTAGAAAATTGCCAAAGTTCCTCTTTTTAATGGCAATATTAACAATACATATTCAAAATAGTACCAAATATAATTGTGACCAATATATAATACTCTATAGGATAACATAAAATAAATATTCAATTTATAAGTGAGCTACAGGTTAATACTATTTGAAAGAATATTTGGAATTGCATTTTCTAACAAAACACCAAAATGTTGGGTTTATTTTCTGGTTTAATTCACAAGATTTAATGTTCAATGCTATTTAAATCTACAGTATATTTAAAATGAAAAATTACAGAAAATATAACTGAAGAAGCAGTACTTTAAAGAGCAAAACAATATAATTACCATAAATTATTGTGAATACTGCTTTAAGTAGAAGATAAGCAAGTGGGTTAATTCTATTCAGTGGAGTTAAATCTTTGCTGAAATTTTTCAAAGAGCTTCTAAAATTTCAAAGATTTGAGAGCCAGAAGACACCAGTTTGATTATATCTAATGTCAGATCAAAGTTTATGGTTTCTCATTCTCGATATACTACACTAGTTATGTGCTTTATAGTCTTAGATTTTATTTCTTGGCCTACAAATGTGCTGTAGTACATGCAGAAGCATCAGAGGATTTTCTCAAGGTAACTAAGGTAGAGGAAGGAAAAATTCAAAGGTGGGTGGAAAGGCTTCACACAGAGTCAGAGGTCAGAGAGAAAAAAGGAGGCCCATAAACATGATGAACTGAATGAAAATACTAGATGAGCTCTGAGCCCATGGATGATGGCACCAGCTCAGGGCACACTTTTATGTCCAGGATGAAGGGATGTGCAGAGGGAAATTGCTTAGGGCTATAGGAGTAATACTTTATAAACATAAGAATCTATTATATTATCACAGAACCCCAGAAAATCATGCAACCATTTCAGATAATCTTGGTCAAATTATGTCCTCTGACAATAGATATTAGGTCAATAATGTGGGCATTGTTTTTAGTTTTTATACGGAAGTACGCCTATGTGTCTTGGTGTAAAAGTTGATTTGTCATTTAGGGAAAATAATTAGAACTTAGTACCATATACCAACATAAATTCTAGATGGCTAGGAATTATACGTAAGTAAAAAAGTCACCAGACAGCTTTAGATAAGCTGAGAAAAATTCTTATTTCTTTCCCAAAGAGAAAAATTAATTAGACTTGTCCACCCCATATAGGAAAACTTCAAAAACTAGGATTTTAAGTAAAATAATATTTGTTGGTTTTTTTCATGGTAATATGCTCATTATGAAAAAATACAGACAAGTAAAAAGAATATTAAAATCATTCATAAGTACCAGCAAATTTATATTTAGGTGTATTTCCTTCCAATCAAACCCTCCATTTCAAAAAAATCTTTCTAATTAAACAGGCAAAAACTACCTTATTATCTTAATTTTACTGATTACTAGTGATGAGCATTTTTCATGTATTTATTAATCACTTGTCTTTTAATTTCCTCTTTTGAACTGGGTTATTTTTATATTGTTTTATTTTTGGTTTTGTTTTTATTTATTATTTTTTTAAGGAGGGCGCAGCTCACAGTGGCCCACAGGGGATCAAACCAGCAACCTTAGTGTTACCAGCACCGTGCTCTACCCAACTGAGCTAACTAACTGGTCACCTCGATATTGTTTTACTTTTAACTATGAAAGACACAAATCATCCAGACATGCAAAAAAAAAAAAAAAAAAACTTATGTTTTCTTGTTTGATTTTTTAAAAACATTTTAAAATTCCTAATGCATCTAGAATTTGTTTTGGTACACAGGTGCAAACTGATTTTTCCCCATGGCAAATTAATTGTTTAGAATCATTTATTGAATACATCCATAAAATTTAAATATTTAATATAAGCTTCATTTGCCTTATGTCAAAATAGAAAAATGTTAATTTGAAAATACATCTAATAAACGATCAACCACTGTAAAAATATTAATGTCTTTATAGTAGCTAAATTTTAAAGCATATCAATGTGTATGTAGATTAAGCCATATTAAATCCCTTTTCTTCAGAATAGACCAAATAAAATCAAACACATGTACTACTTCAAGCCTGAGTCAGTTTTGGGATGTGACCCAAAAAGTAGGTTCATATACTTCTTGATTTGCCTGCATTAAGTTTGCTAGTGAGCTTTACTGAAGCTCCAGATTACAGTCCAAAATGCGCAATATCTATCTTACTGAAGTCATTTTTACTACTGATAATACTTACCAACAGCAAGGAGAAGAATGCTGGCTACAAAACAGCCTGCACCCACACTGAGGTAATAAACGCCTACTCTCATCTCAGCTGGCCAAAGAGGAAAGAGGGTGGCTGCTATCACTGCAATCACTGGAACAGGAAATAACAAAGTTATACAGGTAACTTAGATTTTAACTGGCTTGGTTGCATAACAGTGAATATATTCCTAGGGGGAAAAACTGAAACATAAATACACTGAAATATATAAAATTGCCATTTTTTATATTAGTTTCAGGTGTACAAAATAATGTAATAGTTAGACATTTACACCCCTCACAAAGTGATAAACCCCCACTCCAATCTATTACCCCTCTGACATTGTACATAGCTGTTACAATTCCATTGACTCTATTCCCTATGCTGTACTCCATATCCTGTGACTATATATATATATATATATAATTATAGTTGACATTCATCATTATTCAGCTTCAGGTATACAGTGCAGTGGTCAGGCATCTACACTGTTCATGAAATGGTCTCCCTGATGAGACATGTGCCCATCTGATACCCTACAAAATCTTTACAATATTATTGATTATATTCCCCAAGCTGTCTTTCGTATCCCAGTGGCAATATTATGGTTACCGATTGTGCTTTCTAATCCCCTCACCTTCTCCCTCATCCCCACCGCCATCCCATCTAGCAACCCTCAGTTTTCTCTCTATATCTCTTACACTGTTTCTGATTAGTTTACTCATTTATTCTGTTCTTTAGATTCCACATATAAGTGAGATCATATGGTATTTGTTTTTCTCCATCTGACTTATTTCATTTAGCATCATGTGCTCTAGGTACATCCTAAAATGGCCATTTTTATAGATAAAAAATGGTCAATTATTAGCCATTTCACATAGTTCAACTTAACATCTTAACTACTGTTCTTAAATTAGGTTAGGATTTTTCTAGTATAAATTACATAAAAAGTGCTGTTAAAAAACAGGAAATTGTTAGCTCCTTAAATGACCTACCGTGTTTCCGCGAAAATAAGACCTAGCTGGACCATCCTCTCTAATGCGTCTTTTGGAGCAAAAATTAATATAAGACCCGGTCTTATATTAAAATATTAATTTTTGCTCCAAAAGACGCATTAGAGCTGATGGTCCAGTTAGGTCTTATTTTGGGGGAAACATGGTATTGCTGCTGTTTTCCGGTAGTGTCTACTTTATTTTCTACTGTAAGATATCTGTCTACTGAATAGGGGAGCTTAAAGAAACAAAATCTAACGACAAAACTAATCAAAAAGTGATTTCAATGAATCAGAGATTCTGATTCTGGAGTGGAGCTCTGAGATCTACACATTTAAAAAGGTCACCAGGTGATTCTGATACAGATAGTTTTTGGTAGTTAGGGAAACTGTATACAAGCATCTCCAGCTTTTTTCTAAGTACAGTGGGACCACATGGAACAATCATAAGAAATTAGAAGTCTGGTTTCAGGTCTTTAGAGCAAAAGACATCAGGATTCAAATTCTAGTTATATTATTTATAAGCTAAGAAACCCTGGGCAAGTTATTTAACCCTTTGAGACTAGTTTACTTTATATTTAATATGTGCCTGTTCCTATTTTTTTAAAGGTTTTTGCCAGGATGAAATAAAACAATGCATGTAAAATACTTAGCAAAGCAACTAGTACATAGTACATGATCAATAGCTATTAGCTGTTTGGGTTGTAATTGTTTGAGTTTCAACTCTTAAGAGTTATTTTGAATGGGATCCTATGATCAAGATATTTTGTTTAACTGCTATCTATTTGTTATATGATTCTCTCTTCCCCAACCCACAGCCCCCATTCTTAATAACACATACCCATGGTAAAAAACAAAAACAAAAAACAACCCAAAATGTATAAAGTGAAGTCATCATCCAATTCTTACTCCACTCCCCAGAGGTTAATCAGTACTGTTTCTTATTTGTTCTCCCAGAGACTGCCTACATGTAATTAAAATTAGCTACATAGAATTTTTTTTCTACATAAATGAGCTTATACTATTCTTACTCTTCCCCTCCCCATTTAATCTATTTTAGATTTCTTTCCATTAGTGCATCCTGCTTAATTCTTTAAAAGCTGTATGGTACTGTAATTTATTTCACCGTTCTCCTTTTGAGGGACTTGAAGTGTGTCCAGTTTTATCCTATTACAGACAATAGTGCAACAAATACATGTTGTACAACTGTGATTACAACACAGGACAAATTCTTTGAGGTATAATTGTTAGTTCAAAATGTACAGGCATTTAAAATTTGAAAGATATTTGCTAATTACTCTCCTACTAAATATAATCTGAGGGATTTGCATTAGAATAATGTGTCAATGTACACTTTTGAATAGATACTTAGTGCAACTGTATTAAAGGCAGCCATGGGATAAATTCTTAGAAGTACAATAGCTGGGTCAGTGTATATACATTTAAAATTTGAAAGATATTGCCAAACTGCCCTCTATACAAACGAAAACAATGGATACACCATCAGTTGTTGGAGAGTATTGATTTTTCCCAAGTGCTGGACCTTCACTAAGACTAGGTACTATCAAATTGTAATCCTCTTAATCACTGTGGCTTTAATTTGTATTTATTATAAACGTGATTAAGTAGCATTCATGATTATTGGTCACTGTATTTCTTTACCTGAGCTACTGTTACCATTTTCTACCAGGTTGTTAATCTCTTAAATGTCTTTGCTTTAATACGTTGCAAATATTTTCCTCATTTTTTTATCACTTATCTTCTGATTTTAAAATATACTTTTTACAAATAACTATTTTATGTTAAATATTTTTCTGTATGGCTTTTGCATTTTATTTTTCTTTCTAAATTTTAGACACTGTACTTACCAAGAATTAATCCCATGACAAAGGTTTTAAAGTGAACTGGGTCATAGATCCACACAAATACCTAGAAGAATCAAGAAACCACAGTGCTTTAAATTCTAAGGTCACATTAGAAAGTTAAGCTTAAGTCTCTATTTTAGATCCTCTACAAAAGTAACTTCCAACTTCTTGACATATAAGAACTGCTTTTTAAGGTAAACAATTCCAAAGACCTTTCCTTCAGTAGTAGTGTTTCTTTGGTATCCAATTAAAAAATTGTTTAAAAAACTATAAATTCTGTAATGCACTTAAATAAATTTCTGTGTACTTACATGCTTTTAACAATTTGTTCATGTGTGCAAACCATTACTTATTCAACCTGAAGACCAGCAATTGCCCAATCTTTTTGTCCTAATGTAATGATGTACACTGGCAGGGCTAGAACCAGTTTGGGCTGAGAGCACAGTTAGGATAGATTCCAGGCAGGACCTACTATAAATCCAGCAGCTCTCAGCCACACCCTGTTATCTCCCACCAATGAGATGCAAAGAACCATTATTAAAGATCATGCTTAGTGACCATAAAGATTCTATGACTCTCTACAATAATTTCATTGCCTACTTCCCTCTAGAGGGTCTGTATCCCATAAGCTGGGAATTACTGCTTTAAGGCTTAATTTATTATACTTCATACAACAGAAATTGACTTCAGAACAATCAGAACTCTGTTTAATCATCATCCACAGAACTCCTAGTTTTATCTCTTAGTTTCTGTAAATAACAGTACTCTTCCATTTGCTGGTTCTATTTTGACCAGAACTCTTTATTATTGTCTTTTTGATTTGGTTCTACTTCTAACATTAGGGGTTCCATTCTTCTTTCTTTTAAACTCTGCACATTTCCCTTTGAAATCAGATCCACAGAAATCACTTCTGCCAGTTAGTATTCTAAAAAAACAAGTTTTTAAAGACATTTCCCACCTTTGAAAGTTTGAAAGCACGCTTCTTTTTGCAGAATAAAATCTAGCCTCTGCAGGACCGCAAGCACCCATGGTTTTGCTCAGGCTGCTTCCTTTGCCTAATAGATCTCTAACTCCTTCCCCGTGCACCTGGCGATCTGCCAATCATCCTTCAAGACTCAGCTCAAGTGCTCAGCATCTCCAGAACCTCCTAATCCTCCTTTGAATAAATCAACTATCCCTAACTGGTGTTCTCACATTGTACACCTACCGCACTAGAACATAGTACTATTTTTTAAAGTTTCTGTTTTCTAGACTATGAGAGCTTCTAAGAACAGGATTTTATCTTATTTACCATGCTATTCCTACCATGTTTCCCTGAAAATAGACCTAGCCGGACAATCAGCTCTAATGCGTCTTTTGGAGCAAAAATTAATATAAGACCTGGTCTTATTTTACTATAAGACCGGGTTGATGTGATGTGACGTGATGTGATATAATGTAATATAATACTGGGTCTTACATTAATTTTTGCTCCAAAAGACACATTAGAGCTGATTGTCCGGCTAGGTCTTATTTTCTGGGCAACACGGTAGCGTGTATAAAAATGTCTTGGCATATAGCCAATGTTGGTGTTTAACTGCAGGTATTTAAGCTTTCATGTTAGGAAAGACCTATGGTCTTGAATTATGTGGTTAAGACTAGGGCACATGTTTTCTGAAAAGCTTCCCCAGAACTTCAAATTCATAGCTCCTGGAACCACTATTTTATATATACTATTTTTGTATTAGGTATAGCAAGAAGAGATATATCTTGAAATTCACAACAATTCAATGGCTAGTACATAACTAAGGTTTTTGTATTTGTTAAATGACTAAATCAAGCAGTCTTCGTGAAAGGCTTCCACCACACAAATCTCCCATTACAAAAACAAAAACAGACTATCTCCTTGAATTAAGCATCAAGAAATGTTAAACATTTTACGCCCTTAAAGCAGTATGTCTGACGATACAAGAAGCAGAAACCAGGAGGTGTTCTCCACTAACCCTTGTGCTCTGTTTTCTGTGACAGTAACGGAAATCCTGCATTTTGGCTCAGCAAATGAGCACCCAATATAAAACACACATTTCTAAGATTTTACTGCAGGTAGGCATGATCACGCGTCTAGGTCCTGGAATCCAAGCGGAAATTTAACTGCCAGCTTCCTGGAAAGTGTCCTTAAAGAGCAGGCTTGTCCCTCCGTCTCCTTCCCTCCTTTGGATGCAGATACAAGGTTGGCAGCCAAGTACTAGTAAGATCCTCACACAGGAGGAAGCGCTCGATCCCCCACGCAGCTGTCATATCGATACTGCTTACCCTCAGGTTTCATCGATGGGACAGAAACAAGCAGCTATTGTATTTTAAGCCACTGCTATTTCAGGTTTTCTATACCACTCATACACAGCTGAACCTAATTCTGATTTTTAAAAAAAAATTTTTATAAATCTAAACTCAGAGCAATTATTGATTTTTAAAGAGATTTTATATCTGCACGATTATTTTATCTAAATTACTTCTTTTCTTAGTGAAGGCATTAAAGTCTTAAAAAAAAAACTGGATTTCTACTTATAAGCTAGACACTCTTACCTCATTTCCATCCAGAAAAACTTGATCATCATGTGGCTCAAGCTTGAATTTTTTCTTAGTTTCCTTCTTTTTGGGAGTTCCTGGAGTTTCCTCCTATTAAAACACAAGTTGAATAGAAGGAAAAAATACTTACAAACAAGCAAAAAGCAGTATGACATCATATAATAATTTTTAAAAATTCAGTATTTGAGACACAGAAATTAAAATTCTCAACCATGGTATTTATAAGAACCCCAAAATGGTCATCTTAAGTGGTTGTTGCATATTCAAATGTGCTCATATGCCAGTATTGATCATGTGCACATAATGATTTTTGATTTTTAATCTTAATTGAAATCACCTTTTTGGATTCTTCCTTTTCACCATCTTTTTTTTTTTCTTTTTCCTTTTTTATCTTTTCATCCTTTAGATTTTCTTTCTTGCTCTTTTTATCTTCTTCTTTTCCACTTTCAGCTTTTCCTTTCTCTTTTTCTTTTTTTATGTCTTTATCATACTTCATTTTCATTACTTTTAGGGCCCGGTGAAAAAACTGTTTCTTTAAAAGCCTTAAGAAAAAAAGGTATGACATTATACTCCCTATCAATTATATAGATACAGACTAAAAAGCAAAAATATAACTACCTGAATAAAATGAGCAAAGAAGGACATACACTGGTAATATACAAAAGAAATGACAATTAGAAAGCCCAGGGAAAAATGGTCAAATCCACTTCCAATCCAAAAAGCTGTATAGATAATTTGATTACATAAATGTTGCCATTCTAAGTTTCATTTTTAACTACATAATTTAGATAAAGATTATAAGTTTAGAATTACCCTTATGAAACTTTTCTCTATGTTCATTAGAAATACTCAAGACTCTGCTTTATTTAATGTTAAGTCTCAAATTCAAGAGCAGACATAAGCGTTCAATAAATATATTAACAGTTTAAGAAATGTTAACAGATTAAAAATACACCCATGATTTGATTTATCTAAACAGTGTCTTCAGCTGTCTTTCTCCATGTTACTTTCTCTCTCAACATTTTCACTATTTGGCCTGTCACTATAATGAAATACCTTTAGTTAAGTAATGAATAATTAAATATGCTAAGATGAGATTTCTGAACTTTGAAAACAATTCGTACAGTATCAAACTGAAAATTGTACAATGTATTTGGCAAAACAACACTATGTAATCATTTCACTAATTTCTCTCAACACATTGTTCTTCTCTCTCTTTAGCAGTTATTTTTTACATGCCTACCTCAGGCCTTTTACACTGGCTGTTTCCTTCACGTGGAATGCTCTTCCCCCAAATAAGATGTCCATTTGGTTCACTCCCTCACTTCCTTCAAGTCTCTCCCTCAAATGTTACCTCCTTAACTAGGCCTACCCTATTTAAAATTACAAAACCATCCCCCATCCCTGCAGTTTCCTATTATCCTATCTATAACATTTATCTTCTAACTTGATATGCACTTTATGTCTGCTTGCCCCTTTCACTAGACCGTAAACTACTTAAGAGTAAGATCCCTGCTTTATTCATTTCTTCATCTGATGAGTTTAGAAACTCAGTTAACTAAAAAACAAGTCAATCTTGGTGGCAGTTCCTTTGTAACCTTATAATCCGACCCATAAAACTGGGCTGCCCTGACGTTTTTCATCTAAAAGCCATCTTTTCAAGTCTTATGTTCCAGTTTCAGAGTCCCTGATTTGTGACTTCAATCCTGCCTGGGTAAAAGTACAACAACGAAAATACAACTCACTGCCACCATCTGTGCCTGTTGATGGTGACTCCCTACCTTTCTACCCACACTCATCCCTCTGCCAGCACACAGTACCACTTGTGAACTGGCTGCCTCCTTCCTGCCCAGTGACTACTTCCTTTAGGCCATTATGTTGTGCCTTCTGGAGCATCTGTTTTCTCACCTGCCTGGTTGGGCTTCTTTCTGCTGCCCAATTAGTCCACCCCAGCAATAGCTCCACGAGGCTAAGTCCTAGGTCTCCTCATCTGGCCTTTTGCTTGTTTAGAAGATCTACGCAGCATACAATTGGTGCAACTGTCTGAAATGCCCCCAAAGATTCTACCATTGATATCTGCTACACATATACATGTATATGTGAACATACAAAAAAATGAGTCCCCTTAATAATTAACTACTTATGAGTAGAAAGTGAAATTCAAGAGTAGTGGTGGGTTATTTGAATGTGAAGGGGGATTTAACATTTTAACTCTATTTCAGAATGTCTTACAAAAATTTATAAAGAACGTATTCTCATTTTCTTTATTTACTTTTGCACTTATGTGATTTCCAGATTTTACAGATCTCCATATACTGAAAGTATACATATACATATATAGCTACTTGAATATATATTCTCCAAGGGTAATGTGGTTATCTGTGAGGCAACATTATTAGTAATTTGGACTTTCTTCTGCATCATTTTAAGAGTGGAAAAAAATGTTCTTCATAAATAATTAAAAAAATAAAATGTAGAACTTTAAGAGAAAAAGAACTGTCCCTTGGTGAGTATATGTATTAGGTTGGTGCAAAAGTAATTGCAGTTTTCGCAATTATTTTTAACCTTTTAAATTGCAACTACTTCTGCACCAACCTAATAGAAGGGCCCAGAACCAAAGGAACATCGACTTCTGTCACCCTTCCTACACAGCTGCCTCACCCCCAAGAAAGAAAAGTAGACTATTAACCAATAAAATTGGTGTTGAAAAGTTCACATTCAGGTAGACACATGTAAATACCACCTCTACCACTTAACTAGCTGTGCAGTGTTGGGTAAACTACTTAATTATAGTTTTTTTAAAAATGCAGTATCTATCTCATAGCAGTTTCTACAACTAAATGAGAAGCACGTAGATCAGTTATCATGGTACCTGACATATATGTACTCATTGTTAGCCATTACTGCTATAGCAATATTGAATTTCATTCAATAGTTGTGGAATACACATACACAAACACGCTTGGTTTCATAAATCATTAATTACAGCATCATTCCATTCAGTAATAAGTAACAGTAGTAATAAGTAGAATCACTGACTTATTCCTTAGATCTTTAGAGAATGTCTACTTCAACTCCATGCCTCAAAAGGTGAGATGACATTTACTATTGTAGTTATATCAGTGCCTCCATTAATTTAGCTTGAAATCACCATATATTACGAATCACTTACACAAAGCTCTCTGACACTTTCACAGAACTACTCATACTTCCCTATGTTAGTATGTTCTGTATGCCCTTTGCCAGGATCAAACGTCCTTTCTCCTACTGTTTGCTGGGTAATCATCTACTTATGTTTCAAAATTTGATTAAAACATTTTCCCTGTGAAGCCATTCTTGAAGTTTCCTCATCTCTGTCTTCCTTACAGAACACACTGTATTGAAATTAGTCACGAATCTTCTTTAACAGACTAGAATAGGCTCTTTGGGGGCAGGAACCAAGTCATAGTTATCTTTGTATTACTGGGGCCTGGCATATAAAATAGATATTTGATAAATATTTGTTGAATAAACAAATGGATTAAAAGCAGCAAGTTATTAAACTGCTTTCCTCACCTCTTAACTTTTATTTTTCAGGTTTAACAAGCATGTATTGACGCCAGACATGTGTTCAGGACTGTCTCCTAGCTGACAACAGTGAGGTTTTATTAAATGCCCACGTTGTGCTGGGGAGTTACAATAAAGTAAAAAACAGTCCTACAATTGCCTTCAGCTTTAGCTGCCAAGAAATTAAAGACTAACACATATGCCACAATTCTAAAATAGTTAAGGACTAAACTGTATGATACTAGCTTTGTAAATTCTGTAGAATCTTGGCTATGAAGATTAATGGGGGCTTGAGGACCTGGGGAGTACTACATGGTGGACAGGGAATGTGAGGGATATTTATATTGAAAGGCAGCAGGACAGAGGGAGAACCACTTGGGGAAAGTGGCAGGTTATGATCAAATAAAGGAAGAATGAGTGTGTATGTAAACAAGAAGAAGAACGTTACTAGATTGGGAGGTTGGAGATAAAGTCATATGGAGAGTCAGGATGGGGCTAGATTAAAGGTTGCAGAGTTCATACTTGAAATAGGCCATAGAGAGGCATAGAGCATATTAGAAAAGATTGTTTCGTGTATTATCCTACACTGTCCTGTTTTGTTTTTCCTCAGACTCCCTTAAGCCACTTAGTAGCTTCAGCAAATGAGACTGGACAAGTGTCCCTTTGTGCCTTTGTCTGTAGTCAAGCAGAAAACCACGAGGGCTGGCCGTCATGAGGCGTCCATGGGTGTATTAGAAGTGGCTTCGAAGAATTTAGGTAGTTATGCTTTATTTTAGTGCAGAAAGGACACAAACAACCTGACATGCACGGGAATAACATACACAACGGAAAGGGAGTGCATCTCTAGGACAGTCTCTGTACTCAGGTCTTTTGGGCTTTTCCTGTAACAAGGAGTCGAGGCTCTAAAAGATCAAGAGATGTGGATTAACACTGGCTGCTCTCCTCAGAGGACTGTGCTCACCAACCTAGTATTCAAATAATACTGGTTTCTCTGCTATCCAATGAGCATTCCTATGGGACATTTTGTCAGCTGAAGTGGTGTCAAGCAAAGAGTACCCCTCGCTTTTCAAAACTTCGCTTTATTCCACTTTGCTTTCCTGTTTTCGCTACACTAAAGAAATATGAAGAGGATTTTCGCTTTTACAAAAAAAGCTGTTACCGTACTAATGTAGGTCTTTCACAAACTTTCAAGTGAATCCTTCACCTTAATTTCTGCTTTATTAAATGTATTATTATCATTTTGTTGGAGGAGATAGGGTAGCACACAGTGGTTAAGAGAATGGACTATGGAGCCAGACTGTTGAATTTGGAATTCCAGTTCTGACACTTATTAGCTATGTGACCTTGGTTAACTTACCTAACTTGTCTTTTTTTGTATTTATTGCATCTCTTAATTTTTACATCATATGTAAAAAATAAATCTATTTTGAGGCAAGACAGGGAAATTTGCACTTTAATACTGGCTGCTCTCCTCAGAGAGTTGGGCACTTTAAGAGTTCTAAAAACACAAACGGCTGTAAAGGAACATACCAGCTACACCACTGTTAGCTCTGCCCCAACAACGAAATTTTCATTGTTTCTGAAAAGTCCATTTGTAACTCTAGTTTTTGGCAACTACAAATATTAAGAATATTAAATAATTCTTTAACTTTACAGCTTTAGAAGCAAGGTTGTGAAATAGCGGTTTTTAAGAGAAGTCTCATGTGGCCGATACTTTAAATGCCATTACAGAATGTATTAGTAAATTGCTATGTGTACCTCCCTACCAAACATATCAAATAATCTAAAATGTCAAATTCGAACTGATTATTAACTTCAGTGTCACAAAAACAAAATTTGGTTTATCAACATCTTAATAAATATGCTTAATTATTTAAACCAAGAAAAAAAATGGAAGGAAAACCCAGCATATTTATTTCCAAGAGGAAACTGATGTTTGTACACCACTCACCATCAAAAATTTTTTTCCTAAAGGAGAAGTACCTATTATGAAAAACATGGATATGTTACTGAACTGTATGTACTTCATCTTGGAGATGTTGCAGCTGCCTTGATTTTACAGCCACAAAACAGAGAATGGTACCAGCTAAAAGCTCAGTGTCTAGGCACTAAAAAAACAAACAAAAAACCCAGGAACAACATATCTATTAGGAATCCCTGACAAGGTTTGGAAAAGGCTCCCCAACTGTTTACTCTAAAAATGAAAGACTTTTTTGTTTACTGTCGGCACTGGTGTGTGATTTTTACTGCTGACCCTCCAGCTGAGTCAGCATGGCACATGCACAAATTAATAGAACACAAAAATTATAAAAATACAATAACCTAATACCAAATAAACGTATTCCCAGACATACTGAAGAAGACCAGTTGGCATGTAAAAGCTCTGTTGGAGCTATGTTGTAATAACATTACATTTAATAATGAAAATGAGTAAGGAGCTTCAGGACTATGGAGAATATTATTAAATTACTGTTTAGTTATCCTTCACTAAGAAATAAATACTACCTGTTGCAGTAGTCCACCACGGACTCCCTTGTTGTAAATAAAGCTTCTTCTCCTTTCTTGGCCTTTGCCCACTTTGAATCCAAAAGGCAATCCACTGCTTTTGAAGCTAAAGAAGAAATTTATTATTTTAAATTTAGTATACGTGGAAATTTATGTCTATGTAAACAATATTTTATAAGGCAAATTTCAACATTCTGGAATCAGAAAATAAAACCAAGTTCAACAGAAAATTTAAGTCGGACATGATCATGATAAACGGTTCCTCAGAACCTCAATTTGTGAAGCATATTGATAAGCATGTTTTTAAAGTAATCCTGGGAAATAAATGACATTCAAAAATATTCACTAAAGCAAGATAAATTAATGGAGATTTGTTCTAAAGAAAAATTCAAAATAAATGTAAACATCACTCTTATCAAATAATCATAACAAATTGTTGGATAAATAAACCAAAAATCTTCCTCTTCCACAATAATAGAAATTCTGTCATTATGCTTTACTGTCACCCACTGAGGAATAAGCTCCGTGAACAATCTATTACTGTCACTAGAAGAAACTAATTATATTACTTCTGAAGTGAATAGCATGTCAATTTTTCTAAACTTTTAATAACTATCAAAATCATTAATCTAACACTAAAGAAAGATAAAAGAATTTTCCTCTATAATGGCAATTAAATCTTAATGGGTCAGACAGACAAATTCAACCACTATTTATAAATTATGGGGCTATATTATAGATGACATTAGCTTACAATGAGGGTGTTTGGATTATGTGACAATCCAAAACTCCTGAGTTAATTCCAACAGACTTGTTTCATACTGAATTCTACTCGGTTTACAAACAGATTATCTTTAAATACATATTCTAGCTGAATAAAAGGTAGTATTAATACTGAAAATAAACACTATTTTAAAAATTTCCAACAAATGTTATTATAAAACACTTTCTTTTATCTTTTTATTATTGATAGTTTCAGTCATAAAAGGACACAATAGGTTAATTGCCATATGCCCATCACCCAGCTTCACCAATCACACTTGGAAAGCACTTTTAACACATCTATATATCCCAAATTTAGGCATCTTCATAAGATATGTACACTAATATAATTTTACTGATGTAATCCTACCAATAAAATAATCAACCCGGTGACCCATCATATTGGTGGACTTTGTTGGACAGTTGAATCGAAGATACTTGGCTACAGCCTTCTCTTCTTTAGATGGCTCACCAACTTCCTGCAAAGTAAGAATATTAATGTAATGTAATCATTTACTTGAGAAATTCATGCACTGAAGAATAATTTACAGATCTGTTCCGTAAATCTTTTTAAGTGGAGTATAGGCCTTTCTTTCAAGCTTTCTCTGGAGTAGACCTGGTAATATACACAAAAGCCAGGGTGGAGATTTTTTAAATTACATGTTTTTCAAATACAAGTTGATAGAGCCAAACCCTGTCTACCTGTTGGCCTTGTCTGCAAGGCATTTATTCTGAGCTGTTTTTCCAGTATGGTAGCTACACTGTACTAGTTCACCTTCACTCATGCCTGGTCTCTTTTTCTAAGGCACAAAACAATAATTTAAAAGATTAAGCGGTTGCTAAAAGTGAGGGCCCAAATGTCAAAGTAAGTAGAAACAGGTGACATAAATAAATGTTAAATAACAAACAGCCAAAGCTACGTACCCTGAACAATGGACAACAGTTCGTAGGAGTTCTCAAATTAACCAAAGATAGCTGTCCCCTAAGTGTAGGAGCCATGAGCTATCTGAGTTCTGAGACACTGAAGATTTGTATTCCCTTCCCTTCCCCTTGTGGTTGTAAATTCTAGATCCTGTCTGGGACTCCTTTCTTACCTTGTCTTTCTTTTCTCCACTTGTAGGGGTAAAGCAAAAATAAAAATTCAATAGACAGGTAAATTACAATTTTATTTGAAGAACTGTTTATAGAAGTGCACAAAGAGTTTGGGAAAGTCTGCTTTAATCCTTCCTTCTTTCTTCCATTTCTTTCTCCAAATTTCCTATCTATTATTTTCTTCATTGTTTATCCTTCCCCATACTCCTTTATTTCCTTACATTCTGAACTACTTCTTTAATTTGACAGTTCCTCCTGTGTACCTATTTTCCCCAAACATATACTGAAGAAAACAAAGGCAGTCTACTTTAGATGTATCTTATATATAATATCTACTTTTAGAAGTTGTCTTATTGCTGTAAGTTACTGAAACAAAAGTACTATCTTTAATTACATGTTTAAGCATGATACATAGAGCACTCAAGTAATATTTCCAGAAATATATGATCCAAATGTGACTGATTTCAGGAAGGTCTGCTTCTTAAATGAATAAAGAGTCAAATAATAGTAAAGAATTATCTGCCAAGAATCTAGGATACTGAGAACAATTAACGCTAAAGACAGTTATATTTCAGGCAAGACACTCTAACACGAAATAGGAAAAAAATAAACTCCCTAAATCATCTTTTTTCCCCACAAATTTCAAATAAGACTGAATTTAGCTATGTTTGATGAAAATAAGAAACAATTAACAAACCAAGGTTTCAGCTTTAATTTTATCCTGAAAAGGAATAATTTGTTAGATGAAGTAAAAGCCTGTGCTTTGGTTGTTGAGTCACCTGGCAGCTACTTCTCATATTTTTTCTCTTGCATTTCCCAACTCCTCTACTTTCAGTACCGTGTACGAGGTCTGACAATTAAGTTCGCGAACTCATCCTAGAAAAAGTGCTACATACCTCATTGCTGAATATCACTATGGTCACCTTCGAAGTACTCCCCTTGGGAAGCTATGCACTGATGCCAGTGCCTAGTCCACCCTTCAAAGCAATTTTGGAACTCTTTTTCTGGAATGGCCATCAGAGCTGTCGTCATATTACCCTTAATGTCCTGAATGTCATCAAAATGTCTTACTTTCCATAATTCCTTTATCTTTGGGTAAAGAAAGAAGTCATTGGGGGCCAGATCAGGTGAGTAGGGAGAGTGTCCAATACAGTTATTTGTTTACTGGCTAAAAACTCCCCAACAGACAGTGCCATGTGAGCTGCTGCATTGTTGTGATGCAAGAGCCATGAATTGTTGGCGAAAAGTTCAGATTGTTTTCGTCTAACTTTTTCACGCAGCCTTTTCAGCACTTACAAATAGTAAACCTGGTTAACTGTCCAGTTGGTACAAATTTATAATGAATAATCCCTCTGATATCAAAAAAGGTTAGCAACATCGTTTTGATTCTTTATTTGGACTGACGCAACTTTTTTGGTCCTGGAGAATTGGCTGACTTTCATTGTGTACTTTGACACTTTGTTTCAGGGTTATGTACACCCCTGTTTCATCACCAGTGATAACATAGCCCAAAACATCATCTTGCCTCTCCAAAAGGTCTTGGCAAACTTCCACTCTCCTTTGCTTTTGTTCATCAGTGAGCGACTTCGGGACCATTTTGTACAAGCCAAGATTTTCCATTAAGATTTCCCTGTTTCTCTATCGATGTTTACTTGGTCTGCTATGCTTCTCACAGTCAGCCGATGGTTTTGACACACAATTCAACAAATTTTTGCAATGTTTTCATCAGTTCTGCTTGTCACTGGCCTCCCTGACCTCTCTTCATCAGTGACGCGTTCTCTCCCCTCAGAAAAACATTTAATCCATTTGTATATTGCCGTTTTCTTCATGGCATTATCCCCATAAACTTGGACTAACATGTCCCTGATTTCACTTCCACTCTTGCCAAGTTTAACAAGAAATTTAATGTTTGTTCGTTGCTCTAATTCAAGCTCAGACATTCTCGCGACAGGACACAAAAACACACAACAATAATGAACGCCACTCAGCAAGACACCACCACACGTCAACACGAACACAGCTGTGAGACACTGATATACCAAGGTTATGAAACCTCACCGAGCTGTTTGTACAGTGCTGCCAATGTAAGCGCAGGGTGACAAGTTTGCAAACTTAAGTATCAGATCTCGTATAACATCTGTGGGTGCTACAGTTAATACCTAAAATGTGTAAAGCATGATATACCTATACTTTGTTACAACTATCCAAAACAGCAATTGCTATTTTCCAAAATGAGTGGTAGAAAAAATATTTTAGGAGTACACAAAGGAGCAGGATTATTAATGTAGGTGAGAACAACTATGAAAGAACTCTTGATGAGGGAGCTGGATTTTGAAAGATGAACAAGTTCAACGGATAGCATAAACACTGGGGCTGAGAAAGAGCACAAAATGTGGCTCTAGTAGAGACAAGTTAGGAAGCACTGTGAGGTTAAGTATGTATAAGTAGACTAGGGCTAAAGAGTCTTCAAGGCAGTCTGAGAAATTTCAGCTTTACCCTGTAAGTAGCAGAACGACCATTAACAGTTTTTGAATAGGACATAAGTAGAAAAAATGACTTAGATACATTATTTTGGTGCCTGTGTGTAGAATGAATTGGAAAAAAAAATGCACAAGGTGGGGGAACTAGTTATTATTCAAGTAAGATGAAATGTGACACTGGGAATGGGAAGGACTGTGGATATTTGAAACATTTCAAATGCAGAAAAGATAGGACTCAATGATAAAGGATGAATGAAATGGCTGAGTAAAAGTTGTCAGATCTCTAATTTGATCAACTGAAAGGATAGCTTTTCAATAACAGAAATTTGGGAAGAAGGTGATTCTGGGGAAAAAACAATCATATCAACTTTAGTCATGACAAGTCTACACTCATGCTAACACTCAATTAAACCATTTACTGAACACAGGCATAAATGCATTAATCTACTGATTGTTGAAAGAGGCATCACATGTAAAGTCTGGTTATTAGGATACATGAGAAACTGAAAAATCCATTCTATTATTATACAATAGGGAATCTGATACCGTGTTTCCCGGAAAATAAGACTTAGCTGGACAATCAACTCTAATGCGTCTTTTGGAGCAAAAATTAGTATAAGACCCGGTATTATATTACATTATATTACATTATATTATAAAGACCCGGTCTTATTTTATTATAAATTATTTTACATATATAAGAAACATAAAATTGTATATATAAAATCTTATTTTATTACAAATTATTTTATTATTTTCTTAAAATAAGACTGGGTCTTATATTAATTTTTGCTCCAAAAGACACATTAGAGCTGATGGTCTGGTTAGGTCTTATTTTTGGGGAAACACAGTACGCAAACCCACATTTTTAAACCAATTTTAACAATTAACTTCAAGTTCACCAAACTCATTTCCACACTGCAAAATAGACACAAATGGCGTTGATCCTTGAACAATGCGAGATTAGGAGCACTGATTCCCTGTACAGTCGAAAATCTGTTCATAACTTTCGGTTTTCCCCAAAACTTAACTACAGTTGTTCCTCAGTCTCCACAGGGGATTGGTTCCAGGACCCCCTAACAGATACTAAAATACTAAGATGCTCAGTCCCTTGTATAAAATGGTATAGATCAATGCATATGGTCAAAACCATGGATCTATTGGTTGAATCCGCAGATGCAAAACGTGGGGATACCAAGGGCAAACTGTATGTTTGTTGAAAATAATTTGTGGGGCCGGCCCAGTGGCTCAGGTGGTTGGAGCACCATGCTCCTAACACCGAGGCCGCCGGTTGGATTCTCACATGGGCCAGTGAGCTGAGCCCTCTACAGCTAAGACTGCGAACAACAGCTCTCCCTGGAGCTGGGCTGCCGTGAGCAGTGGGAGGTTAGCGTGAGCTGCCCTGGGCAGCTGAGTGCTGCCATGGGCTGCCTTGTGCTGCCATGCATGAGTGGCTGGCAGCCGGCGAGAGCTACTGGAGTGGCCCACCAATGACTGGTGACCGACTGCCTCAGCCGGGTGGAGCGTAAGACTCATAATACCAGCATGGGTCAGGGAGCTGTGTCCTACACAACTAGATGGAGATACCATGGCTTGAACAGGGGTGGGGGGTGGAGGCGGAAGAAAAGGGGGGGGGCAGAAGAAAGAAAATAATTTGTGTATAAATGGACCCGCACAGTTCAATCCCTTGTTGTTCAAGAGTCAACTGCAATTCTATTTCCATTCCTCTGCCCTCCATGGTAAAAGCACTACTAAGTAACAATGAACAGAAGAGACCCAGAAAACATGGACAAAACTTGGATAATCTCTCCCAACTAGATACAGAGTTACTTATCTACTGATACTTTTTAAAAGTATCTTCCCTTGGAATTGTGACTAGAAAAGCAGTGAATTCTATCAAGATATTGGTATAACAGAACTGATACCTTCCTTGCTCCTTGAAGTTCAGATGCTTAAAAAAGTTTTTATTTTCCTTTGTGGAATATTATGAAATAAATGTTCATTGCACCACATATAAGTTACACATATTGTGGGCCGTCTTTAACAAAAAGTATAGCATTTGTGCCATCTGCAGGGGCTTTAAAGCCAGAAAGTTTGTTATACAAGACTACCAAGAGAACATGACCATGGGAAGCTGGTTATATAGAAGATCCTGCCACAGTCTTCACTCTCACCACTCCCCTGATGCAGCCTGAAGGGCATAAAAGTCTTACTCTCTTCCTGTTTATACATTAGACTATAGCACCTCCCCTCTTTTCTTCCTTTTGATGTGAACAAATCTTCAGAATATTTTCATAACTTTTCTAGAAACCTTCTAACAAAAAGTGAAGGCCTTTTGGGAATAGCATGACCCACTAATAAAAGAGAAATCAGCTCATCAACCCTCAAATGAAGAAAACTTTAAATAGCTTGATAAATGAGCTCAAATGTCTTAGAATGAGAAAGCAAAGAACCAATGTTCTGAGGCTGGACTGCCATCTTTGCACCCAAATACCAAGATGCTGGCTGCCGCAACTCACAATCGAAAATTATATACATTGAAAGTTTGGCTAGAACCCTCTTTTTAAATTACTTAACAAATAATATTTTTACTTTAGAATACAGCAACACTCAAATACTAAATGAAATAGGAATTAACAATTTCTAACTATGTATTATTTTAGCCAGTACTTTTTGAGAAAAAAGATTGGATCAAGTCAGTAAGCCATAGGCTTCATGCAATCTTACAAAATTTTTTATTTATAAGGACTTTTTAAATTGCTATGTTCAATAGAAATATGCTTAGTTGATTTGTCAAGTAAATTGCGCAAAAAAAAAGGTTAGTTCACAAACTGAATTTGTATCTTCATATAAACAGTATAAAACATTTGTAAAAATGCAAATAGGTTAACAGAATAACATCTGAAAGATGGAGCAAACCTCACATAAATCATTTGCTTAAAGTCACAAACACATCACTATTAAAGTTCTACAAATCTGTCTTAACTCTGACAGTGTCCTTCTGCAATGCGTCCTTCCTTCACTATTATAAGCCCTCCATTAAACCTCTGGGCGGAGTTTTCACTTAGGACTGGCTTCCTAGGTTCCTTTTCTTTTCTTCAGAGGGTCCCAGAGAGTCAGATTGTACATTACTAAACCTTCTCTTTTGTTCCCTTTTCTGAAATTAAGCATATAGACCCATGCGTAATGTCAGGATTTAACTGCCAGAGGACAGAGATGGGCGCAAAACAAAATTAACTGAGATGCAAGTTATAAAAGTTCTAAAAATTAGTAAGCCATTTAATGTCCCAAAACTCAACCATACTTTACTAAGCAGAATACTAAATGGATGATTCTCTCTTTAGCAGGAACAAGTCATGTTAAGTCTTTATGTCATACCATTTATTATAAAGATTTCATGATTAAAGGATTTCAGAAGAATTTATTTTTATTTTATCAATGGTGAGGTGGACAGAACATTCAACGTAGAATTGAAAGACTTGATCTAAATCTGGTTTTACTACTTTGATGAGGGACCCTGGGTCGTCATATACTAACTTCACCCAACCTGTTTATCTGTAAAATGAGGGTGATGGTTTCAAGCAGTAAGTTTTATACCTAGTAATACTTTTCGATCAAGGCCCTAAATGTAGCTTAAAGGACTATGGAGTGTCGGGATGATGGTAGTGGGGTACTGAAGTGATAGGGCTTTGGGGCTCACCACTCTGTTTATATAAGAACTGCATTTGTGCTAAAGGATTCCAAACAAACCCTACTATTTGAAAATCCTTTTCAACTCTAAAATTTCATGATACTAGGATTCTAAATCAACCTTTCTAGTAAGCAGCATTTTGTTAACCTATAAGCACTTACTTTAAGTTCTTAAAAACTTACCTAATTGCATTTCTTAAATAACTTAAAATTATTTGTTTTCAAATGTTTCATTAGATTGAGATCACTCTCATTTCAGAATCTCAATCATTAAAAGTTCCCAACATAATGTCAATGCTCACTAGCTCACTTCTGGTTTTTAGTGACCAGTAAAGTGAGTCCAAGAAGGAAATGTGACAAAACAGTCCTCTTGCTTCCAACTTTGATGGGATATCACAATCCCTGAAAGTATGCTACCCTAGAAAAAGCAAATGAATTAGCCACCTTCTAAAAATGCTGAACGTGTCTGTATCAATCATTTCCCCCAATGTACAAATTACAATTCAAGGTCACCAAATCTACTAAACATAAAAGTCTTTTCTGAACAGGAAACATCAAATAACAAACAACAGGAAACTCAGTTGATATTACAGAACTTTTGCCCCAAAGTCTTACAATAGAATCTTTTTTGTAACTTAAACTGGACTTTGTCACTATATTTGATCTTTTTGTCTAAAGTGATGCCAATATTATAGAGTGTCTGAGTCTCTGGTGGGGAGTAGAGGGAACCAAGAAAATATATAAGATATTGTATATTTTTAATAATTGGTTAAAGACTGCATAGTAGTACTCCAAGTAGCACTCCCAAGATCTTTACAATATTTTAGCACAGCTATGTAGAAAACTTCGAGGATGGGAAAATAAATGTCAGTTCGATTTAGCAGTATGCAAGCTGATTTATAACAATCAGGTCCTCAAATACTTATCTGATCTTTAAATAAACATTAGTAAGTAAATAGCTATACTTTATGGAACTCACAATCTCATGGTTTATTTAGTGAATGGATAGGTGTTAATCTTTCTTTGGCATATCAGATTGCTTAACAAAAACCAAAACAAACCATCTTAAATCCTTCATCCTTGGGGAAGGGGGAAAAGGAAGGAGTTACATTCTTTTGATGTATTTTTCACAACAACCCTACAACCCTATGAGGTTCCCCCTTTTTTTTTTTTAAGGTAAATATTCCTTTTTACAGATTTGGAAATTGAGGTAAAAAGTTAAGTAACTTGCCCAAAGTTACACAGCTAACAATCAGTGACACTAGGGTACAAACAGGTACAGTCTGGCTCAAGCTTTAGCTCCCAACCACGATTATAAAGCTTCCTAGTCTACTTTCCTATTTAACACAAAATCACAGTTGAAATAAAATAGCTATTTAAAAAGTGAATTAGGATCACCTTCACAACAATATTAAACAACTGCTGAAATTGTAAAAACAGGGTTTGTTAAATAGCATAAAATGTAATGTGTAAATATAAGGAATCTAGTAAGTACAAATTTGACAAATTCAACACAAATTCTAATAAAAGTCTTATATATTCATACTTAAACAATAACACTAAATTTTGAAAGGCTAGGAATAGTATAATTAGAAATTTCTTCCATAATACCCTTAAGCCTTGGTTTTATGACCTGTCTGAATTCAGGGGAATTTGTCTCTTTATGATCCCCTTTCTACCCTCTTTGAAACTACTTTTTTATTTCTGCCCAATTCCAAAATTCCAAATTTACTGATCACTAGCATCTTTTTTTCTAGCACTCCAAAGTTTTCAGAATTTTAACTCCAGTCACCTGTGGTGCAAGCCCATTAAGTAACAGTTTTGTTTTTGTTTTAAATGGAGGAATAAAACATTCGACAGAAAAAGTCATTCTGAACAAAGAAATAGTAAGGAACAGAGATACAATAATGAGTGTAACAATTTGTGATTAGTATATTAACAATTTACAACATGCTATCAATTTATGATGACATATCAAGGTTTCTAGGCCCATGAGCTGATGAGGCAACGGACATCCTGACTCTACGATGTGCCACATATGTAATCCTCTTGGTAAAGAGCAAGAACAACAGGGGAGGAATCGCTGGGATGAAATGCACAGATGACATGCATGTGGAATGAACGAGGGATGTTATGTAGGTTATGAGGATGACACACTGTGCAAGGTTTCTGGGCGCGACCAGCTCGTTACAGTATCAGCGCGGATGTGTTTGTTTATACTGTGTCTCCCAAAAGAAAGCTGGAGAGCTTCAATTGGACCATTAACCTAACAGCATTGAGGAGAAATGATGGTAAACGCAAGTGAACATCTGGCCAGGCAGGCAGCTCGCCGCCCAGGCCCCGGGGACAGCTGACCAAACACAGAGCACTCCCCCTTCCACCGTCCTTCTGTTTGCGCACAAAGAACTGGCTGCTTTAGGTCAGCCTCCTCCTTCTACCCTAATTACCGTGGCCTTAATTTCGAGAGCGTTACGGCGAGCGGACGGGGTCGGGAAGGGAGGCGAGGAGGCCGGGGAGGGTCGCCGGCAGAGCCGGGAGGAGGCTGACCACCCAGCGCAGGCCGGGGCGGGCGCGGCCTCGGGAACCCCGGGCCGCCGACGCCAGCGCGGCGCCTCCTGCTTTCTGCCGCTGTCCCAGCGCCTCGGCCACAGGCTCCGCCGCCGCCACCACCACCCTCCCTCGGGCCCCTCACGACGACGCAGCCGGCGGCCGGCGGCCTCGCGGCGGAAGCCCACCCCACCCCGCCGTCGGTTTCGCTCGCCTTTTCAGGGGGCTTTCCCCGCTCCCTCCACTTCCGAGCGCCCCGAAGCCCCTACCCCCGGACTCGACTTGGCTACCTGAATCCGCTTCTTGTGTCGCCTGCGTTCCGCCATGTTGGCCGCTCCGCCCGGTTCCCTCTGACGTGGAGCGAGGAGAGGGCGGTGGAAACCTCGCGAGAGCGTCCCGCAGGTCCCGTTATGTAACCCGCCGGCTGGGGCCCTGCGAGGGTGGGGAGGCGGGCGCGAGGCCGGACCCCGGGCAGGCCCGGCGGGACTCGGCGGCGCCCTCTCTCCCCTCCCCTCCGCTCCCTTTGTTGCGGGAACGGGAAGTCGCTGGGAGCAGCAGGAAGTTGAGAGGTGAACCAGGGAACAGGAGGGTTGGAAAGAGTCTTGGCTGTCAAACGTGACTGAGCATCTGCATCACCTGGGAAGCTACTCAAATACAGATTCCCGGGCCCCACCCCCTCAGAGTCACTACGTTGGGAGTGGAGCCTTTCACAGAGCGATTCGCTGAGAGCTCCGGGAGGCTAGACGTCTCTGACTGTGGCACTTCCTATCTGGAGTGGAGCCCTGCCCCACGCATGACCCACGTGCAAATTCTATAAACCCCATTTTAAAGATGGGAAAACCCAGGGAACTGCGGCGATGGGAACTGATTTATCCAATGCTCCACAGCTGGTAGATGGCCGAGCCCAGATTTAAGTCAATTATCTTTTCCCACACAATATACAGGGTGGTAGGGCTCATCGAAGACAAGCTTTGGATTCTCTATTCCGTGCTCCAAGTTACTTCTTAAAACTCACCTTTCGAAGCCAGGAGTCATAACTCGAGGGAAGTACAACCAACTAGTGAGACAAATAGGAGAGAGTCTAAGAAATTGGGAATGAAGAAGACTGCAGCGTACTTCGCGGATGGTGAATTACTGTTAAAACTATTGTTATTTTAGAGCCACCTAGACCAAAGAGAATGGGCTTACATTGCTAGTAAGTGTTTAGATAGAAATTCCATGGCGATTTTAAAGCATTTTCAATTGTAGAAATCTGGGGAAATACAGAAAAGTAAGATGAAGAAAGTAAAACTCCTAATTCTACTGCCCAGACCTGTTATTATTTTAGTTTATTTTCCTCTAGTATTTATTCCTACTTTGTGTGTGTATTTGTATTTATATATTTTCCCTTTTCCCCCAGTTTGAGATCATACTGGATGTGTAATTGGTAACCTTTTTTTCACTTAATGTTATGTTACAAGCGTTTATTATATTATTAAAAAATTCTTCAAGTTTCCCATATTATATATGAACCTAATAAAAATTGAATGTGTAATTAAGGCAAATCATGGTATCTTGATGCCTAATCTTTTATAAAGTAAGATAGCTAAAGTTCTTGTTTGGACTATGCAATTCTGTACTCAGGGAACAGGATTAGCAAACTGTTTAGCTCCTTTCCCCTCTATAACCTACAATTAGAGTGTGTGGGGTCAAGGAGGGGGTAAGACAAAAGTTATGATTCTTACCAATTAAGTCAAAATATAACATAGGATATGAAATGTCTATTTCCCTCAGTCCCTCTCCCCCTCCAAAATGATGGATCTGTTTTGTACTGTTCCATTTGGAGAACACTGGATTCTTTTCATAGGAGAGCTGCTCTATAAATGAAAATATTGCATTCAAATAGATACTGAGTGCCTACTAGATGCAAAATGCTAGGTGAGGACGAGGATGGGGATCAAAAATCCTTTGTCGACACCGACTCCCTCTGAAACTACTGGCTTACCACCTTTGTCTTCAGAAGAGCCTTAATTTTCTATCCCCATGTCTTCACTGACATTCACTTCTTAGATTACAACAATTTGGTTTCTACCTCCACCATCTATTAATAATTTATGTTAAATCCAGTGACTCCTTTTTGGCTAGCATCTTATTAAGCATTTGACAATACTGGCAACTCACTTCTTGACTTATTCTTTTTCCTTGGTATTTATGATATTAGGTTCTTCCATCTAATTTCTCTTTGGCTCCTCTCTCTTTGCCCAGCTCTTAAATGTTCCTGGCTACCATACATCCATGCTTACTTCTTCCTTCTCTTTATACATTCTGGGGATTCTCATTGATGCTAACAGCTTAATTCCAAAATACTGAGTAAATGTTTACTTCCAGCCGTCTTCTGGATATCTCCCGAATTTCCAACTAGGAATCACCACTTCCCCCACAAAACCTGCCCCATTTACTGCATTTTAAAACTCTGATAGTCGCATCATTGTTCCCTCAGTTACTCATGATTAGAAACCTTAGAGGTATTGCAACCATGCCTCTCTGCCAATCAGTCACCAATCCTATTGATTCTACACTGAGATGTTTGGAATTCTTTCCTTCCTCATCATTCCTACTGATGTTGTTTTCATCAGCTCTTTATCATTACCTACCTGAACTATTGTTGCAAAAGCCTCCTATCATTCTTCACAACTCTACCCACTCTACCCTCAAGACCACCTTTCATTCTCTTATTTTACTAACCACTGCCCTCACCTACCAATACTCCCCAACTGTGTACAGCAGCAGTAAGGATGGCTAATGTTCTCATCCAAGTGTAAAATTTCTGGATCCTCCTTCCATTTAATATTTATATAAAAATAGCTCAAACACTCTACCCAGGACCTCATTTATATCTTTGATGGAGGTAGTGGGGAGTTTCGCCTAGCCATTTCTTGCTCTGATTTCTCTTTGAATTTGCCATCTCACTCCTAACATTTGACTTTTATTTCTTTCCCAAATGAGGAGCATTGCCCCTCTTCCTTTCTTTTGCCAAAGCAAAAGTTCTCTTTACCTCTGGGCTGTTTCACTTCTCTCTAGCGCTGCCTCTGAAACTCAGAATTGCTGCATAGAGTAGAGAAATTGAAGTCTTCGCTCTTTACTAGATTCCTTTGGGCACATAAATTTAAAAACTCTTTACCATGCTCTGCTAAACAAAGGATCCTCTGTCTGGAGGACTGATGAATAGATGAGGACTTTAAAAAATTCAGTTTCCTGGGGCCTACCATCCCAGTAAGTGGAAGAGAATGGTATGTAGAAATGTATTTCCATTGATCAGACTTATGTAAAATGGAAACTGATATATTCAGTGTTTTTTTTTTGTTTTAAATAAAACTTTCTCTGGGTCCTTTATGTGTTAAACATACATATGTTACTAAATTGGAAAGAAAAAAGTTATAGGGAAGTATAACAAATAATGACCAAGCTTTTTCTGGGCATGGTTTTTATAAAAGCATTTTAAAATATGTGAGTTAATAAAGTCAGTGACTTAATACTATTATCACAAGGAAAAATTAATTTGATATAAATATAATTAATATAAAATAAAATACAGTAAGCCTAATTTTATTTGAAAATTGATTTAATATTTGTGAGTTGATTCTTTAGACTTCCATTCAAGAAATAGCATAAAGAAGACAGTGAGTATGTATTATTGAAAAACAAGCATAGATATTTTGTTTTGAAAAAATATAATACATAAATTTTAGACTAAGAACATTTAAAAAGTCACTGTCTTTTTAACTGAAATGGTAATTGTTTTGTCATTTCAAACAGACATACATGTTCATCGTGTCATTCTCATTCACATACAGGATAGTCATGATTTCCTTATCTTTGATTTATTAGTTAGGATTCAGTGCAAAAAGAAAAAGGAACTAATCTAAGTATTTTAATAAGAAGGGGACCTAATGAGGAGAATTACATGTTTCCAATATTGTTGAAAGGTTGGAGGAGCAGGCTTAAGTCTGGACCTGTCTGAATGACTGCCAGAACCCTGCAAAACCTATCAGTCAGGGAGATTGCTACGTTTTGGGAGTCACGAGTCCACAATAGCAACACTAAGTTCAATAAACTACTAGGATGGCTGTAATCCAGCTGTCAGGAAGCCAGGATCGTAAGTGGTTGCCAGCACTGTCATAATACAACTACCTCTTAACTCCCATGATCAAGAGTGGATACAGTGAGGCTTTAGAAAACCCCTGTGTCTCCATGACTTTGCTTGCCTGCAGACTGACAGCCAGTAGCAACAGGAAGAAGGCCTCATCATCACTTTTGTCTTCGTGATGTCCTCTCAGTGCATTGAATTAAAACCACAACTCTAGTTGCAAGGGAGTCTGAGAAATGAAGACTTGAGCTTTCCATTCCCTGCTGTGTGCCAGTTGACCATATACAACCACTATCTTTTTCCTGGGAATCAGCCGGTTCAGGCCCACCTCTCCTGCTTCATCTTGAGCACTGTGAGACCACACTTCTCCCCCTCATCCCCATCCCTCCATATGCACGTTCAGACCCACATATTTCCTGTTTTTTTCCTTCCCCTTCCCACTCGGTATACCCTTCAAGGGTCAGGTAACATGTCACCTCCATGGTGAAACCTTCCCTAAATTCTTTCTTCAGCAGACTCATCTGTTCCTTTTCCTGGGCTCCACCAACATTTTGTACAATCCTTGCTATAGTATATATAATTTATGTTGTAATTCACTGTTTTTATTTCTAGCAGACTGTGAACCCTTCAAGGGCAGGTATAGGTCTCATTCTACTGTTCTCAGTGTCTCAGTGCCTGGGTCAGAGTGCGTGGGTGTCGATGGAGTGAAGAATGAATGATGACAATGACATCGTCCTTATCCTCTGGAGTCTTAGTAACTGAGAGAAATATACTTCTAGGCAGACAAGATAATTAGGAAGTCTTCACTAGATCCCAAGGCCTCTATTATCTAGAGAGTCCTCTGTGGAATTTACAGGAAACCAATTTAATAAAAGGCTTCCCTAATTTTGGGTGAGGAAGCACTTCCTTGTTGTCTTACCTGAGAGCGGAGACATGAGGACCCACCTTCTAAACCTACCTCTAACCCAGCAATTTGAGAGGAAATGCAGGGTTTGGCAAATTCTAAATCCCCCACATTAAAACCTTTTGGACTAAGAAAGGCAGCTAAACCTCATAGGTGTATTAATATACCTAGAACTTGTTTTCTGTGTGAACCCAACATCTCTGAAAATGAGAAGAGAGGAGAGGGATGGCAAGGGTAAGGAACAAGGGCTCAACTGGCACAGAATTCGTGGAACTGAAGTCAGAAAGAACAAGAAAACCAGGACTTCTAGACCTGGACCTCACATGGATATCGGGAGAAAACTCTTAATATTTTTTCCTTCTTATATTGGCCTCAGATCATTTTCAGACTTGTTCTCAAATACTAATTCAGTAATGCTGATTTCTTTGAAATGAAAAGAACAGTAGGCCAGTAGATATTATGGAGTGAATATTTTAAATTTAGGTAATTATCTAAATAATTTGGTGGAGGCTGTGGTAATTATGGGTCTACCATGAAATTAAAGCTATTAATTAGTCCATTATTTTTGTTATATGTCTATATAAGAAACTACTAAACTCTAACATTGTATATTCCTAGGTGACATGTAAGATATTCTGCTTCCTGTGGCTCCAATTATTGTTTGATTTTCCTCCATGTTGCTTCCAAGTTATGCAGGGTTTCTCCCCCACCCCTGTAAATGAACACAGTACATTTGAAGTGATGTATTTCAGAGCAAACAGCAAAAAAGGGATAGATTCCTTTCCTAAGCTCTACTTCCTAAGGAAAGGGATTTAGGGGTCTTGATTTTTCATCTGCCAAATGGAAAACTTTCGTTTTCCATCTGCCTTCCACCCAGAGAGTCAGTATATTTAGTGCTTGACTATCATAATAAAAGTTCTCAGCAAAGGTCTATTCACATTGTTCCAGGACAGACCAGGATTACCTAAATACTCTCACATATAATTGCTATTCTGACCTTCAGCTTTTGGTAACAAAATAAATACTGAGACCTAGAATGTGCTTTTAAGAATTGCTTGAATAATCCTACACGTGACCAATCGAAGGCAACCTGTCACTCTTAAATTCCAGAGTGAAGATATTTATTTTAATTAATATATATATTTTACTGTCCACAACCAATGTTTAATAAGTGAATTTTGCTCAGCCATAGTTTTAAAGTTTATTTTTAATTTTTTACAATTATTAATTTTGAAATGTTTTCAGACTTATGAGAAAGTTGCAACAAAATAGTATGAAGAATTCCCATTTACTTTTCACCCAGCTTCTACAAATATTAACATGTTATGTAACCACCGTACCATTTTTCAAAACAGGAAATTAACAGAGTACTACTAAGTAATCTAGAGACCTTATTCAAATTTTGTCACGTCCTTCTAATGTACTTTTTCTGTTCAGGATCCAGTCCAAGATCATGCGTTGTATTTCGTTTTCCTGGTCCATTCGTCTTTAATCTGGGTCCAGTCCTCAGTTATTCTTTGTTTTTCTTTGACTCTTTGAAGAGAACTAGTGAGTTTTTTTGTAGAATGTTGCTCAATTTGGTTTGTCTGATATTTCCTCATGATTACGTTCAGGTTACACATTTTTTGGCAAGAATGTCCCAGAAGTAACATCGTGCCCTTTTCAGTGCGTCCTATCAGGAGGAATGTAACCGATGTGTCTCATTATACATGACGCTTACTTTGATCGCTTAGTTAAGGTGGCATCTGCCAAGTTTCCCGACTGTAAAGTTACTGTTCTTCCCTTTGAAATTAATAGGCATCTAATGAGGGGATCTTTTGAAACTATGTAAATAGCCTGTTTTTCATCGTACTTTTGCACACTAATTTTAGCATACATTAATTATTTCTGCCTGAAATAATTATTACTGTCATGCTTGCCAAATGGCGATTATCTATTTTCATCATTCCTTCTACATTTATTACTAGGGACAGTACTGTAGGGGAGGGTTTATTTTTTTACGAATTTAATTATTTACTTGTTAAATTATCAGTTTGGCTTGACCCTCGAGAGACCATCACTTAAGAATGGTTTGTGAATGAAAGTTAACAGGGTGACCTCCGGGCACTGTGCTCTCTCCATCCCGCCCCACAAGAACGACTCCCTTTTATCACATCTGTGCAGCTAAATTTTTTTTGAGGGAGGGTGGTCTGGAAAAGAGCTCGTGTGGTTTTGCGGACATGACCGAGGCAACATCTCTCACAATGAATCTGTTTTCATCCACAAATCTACACCAGGGCTTTACCTCTTTCCCAGAAAAAGACTTTAAACTCTAAAGGCAACATGTGTGATGGAGTGGGGTGGTCCTCAATAGGGCCAGAGTTTGGGAAGGAACAACATGGGGCATGAGAGCAATGGGAGCTTCTTCTAGGAGAAGAAGGAGCCTAGACCAGCAAGCCAGACCCAGAAATAAAGCACAAGCTTCAGAGGGGTGGTGATTTAGGATCAGTGCTGTAGAACTCACCTCCACACAGACCTCTGACAGAAGGTATGACCCTTGGGAAAAGTTGCATAGTGTGTTATTTAAAAGAACTGTGAGACTGAATGCTCTAACACTTTGGGTCCAAGCAACCTTGGGACCCTGTACTACTGGACCTGAGTGTATCCCAGAGGGAGTTACACACATAGTCACTCAGAGACATTGCCAGCCAAATCCCAGGACAAGGGAAGCTGCATGCCCATTAGCTCAGGGACTCTCTGCCTCTTGAAGGAAAGGACCAGGAGCAGAGGTGCTGGATGTCTGTCCTGGGGCTGGCTTGTAACACTCAGGTCTTCCCCTTCCAGAGGTAGAGGATGAACAGGTAATGCCAGCAGACATTCTTCTTACTTCCTATGGGGGAAGTATTACAAATTACAACCATACTATCTTTTTCACTTGTCAGGCTAACAAAGATGAAAGTTTTGATAAAACTGTGTTGGTGGGAGCTGGGGCTACAAGCACTCACTCTTTGCCAGCAACAGTGTAAGTTTTTAGTTACGTGAGAAAAAAAAAACAACCTCCCAAACGTAGTATGTTTACATTTGCCTAAACAAGAGTAAAAAACAAAAATAGATGTACATTTTGCTTATTACAGGAGGGCAATTAGTGTCTGGAAGAAAAGGTTGGAACAGAGGTTTATCACTATATACCCTCTTGAGCCATGTGACTATATGCACTAATTTTTTTTAACAATAACATTTCAATCTTTAAAAGCAACAGAAGTAGGAGGAGCAGCAGCAGCAACTATGGTTGAAGACAGAGGACTGTTTTACCAGCCAAGCTAAGCAGCAGTGGCTCCCCTCCCACCCCCCCAATGCAGGGACAGGAGGGCCCGTAGTTAAGCACACATCCAATTTGTCCCACAGGAATGGTAGCAGAGTCAGCAAGGCCTGGCTGAGACCCTCCGTATCAATAACAAAACTTCCAGCCAGGCCCAGCACCGTGTGCTACGAGCACAGGGGCAACACGTCCCAAGCTAGAGGAAATGAGTGAGAACTGGGTGCATTTCACCCATCTTGGGAGTGAACAAACCTGTTCTGATTGATCATTTGGAAAAAGCAGGCACTCTGGAAGTGGTGAATTGCAAAGCCTCGGTACACTTGAGTGGACAAACTTCCATGAGCAGGGTTTTCCAAGCCTAGTTCCCTCAGGCCGCCTGTACCACGCTTAACCCACCCTCTGCTTCGACAGGCTGACGATGCATGTGCAGGAAGGAGACCTCAGCATAGCCCACATCATGTTGGAAGCATCTCATTTCTTAAATGCTCTCAAGGAATTGGCATAGGGTTTTTAAATGGGTCTGGGCTTGCTGGGAAGGACTGGGTAGATGGTAATAGTTCAGAATCCCTTTCTACCCAGACACGTGAGTCACTAATCATTTTCTTGCCTCAACCTGTTTTGCCATTAGGTTTTCTTTTGCTTCAGTTGTTAAGTTCTTCAGAGTGCCAAGTGGGCTGTGCTCAGGTGTTCTCGAGCCCAAAGCCGAAGTGTCCTTGGTGATCTCTAGTCTCCCCCAGAGCTGTGGCCTTGAGGAAGCTCTGGCTCAGTGAGAGCACAGGCAGGGAGGGGATTGTTCCTGTATTTGCACGGCCTGCCTTACCCCATCTACTGCCTCTGGAGCAACAAGGGTTTGGCACTCATTCTCATGGTTACATTACTCTCTTGTTTGTTATGCCTGTCCGTGCTAAATAAGGGACAAATTGCTGTCATGGGCATAGCATGGAACAACAGAGACACACTAACTGGTTACCCAAAGAAGAGAAGAAGGAGAGAGTCAAAATCGTTTTTAAAATCTTTTTCTAACTTAGAAAGTGTAAAAGATAATTTTTCTGAGATAAGGTCAGCTGTGTTAAATCTAGTACAAGTATTTCAATTTAATGGGGGCAATTGTTCATTGTTCACAGAGAAAAACAAAGTACTGGAAATAATGAAAAACTTTCAAGCACACTTCCTGTTACCTTGTTCTATAACTTTGATATTATAATGTTACCAGAAACATTGTGTACACTGTGAAAACATTGTGAAATCTTTTAATTTCAAAAAATCAAAACTGTTGTAGGTTTTGCTGTCTTTGGTTCCTATAAATTATTCACTGGACATGCCCGTGACCTTCCTCAGACTCTCCATGATATGAAATGGGCAGGAAGAGCCAGCAAGCTTTTGGGATCAAAGGTACAGCAATTGCTATACCACCTCCAGCATCACAAGACAGAAAATACCTGGTTTGGACTTTCTATTATCCATCAATTTACTGAACACCTACCCTGTGGGGACCCCGTGAGATACTATGAACCAAAGATGAAAACAATGATGTGAAAGATGTAAATGATGAGCTCATTATTTATTTTCCCTTTAGGTTCCATATATCTCAGTGGAATTAGTGTTTGCTTTTGGCCTCTGAAAATTCTCATTTATTTGTCTCAAATGTTTATAGAGTGCTAAGACAGGATTCAGAAACAACTGGGCCCAGTAAACTACTTTCCTCATTCTTTAAGTGTTCTTAACAGCAAAATGGAGCAAGAAAACTTCCTTTCATCCCTCCACACACAGATTTAATTATATTATAACCAAGGTAACAATCTGATTAATAAAGTTCCTTCCAGTTCAAATAGCCTCAATGGTGTCATTTGAGCCACAACACTGGCTTGAAATGAGACAACTATATTTTTCAGTTACATGATTCAATAAATTTCATTGATGATTTAAGCTGGTTTGAGTTGGGTTTTCTAAGTGTGTGTGTGTGTGTGAGAGAGAGACAGAGAGAGAGAGAGAGAGAGAGAGACAGAGAGAGAGAGAGAGTCAGTATCCTGGCAGGACATGGCAGGAATGGCACACTTAAACAGAATTTAATGAAGCACCATTTACATATGTGTGGGTGGGGTTAAGGGCAACCAATAAGAAACAGCAATAGCAGGGAACTATCTCCTCGCTAGGCCTGATAGGGGAGGGGCTGGTTTCCCAGAGTCAGGAGCTTGGGGAGAACCATAGCTGAAGCTACTAGAGAGGATTGCCTGACCGGAGCTGTGGTCTTCATGAGGAAAGCAACCTTGCAACGAAGCAACCCGAGGAATAAATACTCACGCTTCTTTCCTCCCACTCCTTCTCCCTCTCCTGTTGGTGTTTCCCATTGGCCAAACCCAAGTGGGAGCCAGAGGAAATGAAGGCCATTTGATGCAGTCTATTGAACCCAGCCGCTTGGGGCACTGTGCATGGTGGAGAGGGGTGGAGAGAGAATCTGGAAAGGCCATGGAAAACATTCATTATCCTTTGATTCTAATATATTTTGTACAATGCATTTGGGACTCTAGAGAACAGTTAATAATCAAAAAATGACTATTATATGATCATTACAACATACGATTCAATCCTATTTGTTAAGTATTCATTGTTGTGGGTGCTTTGAAATAGTGCAAGGAATTTAGAAGTCATCGTTGCTGCTCTCAAGGGGCTAAGAACCAAAAGGGTGAGATGAGTTAAATGAAAACCAAAATTATCAGGCTACAAAAATATAAAAATGCAGGCGTTAGGCATGAGCCAGTCAGTGTATCCAACCCTCCTGGCCACAGGGATTGGACACTGAGCCAAAGGAACCAATGAGACTGAGTGACTCCCAGGACTTGGACTCTATTAGAAAGAATAGAAGTAGACATATGCTCTTCCTTTCTACCCATGATTTGAGAGTATTAGGTCTGGACAGCTACAGGCCTTTCAGTACCGGGAGAGGAGGCCCTGGAGCTGTTTAGAAGCCACTTTTATAGACCCTACAGATCAAGTCAAAGGAAGGCAGCACAAGGAGAGAGTGGATCCTTGGTGACATCGCTTGAACCACTAGATAAGCCTGGCCTGAAGCCAGATCTCTAGACTTTTTAGTTACAATATCCAAAGAGTCCTCTTTGTGTTTTAATCCAGTGTGAATTGGGTTTTCTGTCATTGGTATCATAGAGCATCCTAACTGATACAGGATCCTAAAACAAGGCCACTGAAACAAAGTGCTATTTTTCAATAAAAGATTTTAATGTTCACGAAAAGTGTTGGAATCTTCACAAGAATTCTTGTATTGTTATTCTTTATCTTGAATTTTAAAACAAAGCCATGATTTACGAATTAACAAATATTTCAGGGATGGTAGTCATAAGAAGTCACCCAATCGGACCATTCTCTTTGGAAAATTCTCTGTAAGGGAAGTAGTGCTTAGAATCTGTTCTCTGGATGTTATATGCCTAAAGAGTTGATGCGTGTAGACAAAGGCTGGTGAATAATGATTTTTTTAATGCCTCTGACATGAGAGTAGTCATCAGGCGTGAAATGAAGGCTTTTTTTCATATGCTTCCAGGATTAAAAACGTTGCCTTTTATAGATTTGTCCTTTGGAGTTGCTGACATCCCTTTCAAGTACAACCTGTACAATTAGAGGTCAACTGGTTCTTTCTGATTCGTGTGCTGTGAATCTTTATTTATTTGCACAGTTAAGTTAGTGGTTTGAGTGGCAAACCATTGATGTCAATATAAAGCACATTATATTAACATAAAGCAATTATGATGTTAATATAATTTAGGAAAAGCTGAGCGTTAAAGGATTCCAAACCAACTCTTAGGCTACGAAAGTAACTCCGATCTCATAAAACAATAAACCACCTGATCATCACCTAATTAAACAAACAGGCAAACAAAAACCCAAACAAACAGAACACGGTAACCTAACATGGACAAAATTTCTTTCTGCTGTTGTGAATAAAGTTAGTGCTATTTGTTCAGTGTCTGGGGACCTAAATGTGTGTCTGAAAAGAAAATGTTTTTATAGTAGAAGTCTGCAATTAAAGTCTTGAAAATATGAGGAACTGTTTTTAACTACTGTTTATTAAATTGCGCCAATGCTTTTGTGAACATTTACAGGTGAAAGAAAACTGCAGCAAAGTTCTATTACCAAGGCAAGCACGGCAGGGCATTTGGCGTCACTCTAGCAACCACTGTGCCTGCTTCACAGAACTGGTTGGATTAGTCACACAAATGCAAACAACAGGTTGATTTGCATCAGCCTGACGGGTTAGCAAATTATCTGCCTGGCCCATAGAGAAAGCACTGAGATTCCTAGTTTCCACAGGACACTTTGCAGTGTTCACGGAGCAGTTGAATGGCATTTCTAGTCCGTGATTCAAGGCTTCTGAGATATTACACACTCCTAAACTGCCTTATAGATACTGCACAATGCGTCCAGTTAAATTCATTAACTAGCTCTACAACAGTCTGAATAAAGATGTAGAAATGCTTAAAACAGAATTTAAGGATGGCATAAGTCAGAGAGAAGAAGCAGGATGGATTGCAGACACAGAAGATAGGCGGTGTTCAGTGTCACGCGATAGGTCATAGATTGTGCATACTAGCGTGTGTGTCTGAAGAGGCCTGTGCCCCCAAGGAAAGGGGAGATTATCATCCTGTCTCCCAGGAGTCATTTGCATAATTTGTGAGGACCTCGGGGCAGTGAGTGGGAGTCTGGTTGGGATGACCACTATAGGAGAACTGAACAATTTAGAAGAATGGATGATTTACCATTACAGGAAGTGCTTAGAAAGTGAGGTAGTATGAATTTAGAAAGGCTGGGTTGGTGGCCTAAGGCATTTAGAGTCAAGGAATAGAACAAAGGATGAAGATACATCCACTATCAAACTGGTCACTAGCACGTCCCTCTGTAGAGTGAGATGAGTGAGACTACTGAAAACTGAGATTCTCACAGTGGGTAAAACTCTTTGGGGTGAGTTTGCTTGTCTTGGAAAGGCAGTGTGAGAACTCCAGAGCCTTAATCTAGGAGACCTGTGAGATGATGTCAGCAAAGGAAATGGCTGGAAAAGTGTAGGGGCCATGAGCAAAAGATGGACAACCATCTGCCAGGTGCCCCCCTGGGGACGTTCATCTTCCCTGGCAGTATGACTAGAAAAGGTAAATCTAAAGCGCAGTTTGTGGTGTCCCGTCTCCTCCACCTGGAATACAATAAAAAATGAAAAAAAGTAAAAAACTTCCCTCTTTCCTATGAGCCGAGGTAGAGGATCCAGTCAAGAATGGACTACATGGGTGAGGGGTGAGTCAGTTGTTTTTCCCTTTGGTGGTTGGAATTAGCTTAAAAGATGGGTGTCTAGCATGGTGGGTAACATAATTTCCCTAGCTCTGTTCATTATGTACCTGATAATCTTAAGAAATGAGGTAACATCTCCTCCTTACCCCTCCAGACTCTACCTCGACCCCTGGACAAAGAGCAGGCTTGCCTACTGCTTGCTATAAAATTAGTGGGTTCCTCAAGCTCAGGGTTCCTCAGCTGTGAAGCAACCACTGCATGTGCAGGCATCCTCTAGACCCACCTATATTGTCCCGTGGCACTTGAGAACAAGGGGGACCAACACAAATATGCTGAAGTTCGTGCTGCTTATTATGTCATGAGTAATAAAGTCCTCTATCTCTGATGCAAAAGTCTTGAGGATTCTGCCAGCCTCCATGAAATAAGTGACTAATTTATTTATTAGGTTGTAGGTAAAGTAAAATCAAATTCCTGATCCAACATATATCGTTTTATTTGTACATATTTCAGTATGCATTCCTAAGAGACAAGAATTCTTAAAAAAAACAAAAAACTTAGGTAAGATAAATAGAGATCTGCTGTACAAGTTGCTGCCTATAGTTAATGGTATTGTATTGTGCACTTAAAAATTTGTTAAGAGGAAAGATTTCACATTAAAGTTCTTATGACAATAAAAAAACTTCAAAATCCTATTATCACATCTTAAAAAGGACAATGCTTCTTAAATAGCATTGAATATTTCCAATTGTGTTCAAATTTCCCCAACTGTTCCTTTTTTTTTTTTTTTACAGTGTATTCAATAGGCATCCAAATATTTGTATTGGGTGATTTGAATATTTTTAAAAAATTTTATTGTGGTAAAAATGCATGTGCATATCCATATATACAGATCATAAAATTTGTGATTTTAACCATTTTTAAGTGTACAGTTCAGTGGTGGCATTATTTACATTCACAACGTTGTGCAACTATTATCACCAGCCTGTTTCCACAACTTTTACAGCTGGGTGATTTGAATCTTTAGTATCTTTTAATCTGTCGGTTTTCCTTTTTCCTCACTCTGTTTTTCCTTGCAATTTATTTGTTAAAAAAAATCAGGTAATTTCTACTAGACGGTTTCCCACCGTTTGGAGTTTGCTATTTTCATAACTGTTCCATGGACTGCTACGAGGAGGCACATGATGTCTGGTTGTTTCCCTTTTTGTGATGTCAACAACCATTTATGATCACTGTTTACATCTTTTACTTTTTAGAGGTGCAAAATGGTGATATTTGAATTCTATTATTGCTTTTTAGTAGCTCTGATACTTCCATAGAGGAAACAGTTGCGTAGTGTTCCATCATATAGATGTTTATTCAATCTGTCTAAACAGACTGTTTTCGAAGTCAGAAGACCCTATTTAGCAAATACAGTTTTATTGTGATGATTTTTCAAATCTAAGAGAGGTTTTTTTGTTGTTGCTGTTGTTAATTCTCACAAAGGGTACAGAGTATGCTCAAGATGAAAGTAGAGTTTGTGAAAAAGTTAAAAATTACTTCTACATGATAACATGAGGAAAATTTTCACCCTCCAGAATCATTTCTGTTACTAAAGTGGGTCTTTTGTTAAAAGGTGCTCTAGAGTCATTCACCTGGAAAGGAAGCCGTCTTAGTATGGACAGGCAGTTTCAGTCTTTTTTTCCAAAGAAGAGTGCTGAGAGCTGGGGAGAGCTTCCTTTACATGTGTCCTCTGGTTCTTATTTTATGCAGCTAAAATTAAGCACCGTGCTTTTTTTGGTGATAGTACATGCCAGGATGGCATATCAGAACATTTCCCTTAAAGCGACATTGAGACACATCTGTTAAGTGAATTAGTTACCAACTCAATTGACCCATTTAGCAGGGATAGGAAATTAAAAAACCATTATATTGAACCATCTGATCCCTTTGCCACTAAAAATATTAATTAAGTTTTTCTTTTTTTCCCTCACCATAACATCTGTTAACTAACATTTGGTATCCCATGAAATTTCTGTATGCTGGGAATTATAGCAGCTGAAAGGACATGTGATGAAACTTCTTAAATTTTTATATTTGGAGGATCTCTCTCTCTCTCTCTCTCTCTCTCTCTCTCTCTCTCTCTCTCTCTCTCTCTTTCTCACCCCCCTCCCCAAAGAGAGTAAACTAGCAAGTAATGTGCGTATGTGATAGTATAATATAATTTTACGTTTGAAAAATCTCTGCTGTTTTCATATCAGAAATAAAAGAAAGAAAAGCTCAACTAAATGAGTATGGTTTGTGGAGGGAATGACTTCAAAAGCCACTCTCTGCAAATCAGAGAAAAATGCCCGCTCTCTGCAACAGGCCACTCTTTTCCCAATCAAAAAGTGAATGTGAATAGCATGCTATACATGTTTAGCAATGAAATTTATTTGCTTGTTTTAGTTATCTATTGCTGTGAAACAAATTATTCCAAACTTAGTGGTTGAAAGCAACACATATTTATTATCTCACAGTTTCTATGGGTCAGGAATTCAGGAGCAGCTCGGGGCATTGAGATGTCTCTGTCTCAAGGCTGCCATCACACTGTGGGCAGGAGCTGTACAGTCAAGGCTTGACTCAGGGAGGAGCCACCTTCAAATTCCCTCATGTAGCTGTTGGCAGCTTTCAGAAGAGCCATGTCCAAGTTCAGTCACGTGGGCCTCTCTGCCAGGCTGCCTAGAGATTGGCTTCTTCAAGGGCAAGGATTCCAAACAAAGTGAGAAAGAGCACCCCAGACTGAAACCATAGAAGTGACATCCATCACGTCTTTCATATTCTATTCATTAGAAACACATCTATAAGTCTAGCCCACCCAAAAGAGGAGATTACATCAGGGCATGAACTCTAGGAGGCAGAGATAATTTGGGACCACCTGAGAGACTGTTTACTACAGTTTCTTCATTTTATATGTAAATTTTAAACATAGAAAACACATTCCCATAGCTAGAAATTCAAAATGTGTAAGAGGCTGTGTAGTAAGTCTCCACACCCCTACCACCCAGTGCGCTCCTTGAATAAACTCATATCCGTTTCTTGTGGATCTTTCCAGAGGCTTTCTGTTAGATGTGAAGATGATGACAGAGGGGGACTCCACAGGGTACAAGCAGAAAGCCACTTTAATCTTCTCCCCTCCACTTTGCCAATTCAAACCTGCTTGGCAGCGATAACTCTACTCCACCCCTTGGGTGAAATCTGAGGTGGGGATTACGACTTTTCATGTCCCTCTCAGATAATGAGGAGTCCTCCAGTTATTTTTAGTCATAACATAGTTTCATGTCAGAAAGAAAATGCTGAATAATAGTCAGACTCCGCATTTTAAGGTTAAAGTGTCTGCCCTTCCCTAGCTTGGGCCTCCTTCAGCCTGGAGGCTGCAATTTAAAAAAAAGGTGGAGACCTTATCGTCAGCATCTCTATTTCTCTATTTTGTACTTCATTTTCTCTTGTGCCTCCTTCCTGTTCCACTGGGCTGCCTTTGTCTCTTTCTGGGTTGGGGGATGGGAAATGAGAGGAGAGATAAGGAGCTCTTTTTTCAGTATTCAGGCTCTTCTGGCTTCTTCAGAGATTTCCTCATGGAACCATCCAACCGAAGCTTCTTTGGTGTTTGCAAATTCTCTCCTTCCTTTAGTTTTTGCTTCCAAGGATATGCCTCCAGCCACTTTGTGCTGAGGTCTCTTCAGGAAGCCTCTCGGGCATGGCCTCCTCCAAGACAGCTCCAGGAAGGCTGGCTTTCTCTCCCTCTCAGCCTCCATCTGGTCCTGGGAAAACCTCACACACCTTTCAGAATATCCTAGACTCTTTGGAAAACTGACTAAGACTGTTTTTGCTCCTTGAGGGTTTTAATTTCTCATACTATCTCGCTCAATTCCTTTAGGAATTATTATATCCTGGGAATAGGGACTGTCCAATGTATCACCCCAGGAATTAAAATCCAGAAGAGGGGATGCATCTGCTGGCTGATCAAATGCTTGTTTTGTATGGGTAGGAAGTGAAAAACTTTTCTTGTAGAACATACTTTCCACCTGCTGAGATACCTTTGAAGACAAAATAAGCATAGTAATTAAATTTATGAATTTTTTCATTAATCCAGTGTATTCTGCTTAGCTACAGATGGCAGGGAGGCTGAGGTAATTTCAGGCACAGTCATCGATATAGGGACACATTACTAGGATGTGGGGGCTTTTTCTTTCTCTCAGAATCATACAGTGTTCACTGCTGTAAAACTAGATATCTAGGTCGTGGTAACTTTTCAATTCCCATACCTGGCTCTGCTGTGGTTCATCTGCACGCAGTGATTTCACTCAGCTCACTCCACCTCTCCCGTTTCCAGTGGTCCCACAAGAGGTCCCACAGACACGGCATTCCACCTTCACCAGTACCCAGCTAGCTGGTCCTTCTCCTGGCTAAGGCTGGAATTCTTTAGACAATCTCAGCACACAGCTGGCCTTCAGTCGGCTTAGTGTTGAGACATAAACAGGGCTGTTCTGGGACGTGGTGCCCCAATACTAACCAACCACTGGGCTCCTTCCTACACAGACCTGACCTGAATGAGACCCAGGAAATGTCTATGTTGTCCACATTGTCGGAGCTCAAACCCAGCATCCTCCATTCTAATAATATTCGAGTTCTCAAATTCTAGTCACGTTTTCTTCGCTGACCCTTTTCTTTGTATGCCCAGTTCAGGTCCACCTTCTGAAGAAAAGGTTTCCCTCTTCTTAACAGGGCTTCCTGTTAGGGGATGTTGCCCTTGAATCCCATTTTGGAGATTGAGACTTGGTGATCTTGTCCACAAAGATACCTTGTCTTATCTGATGAACTGCTGCCTGCTCACCTGCTAGGTCTACCACAAGTTACTCAGAATTTTCCAATTCGGCTGCTTCAACTGGACCCCTGGAAATTCCCAATCCCAAGGGCTCCACCACTGTTCTGCTTGGCTGACCATTTGGCATCAGCTGGACCTTTCCTTCTCAGCTTCTGTGGAGGCCCTGTCCTGTTATGCTGGCAGATGGGGCATGGCTCTAACAGCTCAGCTGGGCCTGTGGAGGCACTTACACATAGCAGATGGGAGCACTACAAGTGACTACAGCCTTGTGAAAATGACTGGGGGCAGGGGGTAATGCTAACAGTAAGTGAGGAGATTAAGAATGATTTGGAGTTGGTCACATTATAAGGTCACAAACAAACAAACAAAAAAGGCAAAGGAATAAATCAGAGCCAAAGAAAAAACTATGCAGTGTCATTGTAAGTATGCCAGGAGATACATAGTACCCTCACTAAAGAAAAATAAGTCATTTAAAAGTGAATGCCATATTGTACCAATGTTAATTTCTTAGTTTTGACAAATGTGCCACGTTAGGTAAGATGTTAACATTAAGGAAACCTGGGTGAACTCTCTGTACTATGTTTGCAACTTTTCTGTATCTAAAATTATTCCAAAAAAAAAGACACTGAAAAAAAGAATACCAATGGAAATATTAAATTACTAACATTAGATATAAAGAACTTCTTTACCCTAAAAAATTTAGGCAGATAAAAATGGTTTTTGAATGACATTTTGAACTCTCAGCTCCTGACATAAACATGTATTGTAAAAAGGTGCATTCCTGTATGAATTCTGGGAAGAATTAGTTGACGCTTCCTGGTTTCACTTTTAGGAAACTCATTCTTTCAATAAGTGATTTTTGACCTATTACGGGTCTTGCATATTCTAAGGATACATCAGTCAACAAAACAGATAAAGATCTCTGCTGTCATGGAGCTTACATTCTATTGGTAGCAGGGGGAAATCAACAATAAACATGAATATAAAAATAAATAAATTATATACTATGATTGAAGGTGATAGGTGCTATGAGAAAAAGAAAGAAGAGCAGAAAAAACTGGTAGTAGTGGAATGCGTGGGAGCTGGGCCGTGTGCAATTTTAAACAGGGTGCTCAGAGCAAACCTCACGGGGAAGGTAGAGTAGAGCAAAGGGGAAGGAGATGAGGGAGCACAGCATAAGGATATCCCCACGCAGAGGGACCGGCCCTACGGAGGAGAAGGCCTAGATGCCCAGTCTGCAGCACAAGGGAGTGGGCAGAAGCAGTAACTGAGGGGGAGAGAAGAAGATGAGGTGAGGAAGGTAAGAGTGGTGGTGGGTGGGGAGGAGTGCACATAACGTAAGACTTTGGCTTTTGAGCTACAAGAAATGGGGAGCTATTGCAGACTTTTGCGCAGAAGAGTGACATGATCTGTCTTATGTACAGTCATGCACCGCACAACGGGACGTTGTAGTGAACAACCCACCAATACACCTACCAGTACAGTGGTAGCCCCATTATAATGAGATTAAAATGGAGCTGAAAAATTCCTATCGCCTAGTGACTGTCACCTAGTAGCTGTCATAATGTCGTAGCAACAACGCATCACTCACACGTCTGTGGTGATGCTGGTGTAAACAAACCTGCTGCTCTGCCTGTCCTATAAAATTAGCACATATAATGTGTGCAGTACATGGTACTTGATAGTGATAATAAATGACTATGCCACTGGTTTATCTATTTACTATACTATATTTTTTATCGTCATTTTACAGTGTACTTTTCCTACTTATAAAAAAACCCAAAGTTAGCTGTAAAATAGTGTCCCAGGTTATACCGGTCGCAGCCTCATACATCTCGCGTTCACCAAGTCCCCTGATTGCACCATTTTCTCTTGCGCTTGATTTAATCTGCTGGTAGTTTGTACAGTAACATGCTGTACAGCATGCTGGGAGCAATAGGCCATACCATAAAGCCCAGGTGTGTAGTGGGCTGTACCATCTAGATTCGTGTCCGTGCACTCACTCTATCATGTTTGCACAACAACGAAATTGCCTGATGACACATTTCTCAGAATGTATTCCTGTCTTTACGCTGCACATGACAGGGTCATTCTTCAGTGTTTTGTGAATCAGCTCTGGGTGGGCAAGGGCGGAGCAGGGAGAACCGCTAGAAGGCTAAGGAAGGAATCCAATGAGAGAGGCTGGCACCTCACACCAGAATGAAGCCAGGGAGGAGGTGAGAAGGGGTGTGCTGGAGCTGGCCTGTTTCAGCTTGAAAGCCAATTGGTACATTTTTAGGAAGTTTGCAAGCCAGTTGTTAAACATGCCATTATTAAAAGTTAAATTATACAAACTTACAATTAAATGCACTGTACTGAAAGTCATGCGGAGCACTTGTCTTTCAGGATGGTGTTACGTAATGTGTCTTCGTAATGTTTTGTAACTTAGATATTTTAGTTGTTAGCTAGGTTTTGAACGATTGTCTACAAGTAAATTGTGCTTGAGGATGGATAATACACTCGTTTGGATCATTAAAGTGTGTAAAGAAAGGCTAGTCATTCGTTTATTTAAGAAACATTTTTTGAGATACCTAATTACCTCACTTTTCTAGGTACCGAAGTTTCAAAGATGAACAGGCTTATCACTAAAAAGGCAACCCTCATCTGTGAACAGGGTAGTTTCGTTAGGAGTGTAAAACTCTTCCCGTGTCCCCAGCCAAAATACCAACCCCGTCTGCTGCTTTCACACTCCCTCGCAGGGTGGCCTTTAGACATTGATTAATGTTTTTGATCCTAATTTAAAACTCAGATGACAAAAAAAATACATTATGTTGAAAACTAAACTAATAAATACTCAAAACTCACCACTGCCTAATTGTCTTTACCTAATTATTTTGCTATTATCATTTATCATTATCTCCGCTGCTGAGGTTGTTTGTGTCTATTCTATCCATGTGGTAAAAAATACTCTGAAATGGGGTGCTGCCACGAATATCTTCCCAACTCTGTATCCAGTGACATTACATCCACAGCCACGGTGGGAATACTTACCCTACAGACATGGACAAATGCTACACATCGGGGTTCATTTTGTCTTTACAGAGAGCCGGTTGTTAAACATTGACCAGCACACCACTGCTTTGTGCTTTCCCAACTCTACCTAGGAATGTGTGTTACGACCCCAATCCAATGTTTTCAGGTTCCCTTACTTTTGTCATGTCCCCACCCACAGAGGGGAAAGAGGTTAGTAAAGAACTTAGATAGGTATTATGAATATTACAGTAGGATAAAAGTATAACGTATTTCTCTTAAGCTTCATCCATCAATACCTATTGAGTTATGAGAAATCGCCGTACCTGGGATTGGATCTTCAGTGCCGGCCCTAGCTTTAATCCCATAGTGCTTCGAAGATGCTCCTCTGTGAGTAATGGCAGCGTTTCCCCATCAATTGCATGATCTTTAAATACCTTTTTAAACACAAAAGGTGTTAACTTGCTCTACATGTCTTTCTTTAGAAAATTCTTGTTTTCTATGCATATTGGTTAGTTGTTTTGGAGGAAACATTAAGACTGCTTGAGGATGACACGAAATTTTATAAAATTTCTTATTTTCAGTTACTCCCCCTTCTGTGCTCCAGTAGCACATTGTTTGTGCTCTTTAATTAGCTTGGAAGTGCATTGCGATTTTCTTTTTATACAACTCAATTCCACCATGGAATAATTAATATTTGAGGGCAGACTCGTGTCTTATTTACTAATGTACCCGTAATGCAGTAGCTGGCACATAGCAGAAGGTGTGCCATCCACATTGCTGGACAAATCACTGAATGAACAAAGAGTCTCAGTAAAGGAATGTGGGTAAAAATCGGGACAGACAAATGCCATCTCTCACATTTACAGGTGCACTGCCCTCTGTCCACTGCCTTAGCTACATGGTGGAGGGAGGAGAGGAGATGCAGATGGGAGCTGTCATGGACCTTCCCAGCACGGCCCATTCTGACTGTCGTAGTGGATGTGACCGTGCCTTCCTTTCTTTCAGAAACTAGGAAGGCTGCTGATAGACCAAAGTTCCAGGCTGATAAGAGATGGATAGAAAACACTGGGCTACTCCTTCCTGAAAGATGCCCTTCCCTTGCCTTCCTGAGGCTTCTCCCTCTGGGGTACTCTCTGCCCTCTTCTTTACAGTCACCTTTGTGGCTACTGTTTTTCTGTCCATCCTTATGTATTAGAGTCCCTTAGGTTTCTGACCCAGGTCCTCTTTGTTCTTCCTCATTGGTCTCAGTCTCTGTTGGCTTCAGTGTCTCTCTGTGTTGCAGGTTCCCTAATGTATGTATGTCTTTAACTTAGAAGTTGAATCATGCCAATTGTGTCTCTTAGATAGTGTTCTTATCTGCCGGCCACACTGTTCTTACCCTGGATCAGATACGATTATTGCTTGTCAGAGGAGGCTTCCACACTAGTCTTGCCACATACAACCTTTTTTCATAAAAGCAACCTGAGTGACCTTTCTGAAATAAAAAGCTAATCATACTACTAAAACCTCAGCTGCCTCCAGGATAAAGTTCTAATCCTTCACTGAGTCTCCAAGGCTTCCTGTGACCTGGCCCCTTCTCCCACTCCAGCCTCCGGTCTGGTCATTCTCACCTCTCCCACCTTGGCCCTGGTCCTCTCTGTGCCAGTAGGAACCACTCTCAACATCCCAGCTATGTTAAATTTTTTCTGTCTCCTGGCCCTCACCTGGAAATTCCTCCTTCGCCTCTCTCCTGCCTCACTTCCTCCCTCAGCTGGCAAATTCACCGTCAGATCTCCCTTTTTGAGCACCAAAGAAAGAGAATCCACAGGGATAAATTTTCACATAGAAGTAGGTTGGCAGCCAGGGCCTGACATTCCTGAGGGCCAAACGCTCAGCCATGGTGGATGAACCCTGGGCTTGAGGCAAGGATGCAACACACGCCACTGTCTCTCAGAAGATGTCCCACGGCCTCCTTCTCAGGAGAGCAGGTGAGGCCAAAAGCACCATATGAATGTACACATATTTTTAGTAATTTCAGTTATGTTTAGAGGGAGAATATTGTATCTGCTCAGTTCTTTGAACTAGACACTAACTTAGAGCAAACAAAATGTGTTGCACGGTCTCCCGGAGGTCCCTAACAGTTGAGCCACAAACCCTCTCTGTGCGTCTAACTAAAAGAATTCATTTTGCATAGGGGCTTTGGGTTTTAGTTGTGGTGGTTTTTTCTGAATTTCTTCTTCTACCTACAGGAGGCAGGTGATGGGAGGTTGCAGAGGAGGCACCTAAGGCAGAGGTGAGGAAGAAGAAGGTAGGGGACCGTGGGTGTAACCCCAACTAGTCCCAAGGGCTGTGAGTGAAAGCCGAAGGGACATTTAAGACAAGGGTTCTTGTGAGGGCTGTGCACAAGCAAGGCTGCGTCAGAGTGTGTTCCACCCAGGCTGCACCGAGTCGGATCCAGGGTTTTCTCCTGTTGTGTACAGAACGCCGTCACGGAGCATGGTGGGGGCCGTGCCAGGCAGAACAGCTGCCTTCTTGCAGCTGATCTTGCCAGAAGTCACTGGGAGGGAATAGGCTTTAACAAGGAAACAAGAGCAGGACCTGACCCTAAACACATTTATGAAATACCTCGAAATAATTATTTCTGCTTCTTGGAATGGGGAACGGAGCACTGACATCCTGTTGCTGAGAGATAATGAGTCAGCGAAGTGGGTATTTGTGTTTATGTCACTCCTATGGGCCTGCCAGAGGACATTTGGGATGATAAAGGATGAAGTGCATGTAACATTACTTATTACAAGAGTAGCTATTATAAACTGCACTTTTATGACTGGATCCCTAACTGATTAAGAATAATGAGAGTTCAAATGGGTTCAATCCATCAGAAGTTAGCAATCACACGTCCGTTATACACGAGGTTGCTTGTTGCTGGCCGTTATCAGAATTGGGTAACTTTACTGTACCAGTGGTTGATGTGGCACTTGATAAGTGACACTGATAAATTTAAAAGTCGACTGACCCATAGTTAACGACTAATAAAAAAAAAAATAAGGTTATACTCATTAAATAGGAGAGAATAGGACAAAACATTTTATCAGGCATGCAAAAAGACAAAGTGGGTGATTTGAAGACTACAACTTGCCTCATTAGTAGCTTGAGGTTCTACTCTCTCTAGGAGCCTGACATAGTGATGAAACTAGCATTTACTGAGTACTTACAAAGTGCCAGACACTCTTGATTGCATACAACAATCCTTTGAGAATGTATCATACTATCCCATTTTACAGATGAAAAAACTGAGGTACAACGAAGAGAGGCAACTTATCTTATGTTACGTGTTCAGAAAGTAGAAAAGCCAGAATTCGAACTTGTACTTTCTGGTTTCATAAGCCATACTCTTAATTACGACTCTGTATCACTTTCCCTTAAGTTTCATAAACAGAACAACAACAACAAAGAGAAACAAAAAGAATCAACAGCACTACATGAAGGAAAATATGATTTCCAAACTAAGATCCAAAATAATCTCTAACATCAGTTAATTATGATGTTACATCAGAACGTCCTTTTCTTGCTTTCTTTTCCTTTAACATATAAATCAAAGACAACAATACCAGATTCAGTAGGCACATTGTTGCTTGGAATTGTGTTATAATATTAAATCACTTGAAAAAATAAACTACATGCATGAAAATGTTAGCATTGACATAAACTTCAAAAACTTGCCAGCTTATGATTTTTGTCACCAACTTTCCCACACGAGTGAAATTAGTCTTCATTCCAACTGTCCTGACATCACTGTATTTTTTTTAGAAATAGTATTTATCTATCAGATTGAATTATATGTATGTATGCATTTTTGTATATTGCCCCAGCAGAAATACAGAATTTAAAAGTAGTTAATTCCCAGATTTTCAGATCTATTGCATTCTTGCTTTTTTTTAGAATGAAGTCCATATTTCCGTTACCTATTATGAGCAGCCTGAAACGTCTGGTGCAGAAGTATATGCCCCCAACATGTTTGTTATATGGACAAGTAGGGAATGCAGTAGACATTTCTCATTCCTTTTGGATCTTCGGGCTCTGAATCTCCTAATTTGGGGAGAATTCCCATCTCCGGAGTCTTGATGGAACAGATACTAAAGCCAGACACTGGCATTTCCAGCTGGGCTGTGGGCACATGACTCAAGCTCCACCAAATAGGAGCTTCTGTTCCAGGGCAGCCAAGGACATAAAAAAGGGGCGATTACTAGGAATCCTCTCTGGGAACCAAGTGCAAGTTTGACGGCACTTATTATGAAGGAAATATATGTCAAAGTGTCTTACTTTTATGAGAATACTTAAATATTAGGTCACCTGAGCATAGTCGGAACAACCCGGAAGACCACTGACAAAGTTGTGCACGTCACTCACGCTCCATTTCTGAATATCTTCGTCCAAAGACAGATTTCCCCCAGTGGTAACCAGTGTGTGTGTTCCTTTAAAATGGAAAGGAAATTATTTTGTGGTGTAAAATTTCCAGGGCAAAGGGGGATGCTAAGAGCACAGTTTTAGGTATAATTACATTAATTTCTTCATATTCTATTAGTAGAGAGTGGTCCATTTATATATAGATCTATAGGTAAATCCCTTCAAGGATATTAAGAGTTACTGAAAAAATGTTTTCTAAAAATCTTAGCTGCCTCCTTTCTTTTCTTCCTCTAAAGGATCTTTAATGACTACATTATCTTAAATAAACAAAGAAGTTCCCGAACTGCTCCAGCTTCTCTTAGATTCCAATAGAAAGGTGGTGTGGATTGCATTCTCCAGATTAACTCCACCAGGTTCCGTGATGTTACGTGATTTACCATGCCCTTTAGGTGATGCAAGAGTGTAGCTGCACCTTCATCAAAATGGCAAACTAACACTTTGTAAGGGAAGCAGTTGGTCTGGGGCCTAGATTACGCCCCTTCCCAAATAATACCCTAGAAGGGGATCATGGTTTTGTTGAACTTAGGAAGAACTTGCAACAACGGAGAGTTCTTGGACTTCTAGGATGTGTTTGGGATGTGTTTTAAAATATTTTTATCTAAAGAAGTCCTAGAAAACTATTCAGTGTTTTTTTGGGGCAGGGTAGTAAGTTAATATTTTAGGTTAGAAGGTATCTTTAAGAGTAGCGGGCACTGAAAGTTAATGCTTCTGTTTAATTGTCTTTATTTTTCTACACTTAAATGCAGAGGAGATAGAATTCATACTGTTAAGCCAGAAGCGCCTCTATTCTGTGTTGAAGAAATTAACAGCAAATTAAATTAAAATTTTAATTAAAAATTCTGGTAGGTTTCTCCATCCTTCCTCATACTTGCCTTTCTAGACTTTGCTAAAAATTCTCTATATAATAATAGAGATGAATTTCACTGATGTGGCTTCTTGGAACTAATGTAATAAAATGACTTCAAGAGATACTGTATTTTTGCCGTGTATAATGCGCACTTTTGTGCCCAAATTTGTGAGGGAGAAAATGAGGGTGTGCATTATACATGGGTAGTACTAACTCTGTATCTATATAAATGTTTTTAATTCTTTTATTTATGCTTATGAGTTAAAAGTGTAACTCTAGAAATCAATAACGATATCCGTATGAAAAATAATACCCTAGAAGGGGATCATGGTTTTGTTGAACTTAGGAAGAACTTGCAACAACGGAGATGTGTTCTAGGATGTGTAAATATGGTAAATTTGTTACCGGTATGTAAAATTTCTTGTACCTTGTATCTGTCCTCGTGTTTTGTAATTACTTGTGACATAAAATTTCTCATACCATAATATGTTAAAAACTAAATGCTAAAATTCCTTTATAATACAAAAAACAAGACCTAAATGTAAACAAATAAAAATTTGATTTAAAACAAAAGTTTTTTTCCCCTGAAAGTTTGGGCCAACAACGTGGGTACTCATTACACATGGGAGCACATTATACATGGCAAAATACAGTAATTCAAAATAGGATTAAGAGAAGGAAGGATAAAAAGAAGCATGATGGTTATAGTTCACTATGTAATTACTGAAAGACTTGATGACCTGTGGTTTCTAAGAATCTGCCGCTGGCCATTCACTCTTGGATACTCACCGGGCAGAGATGGTTGAGGAACTGGAGGGTAAACTGCGTTCTTTTCACCACAGGCTGCAAAAGCCTGCTCTGAAGCCATCTCTTTCCCACTGTCCCAGGCCTTTGCTTCCAGGGGAGAACCATGAACTCCTCCCCAGGGCTTTTGGTGAGTAAGCTCCAGCTCTCCACAGGTGTTGGCAAGAGCTGTAGTTGGCTTTTCATTGGTTTCGCTTGACATCTGATTGTTGAGAGCTTCTGTTTCTGGGTCTTTTGCATACTCATCCTCTTCAGAGGCAATCGCCTGAGTCTGACCTAGGGTTTTTTCTTCTGCTTGACTTTGGGGACTCTCAGTATCACTGTCTAGAACTTTCTGATTCCCTGCACCTCTCCTGAGACGACGACATTTCTGACCCCAGCTCTCTAGAAAGCGCGGACTAGTTGCCACCAGCATGGGGTTGCGCTGAATGTTTCTCAGGGAGCGTTGCTGCAAATGCAGGTCACCGGCAGGGAGCACAGTCCTGCGCTGGCAGTGGGCTGGGCCAGATGAGATACTGGAGCCATAGAGGAATGGTATCCCCAGGCCTGCCAGTCCCTTGGGATTCACTTTTTCTATTCTCCTTTGCTGGTAAATGGCATGCATTTCCATTTCCATCCTAAAAACAGAAGTGTACATTTTATACAACCCAAACAAACCATTAGAAATGTAATTTTAATGGCTCTCTGCTTTCCCTAAGATAGCACCTCTGTTTTACATGAGTTTCAGACTACTTCTCTGAAGTCTGTTGGGTGGAAACATGAATCCCCCACAAAGCCACTGGGAAGGAGAGCTTGGGGTAAGATCTGAGGGTGAAGGGTATGGCAGACTCTCACTGAGGGAGTCCAAGGCTAGACTTTAGAGCCTTACCTCTGGCAGATTTAATAGTTTCACCTGTTAAAATTATATACATTTTTATTATAAATTAATAATGCAGCACAAGCTGGTTTCTTGCCAGAGATTAATCCTCAAAGAAATTAAAGTTTTGGGAAGAGGGTTTTAAACCTTGCAGTACAGTTTTAGTGGGACTCAAGAAATGTAGTAAGTCAGTGCCAGTCTCAACTGTTACAAATTAATGCAAGTGGCAGGGGTGGGGGAGGAAGGACAGGGAGGATTTGTTTTTGCTTACTTTTCTTTGCTTGTTGTTCAGCACCTGGAGGCTTAGGGTTTAGTAATGAGGAAACTGCCTCGGATTCTTTCTCTTCCCCCTCCAGGCATACCCTACTCATTACTGCTATCTTTTCTTTCTCCTGGTTGCTACAGCTGAAGGCTCCTGTTGGCTTGACATGGACTCTGATGGTATTGTCTGAAGTGGGGCTGGCAAGCTTGGCTGCCGTGTTTGGGCAAAATTGAAATCATTTAGGACAGAAATGCGACTTTGAATTTCAGGGGAATCACAGTTAGGCATTTTAATTATGAGACGTTGACAAACTATTATGCCCTATGAATTTAGCTTCACTATGTAATTTCTAATCTTGTTTTTAATCCTTAACCAACCTGTGTACATGTTTGTACATGTTTCTTTTTGCAATATTCCTGAAGTACTTTTGTACGTAATCAGAGTATATACATATATATGTATATTCAGAGTGTATATGAAGTCGAACAATTATGTTCACAAACTCATCCTAGAAAAAGTGCAACATACCTCACTGCTGAATATCACTAGAGTCACCTTCAAGGTATTCTCTTTGGGAAGCTATGCACTGATACCAGTGCCTAGTCCACCCTTCAATGCAATTTTGGAACTCTTTTTCTGGAATAGCCATCAGAACTATCATCTTATTACTCTTGATGTCCTGAATGTCATCAAAATGCCTTACTTTCAATATTTCCTTTATCTTCAGGTAAAGAAAGAAGTCACTGGGGTCTAGATCAGGTGAGTAGGGAGGGTGTTCCAATACAGTTTTTTGTTTACTGGCTAAAAACTCCCTCACAGACAGTGCTGTGTGAGCTGGTGCGTTGTCATGATGAAAGAGCTATGAATTGTTGGCAAAAAGTTTAGGTCATCTAACTTTTTCACGCAGCTTTTACAGCACTTCCAAATAATAAACTTGGTTAACTGTTTGTCCAGTTGGTACAAATTCATAATGAATAAGCCCTCTGATATCAAAAAAGGTTAGCAACATCATTGCAACAAGTGCGCAAACTTAATTGTCAGAACTCGTACTCGTATATATGCACAAATATAACAACATACACAAATACAACAATACACAAATATAATAAATAAACTGATGAATCTATAAAAATACATATATATCTATATCTATTTACCTCTATCTAAAACTAATGAATAAACAAACAAGTGAATGAATAGAAAACAAATAAAACATCACTGTTACGTTACCTGGCAGTATGCTGCCTTTGAATCATTTCATTTCTCCTGGCCATTGCTTTTATGGATTCAGGCGGTAAGATGCCCCAACCTTAAAAAGGAAAACCACCATTATACCCACAAACAAATTAACAACACCCATTTAAAAATAACACCACAAAATACAATGATTTAAAACAGTATCTGCAAAACCACCGGTTGAGGCCCACGTTGGGAACAGTATCAAATCTTTGCTGCTCAGCATCTTGAGTCACTTTGGTGATGGCATGATAACACGAGGTAACTTTTTTCTTTAAGTGTGGGTCTCATGACAGGTGACATTTCCTGACATATTTCAAAAGGAACAAGATGAACTGTGGGTCTCTTGGTCTCTTTCTTTTGAAGAAAAATTGATAGCTTTTGTTGTTGTTGTTGTTGTTACAAGAGGAATAAGTTGACCTTTAAGAAAGAAACGTAACTAAGTGTTTCCGGATGCACTGAAATCCCTGGGAATAAATGCATGATTTGCGGTGAAAATATGAAGTTCTCTATAGGGACACTTTGGTGTGTCTGAGGTAAATATTTTTCTGTGATTTCCATGGAGGGGGCAGCAATTATATTCTTTGTCCATTTCCACCCTCTAAAATGTCTTGAAATAATGGTAGCCTCACCAGAATTCAAGGTTGGCTGGCAACTTCATGCTATATTCATTTTTTATTTTTCTGCACTCCTAATGCACTTAGAGTCTATATTAGCACTTCTCAAACAACCTACAGTGAAGGAGCATTTTTTTCTTCTAAACTTTCCAACCCATCATGGACCAACACTTTTAAAAAATACAATAAAATTTAAATGAAAACAAAGACATATACAAGCACAATTTAAAAAATATTAGATTAATGGACCTAAAATTACCCTGGCAAATTACCATAAAGGTTTCTAAGCCCTTACTCTATGCATTTATTGGTGCAAACACTTCACAGACAGCACAGGTCCGCAGAGCACCCTCTAACCATAACAGACACAAAAATTGTACTTATTATACTTAGTTTTGTCTAACGATAGTTTTATAATTGTAAATCTGTGCTTCCCAACAAGAGAATAAGTATCATGAAGTCTACAACTCTTTCTTATACCTGCTCTGTACTAAGCTAGTAGAGCTCATTAAACTATTAATAATAACCTATCTTGAAATAAGCTATATTATGTCTTTTTTTAATGAGATTCCTTGTCATTTGTAAAATTCAGAGATTAGATAAGGTAACATCTAAAAATCCTTCTAACTCTAAAGCTCTCTATATTTTTCAAGTTCAGTAGCTTCAAGATATTCTCCTTTAGACAGTGGACATGCATGAAAGTGCCAACTCATGGTGCACTCCCCAAGGATGCAGAGAAAGTCCATGTGAGAAGTCCAGTGCAGAGAGCACAATTCCAATCACCTGCTTTTTAGAACACTCTGAAATCTAGATTCATCAAACCTATTCCAAGTTTCCTTCTCTTTGCCAAATAAGTGACCTGAAACTTAGTGCTAGTTAAGCTGAAATATGTCACTCCCCACCTCACATCCCAATTTTTGCAATAGATCCCTGTCTTAGTTTCTATTTTGCTAACTTACTTGGAGTTCAGTTTCTATAGGACCGAGGCCCTACGTGGCCCTTACTTACTCTCCTACACATCAGTCTTGAGGTGGGAGACCTGATCTCTGTTCCTGGGACAGGTGATCAATCTGTGTGTTTATATCCAAATATTGGTAGTTTCTGGATTCTTCATCACTAAGAAGGATACTCTGGGTCTCTGCTCTATTTATCTATTACTTGTAGTCATGGCTATAGATTTACTGGGTTCTTGCTGCCAGATGGGGCTTCCATCCAGGATCAGCTGTGGCACCTGTTTTATTTGGTCCTTGGGCTACTCCAGTGGGGGTGTCTAGTTTCATATCTGGCCCTTGCTCAGATGCCCAATCTTATTGCAATAGATCCACACACTGTGGTAGCTCAAATGCAGGCAAGCTGGTATCTTCACTGACCCTGGCACCAATCATATTTCTTTTTGAGTCAGGCTTTTCACTCACATTGTTCCTATCTATTAAGAGTTGTTGGAGTTCAGAATCAGGGACAAACAGAAACCCATGACTATAGTTTTGGGGATATAAGATACATCAGTTTGACCTTTTATATCATGGATAAATTTTTACTTCCTAGTCTCTCTTGAGCCCCACCAGCCATGTTTTCACTGTTACCACTCTACTGAAATAGCTCTTATCAAGATCACCAATGACTTCCACATAGCTAAATCTAATCACATATTTGTAGTCCTCCTCTACTTGATCTATGAGTAGCATACTTGCTTGACCCAGTTGCTCAATCTCTTTTTAAAATGCTTTCTTCCCTTGCCTCCCAGGCTTCCATACTCGTTTGGGTTCTCTTCCACCTTGCTGGTTGCTCCTTCTAATTCTGCCTTGCTTGCTCCTCCTCATCTTCTCGACCTTATTGGTATGTCCCAGAGATCATCCTTTTAACTTCTATCCACACTTACTGTATAGATGATCTCATCTAGTCTCATGCATGCTGGTAACTCCCAAAATCATATCTCTAGGTTGCATCTCGAAGTCTTCCCTGGACTTCAGATGCCTTCCTGACATCTCCCATCGATTTTCTATTCGGTATCTCAATCGCAATATGAGCAAAACTAAGCCTATGATATCTCTCCTACCCCAAGAACTCTGTTCCTCTCACAATATTCCTCAACTCAGTAAATAGCAACTCCACCTTTCTGATTGCTCAGATCAAAATTTTGATGTCATCCTTAATACTCTCCTTCTCCAACATCTCATATCTCAATTATAAGAAAATCCTGTTGTTCCTACCTTTAAAATAATTACAGACTGCACCCACATCTGACTATTCCTACTTTCACTACTCAGGGCCCGTCCATCACAATCTTTTGACTATTCTATTAGCCCATTAGCGCCCAGCAGTTTATCCCCAGAACTTTGATCTTATCAAGTTTGTCAGAATGATCCTGGTAAAATGTAAGTCAGATCATGTCACTTCTTTGTTCAAAGTCCTCAAAAGTTTCCTCCTCTTACTCAAAATAAAAGGCAAATCCTCACTATGACCTATCAGGCCACATATAAATTGCTCCCAGACCATTTAATTCTCAGACTTCATCTCCCCATGACTGTGTCAGTTTCTTACATGTAAGCTAAAACAGGCAATAATATTGCAGATTTTCATGTTATTCATCAGTAAATTAATGGTTAGAGAAGTTAAGCAACTTGCACAGGGTCACACAGTGGTGGAACCATGATTTAAACCTAGGTAGCAACTGCAGAAATTACAGGCATAGCTGCTATACAGTCTGCCTCCAAAATGTAGCAGTGAATTTGACGGCAAACTCCACACAGCCATCCAGTTCACAGGGGCTCCACAGACGAGAGCTGTCTGTTGCTCATACCTGAGTAGACGCGATTGGACAGCATGTTCGGCATATTTGCATTTGGTAGAACAGAGGATCCAAATTGGGAAGGAACACAAAACTGTCTTGGGTCAGTTGGAGCTACAGTGGAAGGCAATAAATCTCTAGGGGAAAAAGATATAAAATAGATAAAATGAGGATGGAATTGTACAAAATTTCCACTGCATAGGCAGTGAGAATTTTTTTTATTACTGCACAGGATTCTATCATCTCTTCCCAAAATGAAGTACAAAATCCTGCAATCTCTTAAAACTGGTTTAAGTAGAAATATGGGAAGAAAGATTAGGAGGAAGGATTCTACTAAGGATGGATTGACCCAGCTGACAACACAATAGAGAAAGCAGGAAAGGAAAGTTTCAGGGATATCTAGAAAAAAAGATCTAATCAAATCACATACTACTCTCTGATTTTCTGTGACCAACATACTGTTCTGACCACAACATTCTTTTCTCATTTAATGGAGATATTTGGCTTGGGGTTTGCCATCTAGAATCAATGTTTGACTACTTGGGTAGATTATTTATTTTGCCAAGCTTGGTCTGTAGAAGTCCAAATTTATTGTTCACACTCCATGAACAAGGATAAATAATGGATTTTACTTTCTCCTCAAAATGTTACACTATTCTAAAGAAGATAAGATAGGGAACTGTCAGAGGGTGCAAGCTAAATACTGATAATGCCTCTTTTATTGAAAAGAAAGAATTGTTCTATCACAGAAAATCCAGGATACCAATTGTTATGAACTGAACTGTATTCCCCTGCAGCCCCCCCAAATCCATATGTTGAAGTCCTAACCCACAATGTGACTATATTTAGAGATAAGGTCTTTAAGGGGTATTAATGTTAAATCAGGACCTAAGGGTGGAGCCCTAATCCAACAGCACTGGTGTCCTTATAAGAAGAGGAAGAGACACCAGACATGTGCATGCACAGAGCAAAAGGCCATGTGAGGACATACCGTGTTTCCCCGAAAATAAGACCTAGCCAGACAATCAGCTCTAATGTGTCTTTTGGAGCAAAAATTAATATAAGACCCGGTCTTATTTTAATATAATATAAGATGGGGTATGATATGATATGATATGATATGACACTGGGTATAATATGATACAATACAACATCAGGTAATATATTATACCTGATATTTTTGCTTCAAAACACACATTAGAGCCGGTGGTTCAGCTAGGTCTTATTTTCGGGGAAACTCGGTAGCAAGAAAGCAGTTGCCTGCAAGCCTAGGAGGGAGGTCTCAGCACAAATAAACCCTGATGACACCTTGATCTAGGACTTTCAGCCTCCAGAACTGTGAGAAATAAATTGTAGTTTAAGCCAGACAGTCTGTGGTATTTTCTCATGGCAGCCCTTCCAGACTATACCAATATTCGCACAATGCCTGTCACATAGTAAGTGCTCGTCTGCTATTTGCTGAATGAGCATGTCAAGCAGGCCTCAAAGGGGAAGAATGATGGGAAGTGTGTTGAAGGTACACTCAGCAGAGCATTTTGACATGAATTACTGTACCACGGTTCACGGAACAACAGTAGGCAATAAAATAACACTGGGGTCAACATCATTCAAAAATTTAACAATTATCCATGTTCTCCTTTGACCAGAAAATTATGTTAGTGAGAAATACCTATCCACGGTTGGGGGTTCAAATGGTGAGGGAACCAGTGGGATTCTTTGCTGCCCTGATGCTGTCAGTAAAGGGTTCACGGCCATTGTTGGATTGATCATCAATACCTCTCGCCACTGATGGAGCTCTAAAAAAACCCAGATAGATATGTTAACAAACAACTCTACTTTTTGAGAACTATTTGAATTCTTCTTAAACACAATGAATACTTTTTGTATTTTCCCAACACTTGGGAAGACTAGCTATACCAAGCTTTCAGTTACACAAAAAATCTCTCCCTGGTAAGACCCAGATACAATTGTAGAACACAGTGCTTTATTTATGGCCCCTTGAAATTTGTTGCAGAGTCCACAGTATGTAGTATAACATACTACAAGCAATAATAAGATTAAACCAGCCTTGCAAGATTCTAGAAATACTAACTTCCTTTCTTACAACATATTTTGATTTTTATGTTCCCAGAGGTGCAAATGCATATATTCTTCCATATGTTCAGTTTTTGGAAAAACATTCCTTTGTTGATAAGATTAAAACAGAAAAGAAGGGGAAAAACCTTCTTAATGGCTAAAAATGTATCTAATTAGAAAAGATACAGGGTGAAAGCATGAGACTGTATTTAATGAGAAGAGGTAACCAAGTTATATACAAACATACATAAACTCAAGAATTCATAACTTTATCTTCAGAACGTATTGATCAGAAAAAGGGACCATTCATTGTTAAAGGGATATTTTGCCTTACATTTTCTTGTTAATTATTAATGTCCTTTGAATAATTTTAAATATACAACTACTAGTCAAGCAGGTCATGTTAGCTTCTCCTTTACCTTTGACTGTCACTTTAAAATAAAAAGAAACCAAGATACCTATAACTATGTATGAAAAAAAGGAAATTAGGAAGAAAATGTTTTGCTTTTTGAAGTAGCAATCTTTCATTCATTCTTTTTTGTGTATATATTTGATTTAATTTTTAAATAGTTAATACATTCATATAATTCAAAAACTGAAAATATAATGGTATTTAAACAAGCAATGACTTCTTTAGCTTCTTTTTCAGACCTAAACCTACTGATTAAATTGGAAATTAAAGTCCGTGAGTCACCTAACATTTGCTTTCACCATTTATATATATATATATATTTAAAGCTTTT